>NW_008794963.1:1638738-1700301 GCF_000699145.1 Aptenodytes forsteri | reverse complement strand
TTTTTTTTTTCTTTTTTTTTTTTTTTTTTTTTGTTTAAATCTTAAACACTAGAGCAATTCTGGTCTAGAAACATTCTGGTCTTTGGTTTTAGACAGATGAACAGCAGGGCTTTATAAGCTGATTGTGTTCAGATGTACATCTGCAGCAATAATTGGGATACACAGGGAATGGTGTCACTATAACGTTTCGCAATAGATGTTGGAATGAAACCACAAATAGAAACCACATTCTGTTGTTAATTGTTTGATTTAAACCCACAAACCTAGTAAAACTCAAAGACATAAGAACAATAAAATCACATGGCGCTGATAAAAGGCATGCAAGTTTTGGGACCAAATTTGTGCCCCCAAATCACCTCAGGCACAGGTCTTGTGAGCAGGTTAGGACGTAAAGTGTTTCTTTTCAGTCTCCTGCAAGCAGCACTGCAGGGGGAAACTGGGATGACCTGAATGCTTCAGGAATACAGGAACTTCATACCCTCTCTTCTTCCCTTTCTTTCCCCCTCTATCCTCTTTTATGCCCCTTCTCTCTCCAGGCACCTCCCGTGGTAGATCTTGTTTTGATTCACCCAGGCTTTTCCCTTAACCACTGCGTTGTCCCAAGGAAGCAGCGTCACGGAGGTTTACAGTTCACCATGCAGCTTTGTTGTAGCCGCCTTAGACCTCAGTGGAAATCCAGGTCTAGTAAGAAAGTTATTGTATTCATTTCTGAAAAAAGGTTTTGTACAGGTCCTGCCCCAAATCCCCAACCTTCAAAAAGTCTTTGTTTATGGGGTTTGGGTTTTTTCAGTAAAACTTCCCAAATTTCAATCACAAACAAATATTTCCTGTGATTATCTATTCAAATAAAAAATTCACCTTTTCATAGGAAAAAAAGTAATTAAAAGATTTCAGTCATCCTTAGGTAACAGATTGGTCTGGTTGTCACCTTTTTTTTGGAAAGGAAAATAGAGGATTCACTTTTTGTTCAGCATAGCCTAAAGTTGCCTGGACTTGGTCCTGTTTTTCCTATTCTGACTATAATGGTGAAAGCAAAAGGTGCTGCTCCCAGACAGGAGTAACGAATCATAGAATCATAGAATCATAGAATCATTGAGGTTGGAAAAGACCTCTAAGATCATCGAGTCCAACCGCTTCCCTGGGCAGCCTCTTCCAATGTTTCACCACTCTTTCAGTAAAGAAATTTTTCCTTACATCCAGTCTAAACCTCCCCTGGTGCAACTTGAGGCCATTTCCTCTCGTCCTATTGCTAGTTACTTGGGAGAAGAGACAAAGTAACGAAGCATCGTAGGAACTGGTACCATTGCCTGCTTTGCACTGAGACAGACTTTCTGTCAGTCGTGGTTCAGGGAAAGGAGGTGAATTTGCACTGTTCTGCACAAATAGGAGTAAAACTGGTCTCAAGTCTGAAACAGCCTTGACTAGGATGGATGAATCTGCTACAATAAGGACAAAACCGTATGAACTTGGCCCAACCCTCATCCGAAACTTTTTCTGGAGCATGGTATATGCACACACATATATACAGGACAGCATGTGATAGAAGGTATAGAATTTGATTATGTGAATATATATTTGCATTCCACGCCAGAAAAATGGAAAAATGGGGTCAAAGCAACTCTAAATCATCTGAAAACCAAATTAGAAACTATCGTGCTGAAAACTTGTTGAAATTAGGTCTGGTAACGCTAAATAAACCTTCTACATCTCTGAGTTTTCAGGTAAACAGTGAATAGATAATACCCACACCTTTCCTTACGTAGGTTTTAGCCATTCGTATTCTGCTCAGGCCCCTGTTTGCCATTCAATCCTTTGTTTCCAAGCTTGTCCATTTTCATTTATCACCTCCCCTACTCCTTCCCAAAATCATATCCTGGTAGTTCACCTTTCTGGAAAAACTTCCTTGCTGCTTCTCTAGACCTTGCTTCTAGCATTAGTTGAAAGCATTTTTCTCCTTTGCTTATGGAGCATTGATTTTTCCATTGTTGTTGTTATTTGTCATTTAAGTTGATGACTGCATTCTTTACAGCATTTCTGTCCCAAAGTTTCAGATGCAAGGCAAAATAAAATACAACATTAAATCTGCCTCACTGGGCTGAATTCCAACCTGATGGCAACCCTGAAGTGTGTGCAGCTACTCCTGGAAATAAGACAGCCCTCTGCACCGTGGACGGCCATGGCCGCTCCCCAAATGCTGCTGCTCCCGGGAACTTCTGCCTCGCCATGGCTTTGTATCGGCAGAGATGCTGTTGGGGTTTAGTCACTTGTGGAGAAGCTGCAAAGCAGGCAGTGTTGACTGAATGATGAATACCAACGTAAAGTGTAATTAACACAGACAGGCATTTATTGCCAACAATAGTAGGAAACAGTTTTATTCCCTTATTTGCTGCCAGCTCTGGCAGGTTAAAGAGCCAAGTGTCATATCAAAACATTGTTGGTATGTGGGGAGTTTGGTGCATACTTCTAGATTCAGTTAAAAAAAAAGAAAGCAAGCAAAAAGGAAGGATAGATTGGTGTCACTTTTGCTGGTGTGGGATTTTGTTGCTAATATATTCCTATGAATTGTTACAGGCTGTTTTCCATACACTTTTACATTACTAAAGTTCCTTTTGTGTGCAAGTGAGCGTTTTATTATGAGAAATTAGTGAGGTGTAACCATCGCACGATGGGAAAATGTACAGTAAACAGAATGCTCATATTATGAATTTGGCTTCATTTGTTCACGGAAGAATATGTATGTAAAAATAAATAGTAAGTCAGGAAGAAAAGTATTATAGAAATTACATTCTCCTTCCACTTAAATCTTACTTCACAGCAAGAAAAATATTATTTTAAGAGTACTTTCAGCCTCCAGAAAAGATTATTATGCAAAAATGTGGCAAGACTGCACAGTATCTTTTTGAGATGTGAAAAAATACCCGTATAAATCTGCATAGAATAACCTTTATCACCTTTTTTCTGAACTACACTTTTGGAAGACTACCCTTACATTTCCAGGTTTGTCACTGACGTTCAGTGGACCCGAGAAACCTTTCCCTAAATTTCTTGTGTGTGTTTTTTTTCTATGCTTCTGCTTCTGGGTTTATAGGATGAAAATTCCTAAAAGATTTCCAACCAGCTCTACTTTGAACTTGATTACTTAATTGTTGTAAATATGTAAGAATGATTTAAATACAGTAATCAAATAGAAAGGAATAACAAAAAAATCAGGCTCTGTGCAGCTACCGGCATATATATAGAGTTAGCTGCAAGATTGGGGCTTGTGAAATGAACATCACTTTTTCTTTCTGAAGAAGGGGTGGGCTGTATTTTCTTCTCCAGAAGATGGAAGGGGTGAGCAAGCTGACACACAAGCTGACACACCAAACGTGAGCCCTGTTTCAAAATGTTTTGAAAGAAGTGTACTGAATCAGCACAGAGAGCATTTCAAAAGAATTAACTTCTTTCCTTGATGCTAAATTCAGGGTGTTGGATGCCAGGCAGGCTTAGTTTTACTCTGGAAATGATGGAAGCCCATGAATTTCTGGGTACTTCCCTCTGCTTTGCCTAGGGTGGGTGCTAGAATCAGCGTACGCCTGTGAGAGTCTGGGCTTATGCTTTCCAGTAACTGGGCTACTGGCATAAAGCAGCTACACAGTGGTTCATCCACCCGGGTTCTTCCAAGCTACCACTTTTCAGAACCTGCATGACAATATTGAAAATTAAACCCAGTTAATAGAAAAAAATGTTAAATCAATGGCCATAAAATTTAATGGGTTTATAGCAGTCTTAACACAGTAGGACTGAATTATCATGTTAATTTAATTTCCATTTCTAAATGAACCAGAAGGCACAATAAAGGTCAATTAACCACTACCTTCCTTGTCTTCTTTTTTTCTTTTACTGCCACTTTTAAATCACAGTCACCCCCAAAGCATTCAAACCTTTTCTGGAAGTTCATGACTTTCTCTTAGAGAGTCCATATAAACAGAATACAAACTAACAACCCATCATGTGTTCAAACACACTGATTGCTTTACCATGTTATATCTATATCTGTCATTGCATCAGAGGTAAACGTTGCAGAGAGTTTTATTTGCTGGTATTCATTGCTATGTCATTATTTCTGGAGGAGCTTTGGGCTTTGTCAGATTGTTGGTAGCTCCAACCTACGTCCTTACAGACAAGTGGCGTGTGTGCATCCTTCCCCTCCTGTCTCCTCTGCCCACAAAGCGCTCCCCATCACTGTTTGTGGAGCAGCTCCAAAGCCTTCCCTAAAATTAACGTGTGCCGTGATGCCTAAAAAAAAATTCACAGCAGTTAGCCTAAAAGACCACTTAGCACATTGGCCAGGCTTATCTCTTTGCCATTGCTCCTCTCTACAGTCAATGATCATCTCCTACCTTACACTTGGAGTGCAAGGTCTCCAGCTGGACCATGACAAGCTCATCTTGGTCCTTGTCCATAGAAACAGAGAGTGGGCACTTTAACAGGACAATGATAATTAATGCTCTAGGTTGCTTCAGAGGCACCTGTGATTTGCATTGAGATGAGCATGTCAGCTATGTGCTTTCTGGTATTTGGTATCATGTCACTCTTGCTGAATGTATCCGTATGTTGTTTGTGTGTGCTAGGGAGGGGCTGTGGTGCCTGGTTACAGATGCTGATAAACCACAGGACAGCTGAAGCGCAGAAGGTAAGCTCTCAGTAATGTTCAAGTTAATGGGAATTCTGCTGTTGATTTTAATAGGGCCAAGGTTATACTGGAGGTGTTTAACTTCCCAAGGTCACACAGAGTCTTAGTGATCTAGCCGGGGATGAAGTCAGATGTCTTGGTCTGCACCTTAGCTACAAAGCAAGTCTTCCCTCTCTTCTGAGGAGTCAAGTCTGCACAGCTCTTAAGGCTTCCTCTGGAATATATTCCTTGTATGTTCTTGATCACTTTCTTTCCTCAAAAGCCTATTTGTAGACAAAATTATTTCACTTATTTCTCTTTCCATGATGAAATGGAGTTAAATGCATCATGATTAGAGCAACATATGTATTGGAGTAGTGGTTTTATTTTTTATTTATTTGTAAAGTTTGTTTGTTAAGGGATTGGTGAGCTTTCCTGACATATTTAAACATTCTTGAAATAGTGATCTAAAGAGATGATCAAAAAAGATAAATCTTTAGTTTTACATATTCTGCTGGCTGGAATTACACAAAGCCTGGAATGGTGCTATAGAAAATAATGCTATTTGTACGGTCATATGTGCAGTATGAGCACAAAACTGTACATGGCTAAAGGCAACTTTGATTTTTATATCCAAGCAGTAGTATTACTGAGGTCCACAAAACAGTTTAGATGCACACACACACACACAAAAAAATAGTGATCTAAAGAGATGATCAAAAAAGATAAATCTTTAGTTTTACATATTCTGCTGGCTGGAATTACACAAAGTCTGGAATGGCGCTATAGAAAATAATGCTATTTGTACGGTCATATGTGCAGTATGAGCACAAAACTGTACATGGCTAAAGGCAACTTTGATTTTTATATCCAAGCAGTAGTATTACTGAGGTCCACAAAACAGTTTAGATGCACACACACACACACAAAACCCCATTGTGTACTGGTGCAGAGTGGCTGTTGTGGGACCTGGAGCAAGAAATGGAGAGGAGCCTCCTGCCCAGCCGACTGGGGATGCTCGGCCCTGTCCCCTCCGGCATGTGGGCCCAGGGCAGCTGTGCCTCCGGTGTATTTAATAAATCTGCCCCAGCTCTTGCTAAGCAATGTGCATTCTGCTGGGCATTTAAGGGACGTGGCAGGTGAGTAAGGTTATGTGTTGCTTGGGCATTGCTCGAAAATTCAGCATGGTTCCCTGAACATTCAAACTTTTTCCTACTTTGGGAAATGAAGTAAATCATGCCCAGTGGGTTTCTTAAAGCAAAATGCAGGTTGCTGTTATGGCAATGTAAAAGAAGAGTAAAAATAAAGATAGAGGACTAAAGTTTAAAGAGATTTCTGTAATTGTCAATTTCAAATGCAGAAGCCCCTTAGGCAAGTGTCAGGCGAAGCTGGTAGGAGGGAAACCAAGAGTAGTCTGTAGAAATAACTACAGACTAAATAACAGAAATAACTCCAAAATGCCACAGAAAAATAGAAGGAATGAATCAATTGTATGGAGCTTTTTAAGCCATACGTTAGAGAAAAATAATTCTCTGCTAAATCCCATAGGATGGGGCAAAAGATCTGCAGAAGTAAGTTTATTCCTATTAAACCCTAGCTTGTCTTCTGTAAAGACAGTAATGCTGTCTGTTGGCCTCTGTGAATTCTTCAAGATGTATTTATAGTTATTCTGCTGAAATAATTCAAACCTGTATTGATGGTTTTCTCGGTAGGCTCATAGTGGTGATTTTTTTTGCCTTTTTTATTTTCAGTGTGTCAGATCCAGATACACTGATCATCATATTTGTTAGCGTGAAGGCTCGTGCTGGGCATGCCTTCGTGGCTATCTCAACATCACTTAGGTTTCAATTTGTAAAGGCTTGTTGGACATCTGGAAATGATAGCTTATGATCTGACAAGAGCAATCATATGCCGCACCTATCAGCAAGCAGCCAGCTAGCCAAGGGGAATAGCTCAGGGGCTGAACTCTTTGCACAAAGTGTTCGCAGGACAATTTTGAATAATAATCCTGTGAATTTCAAACCTGTCCTGGAATTTCGTGAGCAGAAGACAGACATTGGAGAAGTTATTTCATGTCCATAGTTTTAAGTTTTTTTCAAAAGAAGTCATAGTGGAATTGGACGAGCTGAGTATGTCCAATATGTTGGGAAAACAGGAAAAATTGCTCGTTAATAAAATGTGTGCTGAGGAAATCTTGGGTGCTGGAACTGGCAAGCATTATGTACCACCCTTGACTCCTATGAGTAACTCTTGATTCCAGACAAGAGTCAGGGAAGTAATTATTTGGAATTTGGGGCCATTACGTAGCCCTAATTATGTATGTCAGGAATTTCAAGGTGATTTTGGATGTGCCAGCTTTGAGATATTTGGTGTTTTATCCACCCTAAAAGCCGCTTATTCTCATGGAGCGCACAGAACATGCACTGACCACCCGCTCCCTTTCCCTGTCAAAGGCCATGCCATAGAATCACTGCTCCCCTTCTGCAATCCCAGCACTTGAGAGCAAGCACCCACATAAAAGCTGCAGGGAAGTATACTGTAAAATCAAAAGTCAGAGCAAAGTCCCCTTTGCTAGACATTCAAGTAGACCAGAAGAGCTGCTGTCACTTGAGGTGCCTGCCAAGGGCACTACCGTGGAGCTGGGCTGATGGTTATGGTGACTCTGCATAATGCTTTTTATCTGGGGATTTTTAAAATTTCTTTGCTCCTGTTTGGAGTTTTCGCAGCATGGTTTCACACAATAAAAAATTGCCTCATTTGCTTAATTCTTGGTGTCATATCAGTTAAAAGAAAAAAGGAAACAAGATTCTTAATTCAACCACAGCTCTGAAATCTCTCTTTAAAGTTGGTATCATTGTTTTGTTTTTATTAAATCATATGAAAATGCATGCAATTAACTGCCTTTAATTACCTTTGATTTAGTAAAAGTAGCACCTTTGATAATATCTGAATAGCTAAAGCTACAGAAGTATGTTTTGCAACTTCTTTTTCTAAATGTTGTTGTCGTATTTAACACAAGAATCTCTTGTCCTAGCTTTCTTAATGACCCCCTATTTTCTGTTACATTTTTGTGTGAGACGAGTATTATTTTACAAAGTGCACTGATGTTCTTGTTCTGCACTTAAAAATAAACAGCCTTCAGGTTTCTTTTCCCCTTTTTTATGGATACTTGTTAGTTCATTCGTATGACCAGAATGACTTCCTATGACCAATTTAATTTGTGTTACAGAACATACAATGTGAAAACGGTATCTATTTTTCCTGGTTTTCAGGCTGAAAAGGCTATTGGATTAAGCTGGTGGTGACTTGAGATGCTTTTTGGGGGTTGTTATGGTGTTTCAGCCAATTAAAGGAGAAACTTAGTTATCGGATGTTGTGAGAAAATAATTTTCTTTGACCAGCTTGGCCACTGAAAGGAAACTGCCGGTAACACTATTTCTCTGAAAGGAGTGTAACCTATGTGTGCATATGTATTTGTTTTCAGCTGCGTCTGCCAGGAAAGCTGGAGAAAGATGTTACTCATTACCTACTTGGAAACATCTGTCCATTTTCAGAGCGTAGCTTTTACAAGGCATGATATTAAACATTACATTTACACATCCTGAAAAGATTTACAAGGGGAACAAAACTGTTACAAACAGCGAAGGGAATGTGGTTAGGCTTAGCAGACAGAAATGAATGAATGTGTGTTCGTGGAGGAACGCCCTGCAGAGCTGCTGCTGGAGAGCGGGGGGCTCCCTGTCTGGCTTGGGGACAACTCTGTCCAGGGTCTCCTGTCTCTTTCCCTGATGCCCTCCCCCTCTTTTTTCCAACCAGATCGAGTACTGCCTACGTGGCACGGCTGTCCTGGTTGGCAAAAGTACAGAAGAAGCGCAAGACTGCTATTGCATGCACACAAACCTACCTACCTCTGCCCCAATAGTGTGCTTAGAGCCTGATGGGCTCCTGTTTGCAGCACTGGGACCTAAGTCAGTCACTGGAAACTTCAAGAAGAGGGTTATGATAAGACCTGAAGTTCAGCTACCAAATTTATCAATTACTCTCAACTGTTATTGTTCCTTTAATAGTTAAGTACTCTTTTATTTTCTGCTCTTTTAGTCATGAAAATTGAACTAAAATACTGACTCAATGTCCGTTTTACAAGCCAGTGTCAGAAGGCACTGAGGAGTAAGAAGCCTTACTATTGACTGAAAAACAGATGGTATAATATCATAATATACTTTTGTGCGGGGAGGTGAGCCAGTTCAATGCATCTCTCCCTTGCCTTGCATCCCCTGCACAGGCATATAGAGGAGGGATACAGATGACATCCCTGGGCCTAATGGCCCTTCTTCTATTTTTATTTCTCAGTTGGGGGTTGACTGCTTACATTTTTATAGTCACTTGTCCTTTTCAACTCATAGAAGGGCTTCTTTTTCTTCTTTTGCCTTTTTTTTTTTTTTAAGGCTAGCCGTCTTTCCCTAGAAAGCTTTCTCCTTTCAGAAGATCTTTAACAGGATTGCATGCATTGTGTCTCTGTTGATAGTGCTGCTTTTAGTGTTACACAACTGCATTTGTCTAAAGGAGATGTTTATTAAATGCAGATACACATTGCTCAAGTATAAGTTTCATGCTATAATGTTGACCACAGCATCCTGCAATCCACTAGGGCATGATTTGGTAGAAAAATTATGACTGCTTTATGAACTCTGGAAGTCCACATGTGTTACTCAATGCATAGCTCCATTCTCTAGAGATTCCCCACAGGTTTACACAATGCCAGAATCAGATGTCTTTTTTTAGATTTAAATTAGGCTCTAAACCAGTGAGATCCTTTAAAATTATCCGCACTAAAAATCTTTGTAAGTCTGCAAGTCTGTATCTAAGTAGCTTTTAGTACAGTCAGTTGCAGGAAACTGTTTCCAGGATTTTAATTTTTGTTTAATGCATCCAAATAATATGTGGGAGCATGAAATAAATGGCAGTAATGTTTATAATTTGTAAGTTAACAGTATTATTATTACTGTAATAATGTTCTAGTGTGCTTATTTGATCACAAATGCAATCATTCTTAAAATCAGTATTAGACAAATTTTAAGCGGAATTAATCCTAAATCTCTAATATGTTATAGTGAAATGTAAGTCTATTTAATTTAGCTGAAGTTTTAAATTAACAAAATTATGCAAAGCAGTCAACCTGCTTGAATGTTTGCTTTTTACTTTGAATATTAATATTTAGATTTTTATTCAGACAAGCATTTATTTTGTAAGTTTGAAATTACAATGGTAGCATGCTTTTGGAAATAACTTATGTATGAGAAGATGGATACCTGGGTACTCGTGTCAGAGTGATGGGGAAAAAATGCTAATTGACTTTACAGTTTACGTATCACTCAATGTGGAGAATATGGCACAGGTCTTTGTTGCAATCTAATCGAATCGTCTATCAATTTTTGGCTCCTATAACACCAATCACGCTCGTAAGCAAATTCTTATTACTACAGAGCTCCACCAGGCCCGGAAATAAAATCGGGTTTTGTTTGAGCTTGTAAATTTCCACTCAGCTGAGACTCTTACCTAAGCCGTAAAATAACTCAATATGCTGAAATTTGTGCTTGTACTGGGTCCCAAACATCCGAGTGGCATAAACTCAACATCTCCATCTGTGCTTGTACATAATTTTTTGGGTGCGCAGTTTTTAAGATGAATCATGTGCTCAGATCAGCTCATGCGGGTCAGAGACAAGCTGCCCACTAGTTCCTCCTCTGCCTGTGTAGTCTATCGCCGGCTGCAGATTTTGGATATACATCTTGTTTCTTTTTAAGTTTGGCATTTGTCTAAGAGAATCCATGGTTCACCACTTAAAGTAAAGACTATGCTCTTCTCCAGACATTTAATGAGGATGTATTAGATGCTTTTTTACTAGTGTTGTTCCCATTTTAGATGGATTCTAGTATGTGATAACATTCTAGATGACTAGAGTGCTTCTTTTTCCAGTTTCCTTGCTGACTGTTTATTACAGAGGCTTGCTATCCACCGTGGTATCTGGGTATTATTTAGATACTCAAATTTAATATGAGGCCAAAACCATAACAGGCAGCCTGGTTCCTATCTTCTTCACCTGTCAACAAACAGAATCCACGCAATAAGAAATGTACAATTGGGAAAGCATATTTAAGAGATCTCACTCTGCAGCCCAAAGCTGGGCAGATATGGACCTTGTGAGGTCTCAGTAGAAACATGGTCTAAAGATAAGGCGGTTGTATACAATCTCCCTGATTTCATATCCCATGAATTAATGTCTATGAGTCAGTAATAGAAACATCTCAACATGTTCCAGCTACCATACTGACACAAGGAAACACCTGGGTATTATATTAGGTGATCTAGAAATAGCTAAGCTGGACAGATGAGGTAAAAGTGGGTGAGAGAAAGTAGTTTCTAAGATGTTTATTCATGTGGTGTTCAGTAATAGTATCCAAAGAGATTTTCACCCTGAAGGATCTGAGAATGCCTTACAGATGACATACTGTCTTGAAAATCCATGTGTCCTGTTTCTGGAGCACATCGTCTCTGGGATGAGGCTTGGGAGCCGTTTCCTTCCTTACACTGCATTTGCACTGATGTTTTTTAATAGAACAGAGATTGCGCTGATGGGCTTGTCTGATCTCCAAAAGCCTTTGAGACACACGTAAGTGCTGATGGCCCCTTTTATACAGAACCTGATCTCTCCTGAGCAGCACCCCTGAGAAATGGGTGGACTCTGGTCTGCTGAATCCAGTTACTGAGGAATTTCAACCACTGACCACCGTGAATTATGCTACAACTTACAAAAGAGACCTTATGAAACTAGGTATTTTATTTGCAAGGTGCTTTATTGACCATTAGCACCAAGCCTAGGAGATTTTGAAAAGCTGCTTTCCTGTTAAGGCCAACAGGAGTTTCACACTGCAGATCAGTCCTCAACTTTGCCAATCAATCATCAGTTGGGTGTCTGCTGAGAAATTCTCCTGTAATAAGTTGTAATGAAAAGGATATATGTATTTTTACTGTTCATGCACTGGTCCTGTCCTGTGGAGTTACATTGGCCCTATGGTTGCACAGCACTGAACAAATAAAATAATTTTGCTCTGACAAGGTGTTGTATAAACTGAAGTTGTTAAATGGAAACAGCCATGTTAATTTTACCTTTGAAGAAAACACAAAGAACAAAAAATCAATGGTTGCCAAATATAAAAGAACGAAATGGATAGAGAGAAAAATAATGTTTTCCAGCAACCATAATGGAGTGTTGCAAAAAAATGTACAGGAAAAAGCCCCCGAAGCAGTTAAGGCAGAACAGAAAAGCACAGTCAAAATATTTGTTTCTTCTCTGAAACAAAGGGATATTTTAAAAATTGTAGCTGCTCTTACTTCTAATCTAACATGATCATGATTGAAAAGGTATTCTTGGATAAATTAACACTGTGTGGTGTTAAACACACCTTGTTCTTCATGGAGGGAGTTGCACTCTTTTTTTTCTACTGCAAATTGCATCATAAGACAGCTAATGTTAGGCACTGCATCTGGGTAATGACTTGATAAATTACTTGACTCAGTGGTTGCTGACCTCGAGTTTATAATGTGATTTCATAAAAACCTGCATAAAAACCTAATGGAGACAGACATGGGGCTTTTCTAAATATAGCAGCAACTTAGAAAGCATTAAAAAAGATAAGTACAAAAGTTATCCAGCACAGTTCCCGAGTTTCTCATCGACTCTAAGATGCCCGGTTGTGACAAGCTTCTGCTGCTACTATTGACAACCATTTTAACGTGCTGGAATATTTTAAAGTACTGGCCTGTGAAGGTACACTGATAATAATTAGGATAACAGCATGGGCCAAAACATGTAATATCTTCCTTATACTTATGGTATCTCTTATGGTATCTTAAATGGTTTAATAAAGCTGTGACCTCTTGCTTATGAGCTGGTACGTAGGCTGATAGTACACATAAGACTTGTTTGCCAGCTGTTTGGCTCTCATGCTTTGAGGGCCTGATTTTTTTCCCCCACCTTTGTTGCTGAGGGAAAAAGAGAAAAGTATAGGAATGCATGAAATAGGATATGAAAGATATTTGAAAAAGCATAGAAACCTCCATTTACGGTTTGCTTGTTCATTAATACAGACAGTGCCTGCCATTTGAGGTAATGCTGTAGAGGCTTCCTATAACTTGGCTGCTCTTGCAGTGAAGCCACCCCTCTATTTCTGGGACGTTTTATGGAGCCAGACGAGCTGATGCGTGGATCCCATGAGACAGCATGTAAAGTTTACTGAGCACTGGAAGGGGAAGGGGAGATGTGTAGTCAGAGCCACAAGCATGAGTGTCCATGGTCTTGGCTGTATGTGCCCGCAGTCACGACAGCAACCAGAGCTGGTTATAACGAACCCCAGCCCTGGAGATCCTGAACTGAGTTACCACAAAGTCAGATTTAGTGAATCACACTGAGTTACCACAAAGTCAGATTTAGTGACTGACCAGATATCTGGGCCCTGGTCTGAAACCAGCTTGCCTCCACTGAGGAGCGTTGCAGTGCAAGTTAGACGTGCTCCCGGGGACAGCTTGCTGTAGCATCTTCAGGTCCAGCCCTGCAAGTGATTGAGAGCAATTGCTGAAGTGGTTGAAGGAAGGGAGGGAGAAGGGAAAAGCAACGATAGGACTAAAGAATGGCGGGGGCTGAAGATTGGGGCAAGCCCCCATGTAAACCCAGTGGAAACAATCCATCACCTGTGAGATATTTCAGCAAGAGATAGCAATAAATTACAAAGGGGTCAGTAACCCTCACATCCAAGATTTAAATCTGACAAACTGCATTAGGTGGAGTGGTGGCAGGCTCCTTGGGTTCAAACACATACAGTCAGTTTATTTATCAAGGCAGCTAAATACATAAAGTGTCTTCTTTATCTTTAGGGATTTTTAAATATTTGGATTGCATGTTGTGGAACAGTCATCCAATGAATATTTTCTGCCAAAAAAGAGAGAGATTTCTTACAAAGGCACAAGCGTTCAACGAACATGTTGTAAGACTGCAGAAATGTGGAATTTTACTCCTGACCCCAAACCTGCCAGTTTTAAATTTCATATGATTCCTCTCTCATTAAAATAATTTCTAAATGCCTCTCCTTGTCTTTTTGGCCTATTGTCTCTCAACCTACTTAGTAACAGGGAGGTATCTACATCACTAGATCAGGCCAAATGTTGACATGTTCGTGGATGTGGAATCTGAGTTTTCCTCCCATCATTGAAGTTGACATGACTGTAGGAAGGCTAAGGAAATTTGCTTTGCCACTGTAGAGTAAAATCTAGCCTGTTTCTTGATCTTTGGTGAAGAGGAATTTCAATTCTACAACTTTTGTTGGTTTTATAAGAACTTGAAACTTCAAAAAAACCTAAAAGTTATTTCTACTGCCAAAACACTCTGCCAGCTCCTGCTGGATGCACATCAGCTACTGCACTCCACTAACAATGGCCAACCAGTGATGAAATTGGAGACGACTGCAAGAAATTTGAAAATCTGAAAAAGTTTCATTAGTATACCTGTAAGGCCAGTCTTGCACTGGCTTGTGTCTTATATTGTACAGAATGGATTTAAAATTCTATTAAATTAAAATATATGTCAATACAGATAAAAAAAAGTTTATATTTATAATCTTAGGGTATTCATTATGATATTCTCAGACTATGTATATGATCGATACCAGTACTAGTTACATTTTTATTTGTTCCTCTGGTAAATCAATTATCAATCTTTAAATATCCTCAGGTCTCTCTTAAATAAATAAAGATATCTGGTCTTACATTGAAAGCATACTTTAATTAAGAGTTCTGCTTTTTCTAATTTCTGGTGGACATTGCAGTGAAATTTTTACATGGCAGTTGTTCGCAGCCTTGGCACACTGGACCTGCTCAGATGAACTCGTAAACCTTGAGAGATACAATTATTGTTACCACTATCAAACTTTCTCACTATCAAACTTTTATTTTGAGATCTGATCTATATAGGCCAAATGTAATATTTTTTTAAAAAACAACACCCAAACTCAATAATCCTTTGCACTTCTTTCCTCCTTTCCAAGAGCTCAGAGTTCATGATTGAAATTAATGAATTATAGCTCACAGTACTGTTATGGGAAATATTATTCATCATATCTTACACCTGAGGAAACAGGTGTGGAGAGAATTTGAGATAGATCTGTAGAAGAACCATGGCTTAGTCTAGATCTCCTGACTTGCGGCATTGTCCTTCTTTCAGTCTCAAAGGGATTTTAGATGCCTCCACCCACTAAGGGGAGTATAAAAAGGTTTATTTGGTTAGCACTTTCCACCACATCATAAGGAAGCAAAGAGACCCAGCCACCTTACAGCATGAATCTATTGACATCTGATCTTTTCTTTGTACTACTGCTCTCCATCAGTGAAACCTGGACTGATTTGGTGCTGCCTGTGCTGTCAGCTCCTTTAAAGTTCTGCAGGCTTTGAAGTGCAACTACTCTAAATATGACTAAATTTAGCAAATTTGATTCTTTGTGGAGGGGCCGTGGTAGCAGCGCAGCAGAGAAGCATTTTCTAATGGTGTGGGCTTTCAGCAGGATAACCAGTGCATCATCAAACCAGAGCACGTTCAGGGGTCTCCAATTGCTTTGGCGTTCCCCTCAGCCAAGCTTCAAGTTCGAGTTAAAAGCAGCATCTGCATCACTTTTGGAAATTCTTTAGTGGACTTTAAACTCGATTGGGTCTTGTCTGATTGCAGTCACCTCTCTACAGTTCCCCAATCATTCACAAAACCAATTAGCTGTGGCCTTCAGTCCTTCTTCCCGGCTGTGGGCCGAGGGAGGGAGCTGAAGGCCATTTTGAGCTCTGAGACACCACCTGAGTCCTGCAGCCAGCTTACAGACGTGCTCCAAGGGCAAACACGCCACAATGCCCTTCCATTCACTTCACAGTTCCTTTTTTCCTCGAAAACAACTGATCTGTGGTTGTTGGATGCAGGAAAACCATTTACTCAAAAATAAAGAGTAAAATGTTTTTCCTCTTCGATAATGTTCCCCGTTCTTTCAGTAGGTATTATGTTCTGTAATGTGCTGTGTGTGCACCCATTTTGTCATCGCTTTGGGTCATCCTTGCTCACAATTGGTTATTTACTCAGGGGCTTTTGAAATTATTGAGTTGACACATCTGTCAGACGGCAAAAGCAGAAATGCTAAAAGGTCACTTGGAGAGAAACCAGCTGCTTCAGACAAACCTTTCTGCCTTCAAATAGCACAATCATTATAGTCTAACAGATGGGGCCTCTGCTTTCATTTCTGTTTTTCTCCTTCACTTCAGGTATTTAGATACACTACCTCATTGCCAGGTCAATACAGGCCTTCTTGTAATTACCTACACAATAGGCAGCTCACCGCTTAAGAAAAAACAGCTCAATTTTCTGTAAATGGGGAACCTGTTTCCTCACAGATATGAGTTACAGAATGCTTGCCACAAACTTTCCTATTAACAGATTAATTTTGACAGCGGTAAGTACGTTTTTATTACTCCTGCTCCAGTCATTACACTATGAAGCATGCATTTAGTACTGATCTAACACGTCGGAGAGCCTGGGGGCTTTTGGCAAAGATGGTGATAAGTAGAAGTGAGTGAATAATTCTTAACAAATAATTTATTCAACAAATTTGGACTCCCTCCCTGTTTGGTGAACATTAACCAGGCAATTGTGATTTCCTCTGATTTATTCAATATCCATGTTTTTGGAAAAGTGTCCATCCAGGTGATTTATATTGCAGCTGGTGGGTAATTGTGATTCCGAACCGAGGTGTTGGGCTGCTGTGAGTCATAAATCATGTGATATTGTTTCTGTGCTGTGATTGGACAAAGAGGGATTGCTTCTGACATAATTGCTCTCCTGTTTCAAAGTTCTCTTTTGGAGAAAAAACTGTCAAAAACATGATTGCTCATCTGTATGTTGAAAAAGAACAATGAGAGGCTGCAGCATTGCTCAGGTGAATGGAAAAGAAAGGCACTCACCAAGTTTCTTTTATTAAAGATTTACTTTTCAGAAACATCACGTGCATCTACACAAATTCTTGGACAAAAAAAGCCTCATTTCAACAGGAAAAAACCACAACAACATCAAAAGCATTAAAATTACAGTCATTGTTTCAAAGAATCCAATTTGATTTTAAATCAAATTAATGTCCAAGATGAAAGTTATGTATTTTTACAGAGAGTGCACATTTGAACTGTATGAAAATCCTTGATTTTCAATAGCCATAGCAGAACATTTTGTTTAAAAAAATTCTTGCATTGTGGACAATAACAGAAAACTTAAAAATTATACTTTGGGAAGGTCATTGCTCTATAAATCAAGCAGGTTTGGAAGTGGCACTTTCAAAGTAAGTATGTACCTGTTACACATCCCATCTCAGAGAGTTTTTAACACCAGGTAGCACCAGGACACAAAATTTGAAAACACCAAACTGAACCCATTGTAAAACTGTGATTCTTTGGAAATGTGGAAGGAGGTGGAGGAAGATCTTTACTCTGCAGGGCTGATCGGCTGGTATAAAGAAAGAAAGAACAATTCAGAAGGTATCTTTTGGTTTTGGTGGTGGTTGGTTTTAGTGCACTGTCTTGGTTCAGTTTTTTTCAGGTAACTGTGGTAGGATAGGCTAACCCTCAAGCTGTGGTTAATAAATCTGAGGAATACTGCAAGCTGTTTGAAAATGAATTACAGGAAGGAAATGTTTTAATCAGAAGGATTGTGATGAAACAGGTCATAAAATTCTAAATAATGCGAAATCTCAAAAACCAATCTTGCAATTTTGAGAGGCTGACTGTCTGGTAAGAGAAAGGACTAGGACTGCAATCTGAGTCAAGACATTTAGGAAATTGTGTAATATCTAGATTTTCTCTTGACTGAACATTTGAACTTGCAAAAAAGCAGAAACAGCTCAGTCCATGATGATGCTTTGGAAAGGGAAGACAGTACTTCCCAGCATGCTTGTGTAATACTAAATGCTGCAAGAAAAGAGCTATCATACGTGAAGACCTGCAAAACTCAATAACTGACTCAGGCAAAAATACCGGAGGAACTGCTGTGCATCCTGTTACAGCTAACCTAAACCAAATGGAAAAGATGCAGAAAACCAGCGATACATTTTCATCCTTTTTCAAGAGTTTGCAAGGGCTGACACCACAGCATAGGGTACAACACAGTAAACCAATATACCCAGCCCAGATGGACTTCTCCTAAGAAGAATGGACACTGCATAGTGGTAATAATACATGTTGAGAAAAGTCCACACAAGTGTATCATAACAGCAAATGGAAATGTGCTTTACTCCACAGGTAACAAGAAGTTGCAGATACCTTAGAAAAATAAATTACAAAGGAATTCACAACATTTCTTTGATGTGAGTAGGATTTACTACTGTCATTTAATAGCATGGTGGCTAATACATAACAAGCATTGACACTCCCTGTGGTCAAAGAGAGAGGTTTTACGGGAAGCCAGTGTTTGGTGAAACTTGACCAGGTGTCACTTACCATGATACCTTTGCCAAAGTGAACAACAAACATAATCTTGAAATAATAACAATTATTATTATTTCATTGAGGTTTTATGACCACAAAGCGAAATGCAGATGGATGAGTGTGGAGTGACAGGATGCCCTCAGGACTACTTGCCAGCACTGCAGTAGAAACAGGTCCAGAACAGGGTATCCTAAGCTTGTCCAGATCCATGTAAAGTCTGGACAGAGACGGAATGATTTCTGCAGAAAGCAAAGGCCATTAGCACAGGGAGGTCAAGATCCTATGCTCCAGACTCCCATTTCACAAGTTGAGGAACCTGTAGGTCTAGAAGTGCCAGGATGTTGCTCCCTAAAATGGTACTGAAAAATATATTTGCATGAATACACAAAAGTTATCCAGGGACTGAAAGATCCAAGGAAGGGCCAGTACTTGTCCCAAATGAATAGTGACACCGAGGAAGTTGTCAAGGCTTGGAACCTATGCCAAAAACGCAGGCCAAGTCAAGCGAGAGAGTCCATGTTGGCACAGGAAAAATTGTTCTCCTGGAGCAAAGTATGCACAGAATTGTTTAGAATGACTGGGAAACATTATGTACTTGTCCTAGACTATTATTCTCATGTCAGTAAGATAGCTTTACTAGAAGATACTAGAGCTAAACTGTGATTATGCTTGTCAAATGTGTTTACACTAGACATGGAATACCTGGCATAGCAATGCTTGACAATGAAGTGCAGCTTAGTAGGCATGAGTGCTGGCTGCTAGTGGTAAATTTGGGGTTTAGATCTGTAATCCCCTGTCTTTTATTTACACCAGTCCAATAGGTAGGTTGAAATCAGTGTCAGTGTAATAAATCTTCTCTTAAAAAGAGATTGTGAAGTCAGACTCTAATCCATAGTGAGGATAAACTGGTAAATTGCCCCAAGAAAATGATGCTGTGTGTAGCTCTGAGCGGAACCAGGGGTTGAAAATGGCAACGATGTCCTGGGAATCATCAGTCTGATGACATTGTCATCACACTGAAGGGAGATACACAGTCCCACCGCTTTACAGCTTGCAAGGTAAGGGACAGTGACTTAACTATTTTTTCCAGAGAAGGTGTTATGCGGGTAATATTTGTGGAAGGTTAAAATAGAAAAGCACAAGGATATTGTATTTTCAGACAAAAGCAGCCTGCATGGTAGCTGCTGCTCTTAGGGAGGTGGTGGAGTGCTGTGTGCGGCGGTGAGAGGGCTGCACCTCTGAGCCCTCCTTCCTCCGCGGCAGCTCTATTGAAGGGTGTCCTCTTGCACCAGAACAGAAACAAGCACCTAAAATAATGTGTCATGATGGTTCCTGTGTGTGCATCTTTAAGGCCCAGGGATGTACTGAGGCCTCCAGAGCCTTTTGTATTCAAGTTATTGGCTTGAATCAGGTCTATGCAAGTCACTGAAAGTCATTACCAGCCTAAGGTTGTTCTATGTCCAATGTGAAATGAATTGGTTGTTCTTGACAGCTGGGATAGAGCTTAGATGCTTAGATGCAGAGCATATTGCCATCAGGTTTTTTCACAGTACACAGCAGAGATTCTCCTTTTTTTTCAATTCCCTTCTTACCATCAAATATGCTGTAAGACTTGCTGGGAGCTGGATTGTCAGTGTTCATCCTGGAAACTCTTTTCTGTGCTGCCCAGTAGTCCCTGGTCAGGGGTAAGCCTGTGAGATGTGATAAAAACAGGTTGAGATGCTTTGAGGAATGGTGGCAACATGAAATCACTAAAAAACCTGAGGTTAAGGAATTTACACCAACGGGAGCAGAGTGTAGCTTGGGTTAACGTTATTTAATGTCAGCTTCAGCTGGCCTCTTTTAAAAAATATCTAAAATAAAACATGCTTAAAATTTATACCTCCTAACTTGAATCCTAGGTGTTCGTGATGTGAAGAGGTAACATTATTATCATCCATCATTAAATCCACTGAGTGTCAAACTTATCACCTTGACACTTTAATGATCCTTAAGATGTCCTTGTAAAAGCTGGGTACCATGGCAACCACTCAAACACAGGGCCTTGGCACTGCTGAACTTCTCTTAATAAATCAGGCATAATTGGCATCTATGTATTATAATAAATTAAAAGTTATTCAACTGGAATGATTTTATATTGTACAATATTAAGTCATTAAGTTTGCTGTTCTGATCTCTCCTTTGTGATATAATTCCTGTGTGTGCTTTTTAACACAGAAAATTATATCTCCTCCTCTCACAAGATATAACTGGGGGGTTCGAAGGTGCAGCAAATTAGTGTATAGTCTGTCACCCCCAGCCATGTGGGTTCATTTTCTGGTTAAACCAGGACCCCACTGAAATGATTTATTCCCAAGGACCAAAGTAATTAAATTAAGCAGATGAAAATTACCCATACATGTACTCAAGGCACCGCATGATCCTTCCGAGGTGATCTGTCCTTCTTCCCCTTGTCCTTGGCTTCATCCCCCTGCTCAGCCTGTAGACCTGCACAGCAGCTGGGATGGATTGGCTTGGCAAGGGGGGCTGGTGGGGTTTCCCTGTGTAGCCCCCAGGTAGTACCTGGGGAGGGCGAGAGGGGATGTGCCATCCCCATGCTGCTGATGTGGTGCCAGTGGCACCCAGCTCTGCGCCTGCTCCGTCTCCACTCCGTCCTGCCCTGTCCGCTCCAGGTCACCCGTTGGAAAAGGAATTACAAACCCTTGAAGGTAGGAGCCTGCAGTCACTGGAAAGCAGAGAGTACATGCAAAGAAAATTGCCATATACCCAAGCTTTTCCTATCTATTTTGTCCTCTATGGCAACACCAGCTGCAGACAACAGGGTTTGAATTCATTGCCTTTGGGCTGCAAAAGGTCACCGCGCTATCTGCGTAGCGTTTTCTGGGAACAGACTGCCTGAATGGAATATCAAATGTTGGGTGCAAAACTTGTAAAGCATATTAAAAATGTTCCCATGACAGAATGAATAGGGCTAAGTTTGAAACTTCATCTTTCTTTCTTTAAAGATCTTTTACTTTATTGATTTTCTGAATGGTTCCTTCGTGTCACTGAGCTGTAAGACCTTTCAAAAATTAATTATTTTGCCAATAGAATGTCTGCAGTGGGTACCATGGGAAATTTTCATTTGTTTTCTTCAGATTTGGATTTTTAAATGTCTAGATTTTAAAGTATAAATCTATTCCGGTAATGAGACTGTGAAACAGAAAAAGAGGACTTTTTATTGTACTGTATTATTTGTTCCTTAGCATCCAGTGGTGTTCCTACAAATAGCTGAAAGCATCACTGAACCTCAGCAAGTTGAGGATAGCAATACTCCTTCATGGCTGGGAGTGCTAGCTGGCTTTGCAGAGCTATTGGCTAGAAAGAGAGCTTTTCATGGGCTCAGGCATGAGGAACCCAAGGATAAACTGGACAGATCTTGGCCCAGTGCTCCCTGTCTTGAAGCCACTTTTGTGACACAGAGGGATGGAGAAATCCCAGTAGCTGGGCTTTTTCTAAAGTGCTGCAACCTCCACTTTCCGAGGCAGGAGACAGTCAGCTCCCATGTACTCCAAGGACTTGAGATAAAAGAAACATGGTGGCAGACTATGGAAAAAGACCAAGAGAGTGAATTCGCCATGGTAATACCAGCTCTGTTGGTAAGAAGTGGGAATGCAGAGATTTGTCACGTTCTCAGTCAAGTCACTGTGAGCTCTGGCTGGACTGAGGTCTGCCTGAAAGCTCACTCGTTACCTTGTGTGACCAGATTTTGTGACTCCATGTATTGATTTGTTTGGCATGTTCAGTTTTTACTTGATGCCACAGTGCTGGCTTTCTGACCTTCCTCTGATTTGATACTGAAAATCAATAAAGTCAAAATAATTGTTCCTTCAGAAATGTTTGTTAGTCCATTTACTAGCAAGCAAATCATGTGTGAATGCTCTTTTTGTGGGCACAAAGTCTCTTTGTACACTTTAACAGTGGTGGCACAGTAAACAATAGCACATTTCTGGATAGGTCTGCATTAGGCATGCCTAAGAAGTTCTCAAAACAGCAGAGTATTTGTGCATATACTTAATTTGAAGCCTGTTTCAATATTTCACTGATAGAAAAATCCTGCAAATCCTTATGCAGGTGTTTATCTATCTGGACTGCTGAGCCATTTAAGACTGGTCATCTAGACAGTGAAGTTAAGTCAAAATGTAAACATCTACCTGTGTGTCATCGTGATTTTAACTATTATCCTGATTGCCCTTCATGTCCAATTGTTTCTTTGGCTTTTCGATGTTTTATATTCAGATATCAGCTCTCAAGGACAAAGAGAGGGTCTGAGTTTTTGGTGACAAACAGCTTTAGCACACTTGAAGATGCTCAAAATGAATGTGAATCATTAAAGAGACGTTAACAGTCCCCTTCTTTCACCTGTATTGTGCACTTATATCAGACAGTACATCCAATAGTTGAGAGAAAAAAAATAAAAAACATATCCTTGATCACAATAACATTATCAATGCACAGATAATTTTTCACATGAAAAGTTTATGGTTGAAATATGTTAAGTTTATCAACATTTTTATTTTTAAAAGCTTCTAAATTAATATTGAATCAAGATCTGAAGAAAGTTGAATTTCATTACTGAAATTTATGTTTTAAACTGAGAACCGTTTCGATTTCTTCAATTTCTCAAAAAGCTTATTTATCATCTCAAATTCAAAAAATCACAGAATTTCAAAAATAATATTTTTATGAAATCATTTCCCTAGTCTTATATAAACTTTTAGTAAAAGTATTTTGGATACTGATGCACAAAGACTAATGTTTGCCTCTAGAGAAATATTAAGATCCCAAAGAAAAATGCAATGTCCTAAAAGTTGTTGCAGTACAGTTTGCCATGCTAATGCCTAACGTGACAGATGCTGGTATTTTAAAAATAAACTTCGAAGAGGTGTTGCTTGCAAATAATTTCCGGGTGATTTTAGGATATTCTTCCACACGCTCTTACAACTCACTACTTTCACAATTCCTTTCGCTACTGGTGAACTTTGCTTGTGAGGCACTTGTGAAGGTGCTGTGCGTTATGCAAAAGAAGGACATTGTAGGATGGTGGAGGAGAAAGACCAAAGTAGAACAGAGGTCTGTACAGGATAGAGATCTTTAAAGTTTAAGTGACGGACTGGGACTGGAATAATGGCACTTTGACTGTAGAGTTATCATTATTGGACTCCTTGTTTCTGCAAAGAAACTTCTTATTTGGTTGGCTAAATTAATGTATTTGTTATCACATGTGAAGTACCTTTGCTGGACTCGAACTGTTTCTGCTATCCTAGCAAGAGTTTCCAAATAGCACCTTTTTTTAAACTTTCTTTTTTCCTAAAGAGGAGTTGCTGCTTTAGATGTGCCAGAAATCCTTATCTTCAGCAATTACCCATGATATCTACATTAAAATGTTCATTTTGATCTAATGTATCTAATGGAAAAATTATTATCAGGTTGGTACGTGAGATAATTTATAAAAAGCTAGTACTTTCCCACCATATCCACCATTTAGGAACCTTAGCCAAGCCACTGTAGTATCCGGTAGATGCTCTCCTCCAAGCTGGCTACTTGTGACTGTTTTCAGGGTGCCATTTTCATTCTTTAGAAATAGACCTTTTATTAAAAAGAAATAAAGGTAAGGGAAAGCCTTAAAAATATGAAATAGGTGCACCCTGATGCAGCTGATGTCAGTAATGCTGATGCTAAGCGATACGGCCTGCCTGCTCATCAGTGGATGTTACATTCAGATGTTAATGATTTAAGTGCCTACTTTATTAGAAACTTCAGTGGCTATATAAAAACGGAAGAAAGGAGTGAGAAAGTAGGTGAGAATGTGATGTGTTGCAGCACTTCACTCTTGAGCTCTTGCCTACACCAGTGTTTCTGTTCACGATTACCTTTGCAACCAACCTTTTTCTTTTTAATAGAAAGAGAAAATCTGATGTCTGACCAAAGCAGTTCTGCAGCCTCTGCATTTGCCTGTGCTTTAATTCAATGTGCACCAGCGGGTGTCCAATACTCACTTCTTGATGCTTATATATTGTTTCATCTGCTGTCATCCTCGGAGCTAAAAAGTGCTGGTTCCTCAGTTCAAGTTTTATATCTGTGTGGGAGAGCAGAAGTGTGAACTGTGACTGCAGCTGGTACAGACCCGTGTGACATAGCTTTGATCTGGTTAGTTTCCAGTTCCAGCTTCCAGCACCAGTTGTAGCCTCCCAACATGAGGCAAGGCTCATGCAGCCTGTGCGGAAGGGAGTTGCACTGTGCCTGAACTCAGTTCAGTCTCTTCCTCCCAAGCTGAGGTCTTGTTGCATCAAAAGAATATGCCTGATTAATTTTCCCCAAAGCTGAGCTGTCTGAGTGGCTTCTCATCTAGGTGCTAAGGGCATCCTGAGGCAGCAGAAAATGGCTGTCGGGTAACGTTGTGCAGAATACAATGGGTTTTTTTAATTGTTTGTTTGTTTTCTCCTTCCATTATGAGATCTGACTTGTAGGTTGTCAACATCTCTCTTGTACAGTGTGTGGGTGCCAGCGTGAGTGCAGCAAGGATGGCTATGAATAATTTTACACCTAATCGTGTTGTGATGCATGCGGACTGTGTCTTTGATATTTGTGATTTCTGTGTTGTGTGCTTTTAACTGAAGGGAATTTCCTCTCCCCAGGACAGAAAGGTGACTGCTCTGTCCTCCAGGCTCTGAGGACTCACCCTGCCACCCCTGAGGGCAATGTTGTCTCTTATGTTTTCTTCCTCTTTTCCATGATCTAAAAGGAATTATTTTAAGGAAAGAATAGTTTTATTTTGATTTTCTGCATGGGAGTACCACATGCATAATTAGCTGTGGACACATTAGAATTGTTCATTGCTGGTCTGTCCGTAAAAAACAGTCCCGCAGATTGACTCTTGGGAAGAATAACAAAAGAGAAATCAGATACTCTGAGTTAAAAATACTTCTAAATCAAGCTTTTGTGGTTGCTCTCATAAGCATATTTGTTCATCACCACTTATCTGGATTTGTTGAGTTTATTGGAAATTAATAGTTGTTGAGTAATGGTGAAAAGGTGCCTTTCTGCTTTTACAGTAAGACCAGTAGCAGATATTTAGAATGTCCCTGTTCCCTCATCATGCTGCAATGCCATTGTCACTTTTTTATCATAAAAGAATTACGTATTTCTGTATATGAAAAATGCATTCTAGAACTCCTTTGAATTAGTTTTTAATGTACTGTGACCTTGAATTGCCCCAGGATATTAATGCTAAATGATTACTTCTGAATGCTTTTTGAATAGCTGCACAGAGCAATTAAATGCACCATACATCACACATGACATAGTTAAACGCCTCTTCTGGTCGAGGAACCTAAACAGTTCTTTCAAATGATGGTAATTCCATATTACTAAAGATGAAAAAAAAAGAAGTCACTTGTTAGTATTAAGATAAGCATAACCTGGAAGAGGTTATAACCTTTGCCTGAGATGTAACAAAATAAAAAGATTTTCTTTATGGTCATCTACAAGGAAGATCACTACAAAACCAATTCCCCATCACACTGCATTTTCTCTCTATACAAAGGGAGCAATAGCAATAAATCCCTCACTTTCTGACAAGTTGCCAATTTTTTTCCTGTAAAATAAAAGAATAAAGAATATGGCTCATAAAATGGATATAAAATGTGGACACTGCTATTATGTACATTATCCTGCACAGCAGTTGATTTTTAGAATGTGGAATGACATAAATCTGATCTCTGCAAAACCTTCTTATAAAATTAGTGGAGTTCAGAAGTGATCACAGGGTAACAAGAAGAAAAAGAGCCTTTTGCTTGGGTTACCAATTGAAATCTGACCTGGTTTGGTTTCCTTAAAATGTTGTGACTACTTGAAAGTATATGCTATTTCAGATGCAGTGGCAATTTTGGCCCGTAGCAGACATATCACCTCTCTTAATATTCAGTGGGTATAGATGTTGAGCTTGCCTGTTTCGGTGTGTTCTCAATAAAAATCAACACAATTGCTTATATTACACATCAGACAGTGGTGACAAGTGCCTGATAGACTCAACTTTCAGACTGCCCCCCAGCCCCTTGCTGCAGACCATTTTCTCACCTCCAGCCTAGCTCCTGGCAGCGACTCCCAGCCTGTGCTGAAGCTGCAGCATCCCTGTCCCTGTCCCTGTTCCCCTTCCCAGCACCCTCCAGGCTCTGCTGAGGTTGAGACATCATGTGTCAGGCGATCTGTCTAAACCACAAAAATGTTAATGGAAAATACATACTGACCTTGAAAATAACTCCTGAGTAATTCCAAGGAACTGAGCAAGGTTCTGGGGAAAAAAAAAGAATATAAAGTGTATGTAAGGCATGCTTCATATGAGATTTCCAGCTTTTGCTGGTGTTCTTGCTCAGGTTTTGGAGTGGGGTGAATTGTGTGTGGTGATGTCCACTGGATGAAAAAGGTTAAGGAAGTGGGGCTGTGAAGCCCTGGTAAACAGGATAGGTTTTGGAACCCGGCTTTGTTAGCTATGTGCTGCAGTGCCCCAGGGCATCACTGGGGGAAGGTGGGCGGTGGGCAGGCAGAAAAGATGATTGCTAGAGGCAGCAGTTCATTATGGCAGTCCTGCAGCAGGAGGGAAGCCCAGAATGAATATGTCAAATAAAGAATCCATTTCTCTCCGTGTGTGTTTTAACTTCCACACACTGAGAAGAAACAACCCAACAACTTCCAGAAGCACACGCTGGCGGAGAGTAGGGAGTGAGAGCCACTGTTCGTAGGGGAATTGGTTATTCAGCTCTAAGATAGTTTTCACTGCATGTTTTCAGTGTGAAGAAGCACACTGTTGTATGACTGGATTAGAGTGTGAAGACAAGCTGTATGTACTTTACAAAAGGAGCAAAAAGATTTTATGATGAAACAGATTTGATGCTCCAGCCTCTAAAATCAGCTGCTATGCAATGAAATCTGCTTTATGGCTGCCCCATAGGGCAGTGAGGATGTAGGCGTAAACATCTTTGAAAAGTTAGAGCATGAGTTAGACTAGCCCAAGGCAAGCAGAACATGCATGGCTGGCACTTGCATGGCAGGTAATCCAAGCAGACACTGACCTTGCCAACATTACATGGCAATATCTTTACTAGAGTAAACTGACCTTGAATTTCCCAGCAGTATTAGGTTCCAGCAGGCTTCTCTGCAGCGTGAGGACAGCACGGTCCTGTTCTGTTTATTGTAGAATTTGGAAACGTTTGATATGGTCAGCACAATTACCTCTCCCCGTCCCATCCCTGGTCTTTCATTTGCCCTTGGCCTCAGAGATCGTATCACAATCTCAAAGTATATAGATTACTTATCATCTCATGGCCTTCATGGCATCTGTTAAATTGTAACCTGTCTTTGCACATGTATATGTGGATAAGAAAGTGTCCTGGGGAACATTTCTTGCTTACTGGCCTGGGGAAGGGTCAGTGACCATCATAGGCTATATATGCAAAATACTTGGTGAGTAAATTTTCCAGAATCAGGGAGGAGGAGGAGGCAGGACTGATGCCCTTCATCTTTCTCTGCTTCACTAGAAGGGGATAATCTGTGCCGTTCAGCTGGTGCAGTCTGCACACCCCCATCTGCCACAGCCTCCTTCAGAACCAAACTCCTTTGTAGGGACTCCTGCGGGATTGGTTTTACGCTCAACTTCATTTGCTATGATTAAGGTTTACTAAGACTGGGCTGTATCTTATAGCTTTGTCTTAGCTTCTCCACACCTCCACCCCCCAATTTGATGTTAAACCTTTTTCTTGTTATTCTGAAAAAAACAAAACCCAACCCCCAAGCATTTTTTTAACATTACTTAAATGACGAAGATATCAATGATGAAGATGTAATTTCATTATTGGTTGCTTCTTTGGAAAATTTAAAGCTTCATGAAATGTGATTCCATAAATTACAGAAAGGAGTAAACAAAAGGTAGAAATTACTAGAAGCTGTTTTTATGGAACAGAGTCAGATTGTAGATTAACTTTGTCAGCCTTAAACGGGAGTAATAGCTTTCGAGGGGTCAGGTCTCTCTTGTCTGAGGGATCTTAGAAGTTTCTGGTGTGATGAACCCCAGGTACTGTGGAAAGGGATGGTGTTCTTTGCCTCTTTTTAAAGAAATGAGTAAATTAATCAGTCTTTTTCTTCTCACATTTGTATTCACTGTATGCATTCTTCCATGAAGGCTGTGCGGTCTAAAGGATGGAGACCACAACAGGAATCTGCACGGCCAACTGGGAATCTCTTTCCTGTTGTTTATCTGGCAGAACTGACAAAATCAGTCTTCTCATCTTTCTTCACTAATTTCTCTCTCTATCCCATAACTGTGTGTAGAATAATTAGTTAATGGGACTAATTCTGTTTTCATTTACACTAATGTCATTATGTGTGATACCTGATGAGATCAATGAAATCAAATAAACCTGAAGAAACTGCTGAGGCCAGAACCACAGATAGTATTTGAAAACCAATAAATACAATCTTTCAGCCAGGATCTAGAGTCTTGTAGTTTTTTGTATTCCCTATGCATTCCTAGCGACCCAATTTTTTTTTCTCCGGGTATGTGCAGCACTGCTCAATGTCATTATCTCAGTTTTGTCATTGCTCAATGACATTATCACATTGTTCAATGTCATTATCCCAGAAATGCAGCCACTTCAAAAAATGGATGGGCAGTTATGATGCTTAACTGTACCACAACACTAACATCGCCCAGAACAAAATGAAATTGTTCTTTCTCCTGTTCTGCAACTACGGGGTAATTTTGAAATGCAGGGATAGGACACAGTTCTGCAGCTATGGGTTGAAGCTTTCTAAGGTAAGGGGACCAATGGTTTCGCCTGTAGGAACTCTATTGAAGTAGCTTTGCCCAATGATTTCAAATTTAATTTTGATATCTTTCCTATTTTTTTAGGTAGATGAGTTTAATGTAATCTTTAATTAAAATTAAATCTAGCTTCCTCGTGTTTTAAAGTTAACATAATTCAAATAAATCCCCCATTTACTCATTTTTTCTCGGACACAGTATATTTTTCTAAAACATTTTTCAGTCTCAAGCATATTTTTAATGCTGGTATTGGCTTCACTTCTTCATATCTTTTTTATCTCTTAAGCTATTATTATCATTACAGTAATGTGGTGACCAGAACTGAACACAAAACTCTCAACTCCCTGCCAGAACCTTATATAATAGGAGAACAATGGATGAATGTTGTTAATTTTAAATGCAAAATTATAAATCAATTACAGTGATGGCAAAAGCCCTTCGTGACATGCCACAATTTACTTTCAAAGACATTTAAACCTATTTCACATGCTGAACAATCTGTAATAAATTATGATTTTTTTTCCTCCTGAAATGAAGCTATAATTATGACAGTTGAATTCTTGTTCTGAGAAATAAGGTGGCATTTAATTCCTTGAGAACAAATGACACTCACAAAAGAACAGTTAATTATTCTCAGCTGCAAAAAAAAAAAGGGGGGGGGGTAGGGAGAGAAAAAAAATATGAAAGAGAATGTGGTAGCACTTTATGTGAAGTGTCTATTAATGAATCCTTAACGAAAGCTGTACTGCAATTGAACTTTGCTCGGTGTCCATGCGATTGAGTGACAATCTATAAGTCCAACCCTTCCTACAAAATCAAAACCACATTCAGAGTAGGAGTACAATGAAGGGATGTATCTTCAGGAAATATTACATCTTCGTCACCAAATCTTCAATATGCAAAGAACAAAATGCAGAAAAACTCTGATGCCAATCAGATTGGCAAAACAGATGTCTAAGTCAACTCTGCAGTTTCAGGTTGCGCTGCAATGGTACCACGGTACGATTAGTCCTAATAGTTTTTAATTTCCATGCTTACTATTACAATAAGATGAATCATTTTGACTTCTGCTAGTATTAATAGGGCAGTAAAGAGGAATGCTAACCAGTCAGTTCCCTCACAAATATGTGACCACGTGCTTAACTCTTCTTGCATACATGACTCCCACCGTGCTCAGCAGGAGCACACAACTATTACAGGATAAGGGACTTGCCAGATCCAGAGTTTCTTCCCTGAAAGAACTGATCATCCCAATTACCTGCTGTAGCCTTGCCGCAACCAGTGCACAGCTGAATGTATTAGCACAGGTCGTGCTGCACCTCACATCTTCAGTTCTAGCTGGTTGGTGAAGAGATGCCAGTCTTGGTAATCTGCCTCCCTTCCTTAGGGGAGAGAGGCGTTCCAGAAGGGCCATACTAAGTGGAATACCCTCATCCTTCTTGGTTCAATTATGATTTGTGAATTGGCTAATTTGGGGGCTCTCTGAAATGTAGTCGGAACAACACAGTTGCATGTAAAACAAGGCCTAATGCACTGAGCTACATTAATGTTAAATCAAAGATGATTGGATTAATTGCTGTTTCATTTTATCTTCCGTGCACGTGTGGTGCTGGCAGAATTTCAGAGCTTTTAGAAAAATTAATTGAGAACTATGGGGAAATAATACAGGCAAAAAGACTTTTGCATCGGGTTTTTCTGCTAGTTGGTAAGGGGTATACAGTCTGAAATTGGGAAGTTGTAGTGTATTTCTTAATATTTGTATTTTTTATATAGTACATAAAAGGTAGGAAAATGAATTGATCATACAGTATGTGAGGTACTGGATATTATAGCTGCTGGTTATACCTCAGGGAGAAAGCACACTCCATAAGACTTTCACCACAACAAAGCATATGAAAAAAACCCGGTTAATTTCTAATGTGGAAAAAGGAGATACTGTTAAAAATTTAAAAGTACACACTTTAAACTAGTGTTCACATATTTTTCATTTTGTCACATTTATTTTCAAATCTGGTTAAATCCCTTGGTAGAATGACATAATAGAACAGTGTTAGACCCATATGGAAACTCACACTATTGGGTAATTTATTTTATTTGTCCATTCAGTTCTGATAGCAAACAGAAGATTTATTAATGCAATGTAAAATATTTGCTGGCAGGTAAAAGTAATTCTGTTAATGAACATGATTAGAACAGCAGCTGGAATACAGAAAATGCAGCGTTTGCAAGATCTGTGGAATTAATAGACCTTAAAATACTTGGGAAATCAATTAAAATACATCTTCAAGATTGCAAAAATGACTGTGCATGTGTTTAACTTGAAAACGAACAATAAAAGAATAAAATCCATACTTCCTCAGCAAGAACATTTCAAAGTGCCTTTTCCTGACCAGTAGCAGAGCTTGCCAAAAGGTTTGGGGAGCAGATATATTTCCATGGCTTTTAATTGGAAAGGTACAGTGCCAGCAAGAGCTTGCGGTAGTTGGAAGTTTGCACTTCTCCTTTGTCCTCCCTTAGGGCATACTCATACTGACTCTGTATTTTCTGTATTTATAAGATTATTTATATCCCTGTGTGTGGGATAAACGCCTATTAAAGTTGCTTTGCTGCTACTGCAGCTGGACTTGTTGGTGAGGGCTGACTGCTCCTGAGGGAAAGAGCTAAGGGTGGTGGCATGGCTGCAGGGTGATGTCCCCGCCACCCGGGGCCCCATCCCACCACCCGCAAGAGAGGTGAGCAGGGCAGATCAGTGATGGGACCAAATTTGTGGAGAGCATGACCCTGTGTGGCTGCTGGTGATACCATTGCCCTGCCACTGAGCTGTTGGGGCAATGTCCATGCCTGGGGACCACCAGCCTTCCCGATCGCACCAATGGGCAGGCAAGCCTTGGCACCAGAGGCTGGTTGGGAGAAGGTAGGAGCTGGAAGAAACACCAGATTATATTGGTGCTTTGTACAGCCAATTTCCATGTCAGGTTTGGAGCGTGGGGACAGGCTCTTTGGTGAGCGAGCTCCGGGGCGCATGGGGACATGATGAGTGCATGCGCTCCCCTGGCCGTGCAGCCTGACCCGCCATTTCAGGCACGGACCGGTGACCTGCTGAGCCTGCCGCTGCTGCGCTGTTCAGCCAAATGAAGTCGTGCTTTGAGAGGGCCAGTCGGTTTCCCTCTGCTTTCCTGAAGCTGGCTGCCTCACAAGTGTAGGAAACATTTTCCCAGACAATCAAATGCAGTGGTTTTTTTAACTAAATGTAATAGCAGGTATTTTTTACTCTGTGGAGTTTTAGTGCCACTTTCTCTTCTTGGGCTATATATTACTGTAGAGCTCTATCCCTGTGAAATAGGAAACTGGTCTGTGCTGTTCTTTCTCATGTAGTCAGTACAGAAAAGTTATGGATGTGATTGTGCTTTCATTTCCAGTTGTTAAGCCTTTTAGCCTTTCTTGGCTCCTGCAGGAGTGAACTTAGTGCTCTGGAAAAGTGAGGATGCAAGGCGATATCCTCTACTTGGTGACATTTCTGGTCCGCCATGAATAGCAACATGCATCCCTGTGCCAACCTATTTATTTGTTCACCAAAGATACCATCTCTTGGGAAAAAAACAATGAAACAAATAAGCATTCCACTTTTCAATCACCTATGGCCCTCGAAACATAATCACCTTCCCTTGAGACATGCTGCAGATTTTGGGGTTTTATTTATCTGAATATATCACTGATAATCTAAACCTGGCAAATCTGGTATGGATTTAGGATATTTCTCTGCTATGGCAATATCAGATGCAATCTTGTTTTATTCACTAGAATTTGGATCTGCATTAGTGATGAAAGTATTTGACACAGTAACACAGGTAACATAATTGAAGGCCAATGATTACAGAGGAATAAAGAACTGAAACAACCTAGGATGAATCTCACCATAATTGATATGGTGTATTTATATCTGCATAGACACTCCAATGAATAAGAACCACTCTGCTGTTTCATAGTCCAGCCCATGCCAAACCAATACAAAGCACAATATGCAGAGAGTATTTTGGGACAGTTACATCGCATATGAGGAGGTAGTGGTGTTTAAGTGGAAAGAGAGTTTATGAAGTTGATTTACAGTTTTCTTCTCTTTAAAGAACTATGCGCTTACATATACTTCCAGAAGAGATGAGAATTCAAGGATCTTGTCCAGGCCATGAACAATTAGTGCATGTCTGGTTGGGAAGGACTTTTTTTCAGAATTTCCTGAGAAAAGCAATGAGAAAAAGGCTGTAAGTACAAAGAGAGCGTTATACAAATCACTGTTGTTGCAATCACCAAAGGAACACAAAGAGCTGCAGAAAATTTTTAGTACATTTATCATGCAAGAAATTGGTTTTGAGCCTGAAAGAGATGTCTTCTTATACAATGCATTCATTAATACCTGGTTATTAGTATAAGACAATACAATATCTACTTTATGTCAGTAGCAAGAGTTAGGACTGTTTGGAGTGCAACAGGATCTGAAAGATGTAATGCCATCAAGTAGTTTGTTTAAGAGAATCGAAAGTCTAGTACTCCAAGTGCCAAAAATGCAGTGTTCAAACATCATTTACTCTTCCAGGGAAATCTGTTTCAAATCAGCATCCTGGTCCTTTTCTGTAAGAGACCCCAATTAAAGGAGATTGCTATTTTTTTCTCTTTGGAAAAAATAATCCAAGTAATTTTATCCTTTTAATGCTTTTTACATACAGTGAATTCCTTATTTATGCAAACATGATGAAAAGGAGTTAGAGGGAGACCGAGTGTGCACCGTCTAATGAGTTTCACAATGTATCGTCTTCCCATGCAAGTGAATGAGGGAGGTGAGATTACAGAAGGCCCAAGAGCTGCTGAAGTCCTCAATTTCCTCTGAAGGGAAGATTTTCCATGAGATTTCTTTCCATTTACACTTTGTCTCCCAAAGAAGATGCCGAGGGGCAGAGCTGTAGTCAAACCATGAATAAAAGGCCCTGATTCAATGGGGAAGGAAACTCTGGTGAGCAGAGTACGAACCTCAGTGGACCAGGGTAAAGCCCAGGCTACCTCCTTCTAGCACATGCTGCAGGGGATCTCCTCTTTCCCTTTGAACTTTCCCTAAGGTGAGAAGTCTTTAAGAATATGAGCTGAGACATGTTGCTGTCGATATGCATCATCACTCAGTCTTAGAATCATATAATCATAGAAACACAGAATGATTTGGATAGGAAAGGACCTCTGGAGGTCATCTCGTCCAACCTCTCTCAGAACAGGACTAACCAGGTCAGGTTGCTCAGGGCTGGGTCCTCTCCAGTCTTGAACACCTTCAAGGATGGAGGCTCACAGCCTCTCTGGGCAGCCTGGTCCAGTGTTCGACCACCATTATGGTAAAAAAATTTTCTCCTAATATTGAATGAAAATTTCCCGTGTTCCGGCTTGTGTCCTTTGCTGCTCATCCCATCACCATACACCTCCGAGAAGAGTCTGGCTCCCATCTTCTCTGTACCCTCCAATACAGACAGCAGTAAGGCCTCCCCTGAGCCCTCTCCTCTTGCAAATACCGCTCTTATCAGAAAACTCTGTCTCTTGGGAAGTATGTGACAACATTTTTCTAGGAATGAAAGTGGGATTTCTGTCTGCTGCCCATAGTCTGTCCTCAATATCTATTCTGCACTGCTGTGAAAGAACTTAAAATCTTGCTTGCAGCCATAGGCTACCTTTTTAAGCTGGTTTAAAAATGTTCTCTGCTACTGCCTGTCCAATCCAGGTTGATTTCTAAATGTTTCTGATTAATGTAGGCCATGAGTATAACATGTACGCTACTGATTTTTCAGTTTGGGTGTGGAAACAGAAAATATGAGGAAGAACAATAATTTTGGGTTGAACATAATATTTTACTTAACTGAAAAAGCCCTTGCTCATTTCATTAATCAGGGGAAGTATTAAAAAAGCTGAAAAGATAAAGGAAGAAAAGAAGCAGTGGTTGCTCTTGTGTAGTCCTGGGATAGTGCTGTTGAAATTTTTCATAGAGAAGATGGCATCCTAGAATACTTCAACATTTCCAACTTTTTAAACCGAAACTACAACTATATTTGTCACAAATGTATAACATGGTTTGTCTGACCCTACCTTGCATTTTTCAGCCCATAAGTCATTTGCATGGATGATTTCAGCCAGTTCCATTCACAACCTTTGGGGAAGCCCCAGTTTATGTGCCAACATCAGCACATGGCCGCATGGCTCTTGGTCTCCAGAGGAATCGCACAGAAACCATCTTTGGAGCCTTTTTTTTCCCTTGGCATGTCTGCTTTTGACTTTTGTGCCAAGAAGGCACCTCAGAGTGCCTTACTTCTAGAAAAGTAGAAATACTGAAGAAAAGGAATGACTTTTAGAGTAGAGGTGCAACAGTAGCGGATATTTGTAAACAATTCTGACAGCATTCTTGGCATCTGGCTGGCAATTTCAGGTAATCAGATTTCTCCTTTAGTTCCTGTTATGTTAATTTATTGGTTTGCAGATCTGAAAAATTGCAGCTCACACTCTGTTCAGCTTCCAGGTTCAGGCTCATCATTTTAAAAACTGCACTGTGCAATATAGAAATCTGGGCTTTTTAATGCAGGATTTAACAATTGCAGTTAAATTATTTGGGGTGGGGGGAAAGACATATCCAAGGATAACACCTGTTTTGATGCAATTAAAGCCCTACAGCAGTATATGGATAAAATACTTCTAGAAAACCTTGCTCTGTAGAGTTTAAAATGATTACAAGACCAAAGGGGTTGCAAGTAGTTAGTCCCCGGAAAATAGATTGGTAAAGATGGAAACAGATTGATTTGAACTAACTATTGCCCAGGTGCAATGGAAGGTGTATGATGGTGGCATTTAAAGACATAGAAGAGTAATTGGAGAAACAGGTGCTGCTTATGCTGAAACCTGCCTGTTGTGGTGTATACAAACTAAGGTAAAACTGCTGGTGCGGTGCAGTGGCTCTAAAACAGGATCAATTAAGTTATTTTATTTTTAAAAATGATAAAATGTGTCATTGGTTCCTCTGTCCTTTCCTGCACTAGTGTCCCTTAGCAACTGTCTTTGTGAAAGTCATAAATTCAGAATAAATCAAATACAGCACAACTCTCCCCAAAGCAAACTAAGCCTCCCATTTATTTCTTTGCCACGTGCTCTCCTGCAGCAAACAAGTGCAGTTTTTAAACCTTTACAACCCAGCCTGATGTTTTCCTACAGAGAACATGTGGGGAAAATGTAGGTCCTTGCTTACAGTGAGATTTTTTTCCCTTGTCTTCTGGGCTGGCTTGGCATTCACTCTGGATCTGGCTTAAAGCATAATATTGAGTACTCCAGGCTTGGGCTATTGTGTATTCTCTTTCTTTCCTTTCCCTGCACTCCAGATATGTCATGTCTTCTGTTTGCTCCCGAGCCTCAGTCCAGGTGGACAGTGAGTAACTTGAAGCACTGTGTTGGGAGGAGATTTGAAGCAAAGGATGGGGGAAAAGGAGGAACATGGGGTGGGAACCCAGTATGGGGGAAAGGAAGGTGCAGACAGTGCTCCAGGATAGGAGAGGCTTCGGTGCAGCAGGGAGAGCTGCCCCCGCTGAGGCTGTGGGGACAGGGGTACCTGAGCTTTGGACTGGGAGCTCAGTTCTGGGAGGTGTCAGGACACCCCTCATGAAGGGCTGTTTCATTCCCAGTCGCTGTGCTGTCTCGCGTGCATCCTCGCTGGGGCCCCCGTCCGCTCCCTCTGCTCCATCCGGGCACAGGCACTGAAGATTGTGCTCCCGGAGCCCATGGCTTTGCTGCACAGCGCCTTGGACCTGCCTGCTTCTGGCCTTCCTGAGACATTTCTTTGCAGAATGCAGCCCCCTCTTCCCAGAAACTTTGAAAAATCTATGCAAAAATAGCCATGCAGTTTCTGCAGTCCCTGAAGTCCATATCTGTAGCCAGATACGCCTCTTGCTACTCACTGTTTTCCATAGAGAACCGTGTTAGAAGTTTCTTACTGATTTAATCTTGAAAATTAGTTCAAGAGCTTTACAAAACCATTAATACCACTATATTCTCCAGCCCTTAATACTGTAATGAATTACTGTAATAAATGTGAAGATTTTGGTTAATATAATATCGAGTATCCTAAGAAACAATAGAAACCAACTAGCAAAAAAGAAAAAGCCCTCTAGAAAAGCCTCACCAAACCCCTGCTTGGATGTAATTCACTCCAACCGTACATGGAAAGTGTCTAATCTTTGTATTAAACCCAACCACTGCAAACAGTCTGTTGTATAAATTGACAGTGCAGAAGAAAGCGGGAGAAGCATGCGCTGAGAGCTACCTGCTCCTCAGTTTAATTTGGCGTCATTTTGTGATTCACTTGCCCTGACCCCGGCTGTTTGCTTGGCTTTGTTATACTCCAGTTGCCTTAGCAGTGGGTAAAGGCAAGATTAAGATATTGTCTCTCCAATTATAAAAATCCTGGGTAGAAAAACATGTAACGACTCTGCTGTTAGGTGTGGTGGAGGGGTCACTGACTAGATTAAGACAGAGTGAGCTAAATTCATCTGTGATAATAGTGGATTGGTTTTGCTGGAGTTAGGGCAGGCATTGTTTTGCCCCAGTATGTGTTGTTTCCTCCCACCTTTAATGAACCAGAGGGATCTGTCAGGGTTTAATCCAATTACTGATGACATTGGGGAAAACAGCAGCAGAAGTGGGCTGGATGGGAGAAATGTATCAACACAGAAAAATCTCATCTTTCCCCAAAGAAGCGGGCTGAGAACAAATCCTGGGAATCATCAAGAGCCTCTTATTTTGGTTCTTCACGTAATTTAGGGTTAATCAGGTCATTTGCAATTATTTAACTGATAAAACCACAGTAATCAAAGGAGCTGGCTGCAGTTCTGAACAGGAATTGAAAGCAACTTTTTTTCTAGCCAGTTTGCATAGGGCTTTAAAATAATGACTGAAAAAATAAAGTTTGGGTTTAAAGAGGTGTCAGTTATGAGACACATTTGCAGGACCCCTGTGAGCCAAAGAGAACAGTGTTATCCAGAGCCACCAACAAATTTGCCTCCAAGGGCTTCAAGAATGATTTTTTTAAAAGGAGAAATATTACTAATATGTTTACCTCGCTCATTCTGTTAAAACGAACCATTTCTAGTTATTTTCTTATTTCCAATGATTTTTATCCTATTTGCAAATCTAACGTATGCACCTAATGTTAAGTGAACGGTACCTAAACCACTTACGGTACCTAAACGCCCTGGCACATTTAGGATTTTGCTTGGCCCTACTTGTGGGTTGTCTGGTAGGACTGATGGTTTGTGTTTCTACTCCTTGCTTGGGTGATTCCCGCTCCACAGCATTCAGGGTAGCCACAAGAATGAAAAGTTTGAGTAGTTGCACAAATATGCACAAATATCCGTGCAAAATGCATGTGTATGAGTTCCCCATTTTTCTTTCCCCTGCGGGAATATCCCGGCAGCCAAGAGGAACACAAAGTGAGCAAAGGGTTCGCACCACTTTGCTCACCCTGGTCCCCTCAAGCAGCATTCCTATTAGCAGCATGGTTTAAACAGTGATTTATTGCCTAATATAACTGTTTTCAACAGTCCTAATTGCTTAAGATATGCAGATTTCTTACGCCCGTGACCCACTTGAGCACCCTTTGCAGTAGTTGAGTCCCATGTGGATAGCTGTGAAGAAAGGAAATCCCAGGCCAGGTCTGGGGAAGGTGTTTCGCCCCCGTGTCACAGGCAATGGTCTGACTGTCATGTCTAGAACTCACTGCTGTGACTTTTGGCAGTTTCAATTTAATTTGTAGGCGATAATGAGGCTGGTTCAAGCCTGTGGATGAGGTCTTTCCGCGGCTGTGCTGCCTCTTTAGACAGGTGGTAAAAAATGCATTTTGTAGGATGACTGATGTCTGTTCGGTTACTATATTTAAAGTCTAGTAGACTTTTAGAAATACTGTCTTAGCCAGCAGGATTTAACTTCATTAGTTTTGAAACAGGAGAGAAATGTTAGCCACTGTGCAGTCTTTGATTATGCTCTGGGGAATTTCCTAGGGTTAAATTAACCACAAGGGAACTCTACTCTTGTTCCTTGAATGCCAGTGAAACATATTGAGAAATACAGGGGAAAAAATAATTATAAAATTGAAATGTAAAAACTATAAAGTTCATCTTATGTATAATCCCTAGTGCGCAGTAAGTTCTGTATACTTGCACCATTTAATGTTAATTATACCATTTATTTTATATTTTGTTTTTGCTTTATAAAAAAAGTCACACCACCGGCAATAGAATTTGACCATAAAGGGAATTTCAGAAAACTACCATTTCACCAGACTTGGTTTAAATTCAGGTGGGAGATAATTTAGCCACTAAATGTCCTGCCTTATCCACAGCGTCATTGGAGAATTACTCTCCAGAATCGTTTTCATCCCCCAGCTGCTGACAATTTAGCAGTGCTGCTTGCCTTTAATTAATCTCTTTGAAACTACATGTAGAAGGTCAGTGTCAATGACTATGGCAGAATGAGCGGAAATTTTTGTCCAAAAAACGCATTTTGGAAGATGCGATGTCATTGGAATCAAAGGTCTTTTTTGACAGATTTTTTTTAGTTATACTTGGAAAATATGAAATGAAAGATTGTTTCTATTTTCATATATCAACAAAGATTTCAGTGATTTAGTTTCTAAAAAATGAAAATTAGCCAGTTTTGGTTTTCTTTTCATCTGCCGACTTTATTTTTATCTCCTCATCCCCCTGATTTCAAATGGAAAATAAAGGGTGGAGGGCAAAAGTATGGAGTTAACACATGTAAAAGTGAAGAAATCTCCTTTTCTTCCTCACAGAAGAGTAAGAAAAAAATGTAAGAAAGCTCATGATTTTAATGTTTTCTTCCATTCAGCACTCTTAAAAATGTTCCCCTCTTTTGGTACTGAAAAACAAGTTGAGGAAAACATGAAAATCCATACTTTTAATATTAGTATTTTTGCATTGCCAAAACCCAACCCAGTCCTCAGGTCATTAACTTTTTAAACAATGCAAAAGAAACACAATTTCCTTTTTTAAAAAAAAAGTTACAATAAAATAAAACTGGTAAAAGTTTTCCTTTATTTTTTCCATTTTCTTAATGTGCCAGTAAACTAGGATTTCTGCCCAACAGGTACAGAGCCTGAAAAGGAACTGGATTCTATATGAGATTGAGAAAGACACAGGGAAAAATGTATTTTTTCTCAAATTGCATGTAGTACTTAATACAAAACCATCTACCTAATCCCTAGACTGCTCCCCTTCTTTTTTGCTCTGCTGTAGAGATACTTACTACAATCTTTAATACCTTTTCTCCTGCCTGATCTTATGCTACAATTTTAAGGAAATAGTCCATATATCTTCTCACGAGACACATATAAAAACCATGACTTTAAAAGACACATCTGTGTGTACATCCTATGCAAGAAACGTGGTATGTGCTTAGACACTCAGTGCAAGCTGGATGCAGACTCTGCCTTGTAAAAGCAGGGCATGCTTCACATGGCAAAATCTAGTGAAAGGAAAAGCTCAACATGAATGACCGACCTATTCTCTGCCAGTACTGGAGGGGTATGTCTATAACGACGCAGATGAAGGTCAGTCAGGTACAGAGAGAGCATGGGTCTGAAGATTTCTAACCTGTGCTATTTAAGCAAGTTGGGCTAGTGGCATGCCTGCTTCATTTATTTATCCTTCTGCATTTTCTTAGCTTCTCTAATTCCTTGTGGTCTGTGCCCTTTTTGAACAGAATTCACATTGCACTTAGCTTTTACCTATGGCTTATCCATTTATGACTGCCAAAAAGATGGTATTTCACCATTTTCCAGACTACAGGATATACAGAAGTTGGCTGCCATTTTCTCTCATTGGGGTAATAGGAGATGCTTCTGGCAGTCTTCATCCACACCTACACTCCTATTTCAGTACAATATCCTTTCAGCAGCATGCAGGCTTCAGACTAGACTTGGCAAACCTATTTGCTGAGAAAAGGCTAAACCACAATACCAAATGAGAAAAAAAGCATGGCGATACATTTTTCAAGGCTGATTTGGATGGTCTGGGGTAGCTTATGATTTCATTGTCATTATTTCAACCTCACACAGCCCTGTAAGGTAGGATGTACGATATTGCTCCTGTCCTAGAGATGGAAAAACAATTAGTTGATTTAATTCAGTCCTAAAGAAGAATGAGTCGACACCTGAGCTTCAAACCAGAACTTCATTATTCCTGGCTTTACAATGAGTCTGTAGCTGCAGCTCAAATAACACATCTTTCTCTATAGTGCCCTTGCACAAAGAATAAAAAATTATCAGGAAAAAGTACTCCTTGACCTGAAAACCAGAGATTTTTAGAGAAAATTTGCAAAAGATGAGAATTTGTTATGTAACAGGTTTCCAAAATAAGAATAGCCCTAATTTACTCTAGGTTCTGTTAAAAACCCAATTAAAAGATAGGGGAAAAAAGGCCTTCAGCAGGGCACGTTTTGAAAGAAAGATATAATAGGTGGAAGAAAGCAGAAGAATAGGATAAACCACAGGAGCGAATGAAGACACATATGTGAATTGGTATGTATTGTAAGATAAAATGATCCATGAACTTGGGTTATGTGTGCTATTTAGAAATAAAGACACTGGAATACAGAGGTCAGTGTGGATGACTAAGGAATACAAAGGGTCAGCTTGGATATAAAGGCGTGTGTGTAAGAAAGAAAATGGTTGGTATCAAGCAATACCAGAGAGATCCTGGGATGAAGTTAAGACAGTGTAACACAAAAGAACAGTGAAAGAAGAGACTGTGAAAAGAGTACTGACTATGCTAAAATAAATATTTCTTTTTTAGATGCTGGAGAGCGATATGGTCATGTAATCTGCATATTGCCATCACAGTTGCTATAGCGAGTGTAATGTACTGTATTTTTTTACCACCAGGGAGACTGTTGCAACAGACAGGGAGCTACATTAGGAAGTTGTGCTTAACAAGTCATGTGTGATTTTACTGTCAAACTGCAAAGTGCCGTTCTCCTATGGAAGAAGGCTGCGAGTACTTTCTAGGAGTTGATAAACACCACATGATGCAGCTTTCTGGGAGAAACAGAATCCTTTGAAGCATTTCCAGCAAAATCCTTGGAGAGGCAAAGCATATTTTCAGATGCATGATTCTAGGTTAAACAGCTATGTCCCCCACTTGTTTACAAAGCAGCTCGACAGCTGCTGTGAGCCACTGGCCCCCTTTGGACAGACAGGATACATTTGGGTCTGTCACACCGAGCCACGGCGCGCCTCCTCTGCATTACTCTACAAAGATCTCATCGGAGATCTGCTGCTGGCAAGACTAAAAGCCTCAGCAGCTTTAAGGGCGGCAGATAGTTTCATTCCTGCTTTAAGTTTCCATGTCGTTTTTAACTCTGAAGTTGGGGGAAATGTTTTTCGTGGTGAAATTGGTCCTGGGAAAGCTGCACCCTGCTTTATGCCTGAAAAATAAGATATAAAAATAAACAGCAGCAGCTGGTTGTTGGCAGGGAATGGACTCTTCAACAGAAGGGAAGAAGGTTCTGTAGTCTGTTTGGACACAGAAACGCACAGTCTTTCAGTGTCCAGTCTGAAATTAAAAAGTGTCATGAAAAGAGCAAAGGTTGGCATTGCAGCCATACTTCAATATTTGGGAAATCAGGCTGAGAGATGTAGCTCCCAAGCTGTGAAGCCCGACCATCGCTCCCAAAAGTGCCACTGGAAACAAGCCCAAACCAGGACACCTTGTAAACGCCAGGAGGACAGAAGTGAGGGACAGAGGTTTAAATCTTGTCTTGCAAATGAAGACACGTGCCTGGGTATGGCCCCTTTCTTGTGGAGGGGGCTAAGGGTGATTTGGTAGGCTCAGCGCACTTTTCTAACTAATGAGGGGCACGGATAGTCACAAAATGAGGCTCGGCTGGTAATTCCTCTTTTTTAGTCCAGGCTTTCCTCTTCCTGCCATGTCTGTGCTGCTGCTGGGGAACGAGAGGGAAGCAGGACAGGAGTAGTGACGACCAGGGCCACCTGCCTCCCACCGCACCTCTCGGCAGCATATGCCTGCTGGCACGGCTGAAGGATGGATGCAAAGGAAAGGTCTAGGGCTGTTTTGCTGCTCTGCTTGTTTTTCCTGCTAAGCAGCTTATGATAAACTTTTACTACAAAATACTACTTGTCCAGCAGTCCTTCTGCACCCTTCTCATAAAGGGTCTCATAAATGCTCTACCCCTATGCAATTTGCTATTCGATGCATTTAGGTTTTTGCTTACCTCCATGCAACATGTTCCTAGTTTCTTCTCACCGGCAACATTTTTCTCCTAACCAAGCCAAAGGAAAACAGCGGAGACAATAAATCTTTCTTGGGGAGAGCTGCTGCCCGGGTCCAGCAATGCATGTCCATTGGGGAGGGTGGCAGCAGACCCTCTGCCTCTGAAGCTCACAAATCACAGGCGGCCAGTCCCTCGCAATCAGCAACAATATTGTTTCCTTTGCCCTCCTTATCAGAGAGTGGTCATAGCAAAAATTATTACTGATGGCATCTGACAGGCCTACATCACATTTTGACACTGGCTTTTAGCTACTGTTTTTTTTTTTTTAATAGCTGCAAGTGTGTTCAGTCAAATACCTGTCTGTCACCACAATCAGACAGACCTTAATGTGTCTGCGTTATGGAAGAGGACCTCGGCGTCTTTCCAGCACTTTATTGCAGTCCCAGTATAGCTTTTTATCACAAATTCCTTGTGCATAGCTATGCCTGCTCCACCACAGAAATCTTCTGAGTTGGCAGCTCCAGTGTCTGCTGCCATTAATCTTCTCCGTGCTGCGGAGAGCAGGGCACCGGGCGATTTATGGCAATTACCTGCTCTGATGCAGCAGAGCTCAGGTGAGTTGGGTTGAATCGTCGTTGCTGGTATGAGTTTTGTCCCCAAGCAGCCCAAGGGTGTAAAATATGCCTCTGTACACCTGAATTTACTTTCCTCCTCAAACATCGCTCAGTTAAACAGGGAAGGAATATGCATTTTAATCACATTTTAAAATAGTATTGAGGTGGTGGCGCACTGGTAAGTGAAAGGTTAAACACTTTGACACCAATTCAGAATTAAAAGCTGTAATCAAATGTCTTTGTTAGTTTTGTGAAAGTGATATTTTCCCAGGAAGGCTGTAAAATGCACATCTTTCACCTGTGATTTCCCAGGCAAAGGAAGTTCTAGCTTTTATTTTAAGTGTCATTCTCAGGTTTTACTCCTGATTTTCTGTTCTTTGAACTGGCAGGGACCTGGGGTGATGCTCGGGAAGTGAAGGTTGTGCCAAGCTGAGATCAGCATCGATGCCTTGAGCCAATTAAGGAGCAATGTTAAGGGGCTTTCCAGGAATCCTCCTAAGCCTTCTGCACCAGAAAGGATGATGCCCACAACACAAGGCTGGGATGAGCATTTAAAATCTAGAGAAATGAGAGCAGACCTTCAGGTCTTCATTATTAAGCCGCTTCCCTACTGTTTGTGGTGAAAGGGAAGTGTGTTTTGTAATAGGTAGACATATAAGTGATTTCTCATCTTACGAAGAGTCATATGGGTGCATGAGTGTGTGTGTGCACGTATGTGTTACAGCATCTCAATAGTTTATATCCACTGGGCATTAAGCTGACTTCTACATTTCTTTTTCCCTGCTGCTGCTTTTATTTGTTTAATGCCAGTGGGGAAAATGGAAGGTAAGATGAATCCTGTGAATAGGCTTGCATATAGAGGAAAGGAGGTGAATTTAGGAGGGGATATGTGTATGCAGTAGGCTGAGTGCATGACCTATTTGGAGAAAGGCTCCAGGAAGAAGTGGGACCAGCTGCTGGAGGAGCAAGGACAGCTGAGGAGGGCACTGGGGAACTCGCGCACCGAGAGGTTTGGGGAGAATCTGGCAGCTGGCGCGTAGCTCTGTGGAGGTGAGTCTGCCCTGACCTGCTGTGGCTCTCCATTTTCATGTGGGAAATCACAGGGGTGAATGGCAACTCGGCAGTCGTACTGATGTGGGACATGCTTATTCGGGAATAAAGAACTTTTTTTTCTTGCTTAGCTTGAGCTGTTTCCAAAGCAGCCTAAGTTAAGCTGGAAAAATATGCTCGTTCTGGAATGTGAATCTGTGAGGGCCTTATAGGAATATAAATATAGCATCTTATCTTGCGCTGTTATAAACTCCCACACAGACAAGCCCGGAGGCAAGCGGAAAAATTGAAGGCAGGGCTATTCATGATACCCCTGGCGTCAGCTACAGTCACGCGTGGGCATGTGGGCAGCTGGAGCCGACATATGCTAATAGTGATTAACATATGTACATGAAGCTCGGCCACACAGAGCTGCAGCACGAAGAAGCCGGTCAAAGCGACATTTACCGGGGCATCCTTTGGCCATTGAGCCTTCTGTTAAATGCTGCGTGTGATCCACGCTGTGACAATATGTAGTAAACCTGGTACCACCTTTAATGTGCAGCTGTGGCTTTCCTCTGGGATGTCTCACTTGAAAGCCCAGTTTTGCTACCACCTGCTTGGAGCAGGTGAGCTCAGAGCATAAAGGAGTTTTTGGGCTATGTTTCTTCCCAGTGGTTGGTTCCTGGGTGAGGACCACACATGCCCTCCCAGCTATGGGACTGAGGGCTTCCAGCATCCTCACTACTTTGGGGTTTTCAGGCCAGTCATAGTATTCGAGGTGGCCCAAAATAGCTGGGTAATGGTGCTCTCAGAAGCAATTCTGTTTTTTAAACACTTAGCTCTTTTAGCTGTCTAGGGCCATCTCCAACCCGAAGCCCTGTCATAATCTGGTGGCACGCTGGGGCTTGTTTACAAGATAAACTAGCAGCTGCTTTCCTCTCATCTGCTGCCCCTGCTTCGAACTTGAAATGGGAATTATCTGTGTGTGTCAGAACCAGAAGAGTCAAAGCCTCCTTGGAGATGCCTTTTGGGCCTCTCTTTCTGCTACCTTGCAAACACCTTTCTATTTTCAGGGATGGCAACCCAGCACCTAATCTTCCAGAGGCACATGTATTACTCCTAGGGGGGCATGTTAGGAATGAAGGAACTGATTTTTTTTTTTTTAACCCCTGCTAGGATTATCCCACTTCTGCTTATCAGCCTACCTCAGCACCTGTTGTTTGAAATCTGGATCAGAATTTTTCAGCTTTCAGGTCCTACGCATGATTTTTCAGCAGTGGCCTCATTTGCTTTCAAAGCAGTTGAGTGAAAATGCATCCATTTTGGGTTTTGTGCATCTGTAGTTAGAAATATAAGAGGAGAGTCCTTACTAATTTTATTTTTTTCTGAACTGATGTTTAGTGGCTGTATTAAAAGGCCACACACAAGCTCCTCTCTTATTTACATATCAATACTTAGCCTATTAGAAGCCAATGAAGTGAGGGTCTTGCAGTACATACCCTCTCACAGCGTGATGCTCAGACTTCCTATGACATCCTTTCTTCAGCTTTCATGTCAGTGAATATTATATTGTGATGCCTTGAAGCCAGGATAAACTGGGGCCGTTAAATGTTCAGATGTATGCTCAATCTGTGAAGCTCGCAGCTGCTCCACTCTTTTGATAGTGCTAGTAAGCAAAATTAGTAAATAAAATAAATGCTCAAGGTTCATTTGTTGCACACCCCAATACATGAATGAGAATAGAATTGAGGACATCAAAGAAAAATAAAAAACAGGCTAGTAATAACATGTTCCCCTTAGGCCTCCTGCTTAACCTAAATGTTATGTTAAAGGGATAAATGGGTGAACTGAATTATTATACACAGTTAAAAGCCAGGAATGAGATTTGAGATCACACCCCTGTTAGTAAGATCAGCATTATCTCCTTAAGACAAAAACCAGTAAATATTCAGCTGAGAAAAAAATAACACGTTTAACATATTAGTGAATTTTGTTTATTATTTACCTAGCGCAGTGAAATCCTGAAGTGGCCCGGGAGGCTGGAGCAAGGTCACCCTCCTCCCCTCCCACTCCCTCCATCCCTCGCTTGTCTCTGCACCCCAAGAAGGGGCGAATCTGCCGCAGCCACCTGTGGTTGAAACAAGACAGGAAGGCTCCCTGGGAAAGGACGTTTTCAAAGAGATCTGAAGGACAGAGAAGAAACCTAAACCAGGTGTTAACCTCCCCGTGGTGGAGGCGGTGGAGGGATGGGGATGAGGTGCCATCGGAAGTCACTGTCAGCACACAGTTAACCTCCCCGTGGTGGAGGCGGTGGAGAGTGAGGGTGGAGGCGGGGATGAGGTGCCATCGGAAGTCACCATCAGCACACGGTGGCTGTGACTGGCGAGGAAGAGGAGGGGAAAGGGGGAAGGTGTCCGTGGGAGTGGGGCAGGAGGGATGGGGTCACCTCCTTTGTCTGAGAGAGGGGATGGGAAGGGCTGGGTGTGGGGCTCCCAGCACGTCTGCCACATGTGGATGGAAGAGGAAGGTGGCTCCAGCAGATTGTGTCTCTTCCAGTGTTGCAACACCCCTGAAAATGCATGGCCACCTCTCTCCCTCTTACTAGACTGTGGGTCGAGGAGGGAAATACTGCCTTACCTGCATACATCACTAACTCATACTGCTCCTGAATTAAAATGTTTTAAAGCATACATCTTAGAGGTTACATGCTTGAGAAAATATTCCTCAAGAAGGCTCACAGAGTTGGACTATGAGGTAATGAGGTAACCTCAAGTGATTATGACCAAGGGCATGGCCAGAGGAAAAAATTTGTGGCAATGAAGGTCTTTGGAAGTATCGCTTGTGGGACAATCTTGAGGCATGAGTGTGCCAATAAATGTCCCAAAAGGGAGTGCACTGAGAAGCTCCTCGTGAGCCTCCACCCACACTCAGAGCTGTTGGGCTGAACTGCAGTTATTGCTTTCACTGTTGTGAGTAAGCACGTTAGAGAAGCTCCTACAAGCCTTCACAAAATTAAGGTGCTACTGCCCCAAGCACTGGCCAGCCCTCTGGCAGAAAACTGTCTTCCAGAGAACTGAGATTAAGCACACAAATTACTTTGACCTGGAAGAAAAGAGCTACTTTCTGTGAGGAGGTATTAAAAAAAAAAGATTTTTTTCTACCTCTGCTTTCTTCAAAGACAGTGGAGCGTGTCAGGTTGGTATGTTGCAAGGTTGCAACATTGTTGTATGTTTTTTAAAGAATATCAGAAAAAACAACACAGAGATTGAATAAATCCAAAAGTGATTTTACACAGAACATGCAGAAGAATAAGAAATGCAATACTGGAGATGATACACAGTAGATCTGCTGATTGGAGGAGGCTGCATTTCTCTCTCTAAGCCTGTGCTGCTTAAGTATGATATGACTTATGCCCCTGTGAAATATTCACCTCTATTTAAACCCACCATCTCCTCTTTACTATAAAATCAATTAATTTAAAAAAACCCTCATAATAGGAGTATCAATGGCAGAATAATAGATTGTCTTGGGAACAGTGATCAGATAAGCTGGAGTCTTACAAAGGTCAGGTGATACACTAATATGAAAAATAGGATCCAGCAACAGACACTTACATTTAGGAATTTGCTTTCTCATAAAAGGGGACTGATTGTATGAAATGATTGTATCCAAAAACTCTGCTTAAATACAGAGGAAATGCAGTGAGAAAGCACAGTATTATTGCAATTCTGGGGTTGAAGACTGTGTTCTAAAAAATAAAAAGCATCTGAAGTTTAAAGTTAATTAATCAAATTTCTCTCATCTACAGTACATGTTCTTTTTTTCTCCCTTCAGTGTTTGAATGTACCACTTGCAGTGTTAACACTAACTCCTAATCTGATTTTATGTATGCTTAACTTTACACTCTATGAGTTTTTATTAAAACTCAAAATGTATAAATTTAAACACATGCTTAGCTCTTTGCAGAATTAGGGTTGCATGTTGTGAAATACATAAGATATATAATACAGCTGCATTAAAATTACAACAGAATTCCCGGCTGGATTTTCCTGGTCACTTTTGTTATTTTAATGCAGTTTTAAAGGTGGATACCTTTAAAGATTGTGCTACAGGTTAAAATCTTAGTTGGAATTTTGTAACAGAACAAACTATGCCTAAAATAATACCTTTGACAAATGCAGTTCATTTTCCCATTTTGAAGTTATGCATGAGTAACTGAGTAACTTACAATTATATCAAATGTATTTGAGATTTTATACCAAATTTTCCCAAATCTTCTTGATAAGCAGTTCACCGGGAATGCTCAGTGTACGGCATTTCAGATGCTCCTTAGCTTTGCCCAGGCAAGCAAGTCACAACTTCCACCAGACTTTTTCAAAAACCGGTCACTTATATTCCTGTAAATCTCATAATTTTAATGAGCTTTCCTGCCAGTGAACTCATTTCCTGTATTGCCTGTGGAAATAGAACCATAGAGATGTGAACACCCTTGAAGCAAAACGAATTAGAGAGAATGCACACAGCTAATTTCCAAGATATCCTCAGCCACCTCTAAATCAGAAGCAGAGGAAGATTTCCCCACCCTGCCTCCGAACAGAGGTCCGTCAGACACGGACACTGTGGCTATAGGAGATATTTCAGAGCAGGGCATAGGAAATCTTGTAAAATAATTTCTTAATGATCTAACTCTAGGGAAAGTTTCTTCTTCCTATCCATCTATGTAGCCATTGCCCTGCAGCATGGGAATGTCTTTCTTTTAATTTTTCTGTCTTACCTAGTATCAGTGTGGGTATTTCCATTTTCCACATAAGTGCATAACTCTTTTTTCTAATGCTGCCACGCTGTTGGCCTCAGTGACAAGAATCTCATTTACAGCAATCTTGCATTATATCCCTCCCTTTCCTCACTGGAGCGTGTTAGCAGCCCAAGTGATGGAGAGTGGCTTCTGGTGGCTGCATTCAGTTTTGATGTGCTGATAGCAAGTAGAGAGTAAGATAAAATAACAGACCTCTAACACACCTACTTAAACTTCTGTATATTATTTGCCATGTTTTTAAGCCAGTTTGGAACACCCTTTGGCAATTCCCCAGAAAGACCGAGGAAGAGCGCCCGATGGGGCAGATGTGCAGTGCGAGGGGGACCTGCCTCAGCCCTCCCATGCTCCTGGGATTGCTCCAGATTGCTCAGATCTGGCTCCAAGAATTAAGTCTGCTTAATGGGGAAAGAAAGGAAGGTGAGGATGGAAAAAATGAAAACAAAACACTAGTTGGTCATAGGATCAAAGGAAAATGAAAACTAAAGAAAGTATTCAAAATCGGGAGAGTGCTTGGGGACCATTGCTTCCGCGCAATACCCCTTGGCTAAGAAAGACAGAATTATAAAGATTTTATTGAATTTCAGGCCAGAAGGGGACCATTACGATCAGTTACTCAGACTTTCATGCCGCTGTTAAGGATGCTGATGCAGCCAGCTTTGCCGCAAGGCATCCCCGGAGAGATGGCAGACTGAACGCTGAAGCCCATGGCCTCTCGGCCAGCACCACGCTTTGAAAGCGGGGGAGTGAAGCAGGCAAGCGCTCCCTCCCGTCGCGTGTGCAGACCCCGCTCGTATGCTTGTCTCTGTGTGAGTATTTCCCCTTTGCTCATGGCCGTTCCCTGGGCTACCATGACCTTCCCACCTCTGCCCTAAGTTGCTACCCCTTGCCCGCCTAGCCAAAAAGTCAGGAGGAAGTCATGCCTCACAAAGCGGCTGGGTATGGTTTTCCTCCAAAAAACCATGCCTGTTGGCTGCTGCTTGCTCTTTTGAAAAGCAAGGGCAACCTGTGTGCTGTCAGGGGTGGGAGGCAGGCGGGGTGAGGCTGCTCTATGGCAGCACAGATGGAAAAGACACCTTCTTTTTACTTGCTTTGCTTTATTTTGATTTGTCTCATCTTCTGAACATGCACAAATCAGGAAAGGACTTGCAGGTGCTATATTTTTTCCATGCAGTCTATCAAGACTTCATTAGACCTGTGGTTTGGTCTGCAGGAATCCCTGGTGGGACCTCAGGGGCTTCCCCTGCACCGTACCAGCCGCATGCTTCTGCTCCCTGCGCTCCCGGAGCAGCACCTGCCTTCACCTGAAGCTGCCACGGAAAGGACAGAGCATTTCAGTGCTTTCTCAGCTCATCTTAATGTTTTGCACATTCCTCTTACAACTGCAGTGAAGATTTTAACGTAGCAACCACGTTTTTATATGTAGCAAGAACAGATTTTGTCTTATATTTTACAACACATGCTAACAGCTGTTCACAAAGTAGTGATGGAGGAATGCAGTCCGGTGGGTATACTGACTATTCATTTATCCAGAGGGATTACACTGTGGTGAACAGCATTTGGACTTCAATTTAGTATGCATCCAGCCGAATTATGCGATTAGCTGATATGCAGTAAACCAGAACAGAAACACATGCAGTCAAATGGTGCCGGATAAAAAGCATATGATTCTTATACAGGTTCTTATAATATTGTACAGTTAAATTATAAATAAGTAGTTATATGGAATTTGTCTATCTTACTGTATCTCTATACCTCTGGTGCACTATGTACATATATCTGTAGCTATATGTATAAAGCTGCACTGATTTCAGGGTCTTTATATTACCCATTAAATAATCTTTTTATCTTTTTCCTTTAACTATACCAGACTTCAAACACTGGCATAGAGCAGTGTTTTTCTGTCACTTAAAAGAGGATATAAGAGTTAAAAGAGAGTCTTTTATTAAAAAAAGTTTCAGAGAAAAAGCCTCTCCCAGCAGAAACAGGTCAGTGATTTTTAAGAACAAAGAAAGAGATTTTTGGTTGGTGCTAGGACTTTTTACAATTATGGGGCCTCCCCTGCCTGCATCCTGGCCCCTCCGGCAGTGCTGCCTCTCCCCAGGACAGAGGGGACAGGGATGGGAGGAAAGCCTCCCTCCTTCTTCTGCCCTGCCACAGGGGAGCGGGCGGAAAGAGCCATGAGCAGCATTTTTGTCCCTGAGCACCCCTAGCAGGCTGCTGGGCCCAGAGAAGAGAGCAAATAGGGCAGGGAACCAAGCTGAGAGGTTTGCCATCCCACTGGAGGCTCCCGACTGTGAATTTAATCCTTTACACCATCGTGGGACTGACCGCAGTCCCCACCACTAGCCTGCTCCTCATGAGAAACCAAGGAGTTGGCAATACTGTCCTATGGAGCAGCTGTGGACAGGAGTTGGGTTTTGACATATAATGTGTATGAACTTGGATGAAATGAGGTCCTGAGTGTAACAAACAGGGTACCCTAAGTTGACGGATGCTGCTTAATCCACCTGTGCATCATCATCCTGTCTGCACACAGGAGTAAGATCCTCTCCATCCCTCCCCATCCAAGAGGGATTGTGTTGTTACCTTTCTAGCTTTATCACTTCGCTTGATATTAAAGTGATCAGTGCCCTGGCAAAGCTCAGAAGGAAACAAGTTTTTCCTTGTTTTCTTGTTTCACAAGACACAAAGTATTGGCCACATTAAATAAGACGACTAGAAAGAAATAGTGAACAACCATTAGCATGGTGATCGCTATTCATCCTCTGTGCTGCATGAGGTCGGAGCCTTATGGGAAATAGCATGTACAGAGGTAATTAAAACTGTATTGCTGTATATGTCTAAGTAGGCCGAAATACAGCTGTAGGCAATTCTTCCAAAATGGTGCAGTAGGAAAGTTCTTGGCCTCAACATGAGGCTCAGATTATGCAGGGACAATCCCATGTGATCCCAAGTGTGTATACAAATAGACTTAGATAACAAAATACAATTTGGTTAAGCATGCAACCAAAAATATGTAAAAGTAATAATTAAAACATTATAATGCAACTAATGTGTGTGCAGGTATTGTAATGGTAAAAGGTTGCTGAATAGCTTTCATTTTTTAAAGTGCTCTCCTTTCTCGCAGATGAAAATAAGTAAGCAGCGCTCCCTCTCTGACTTAACAGCTTAAAAAAATTGTAGGGTTTATATGAAAAAAAAAATTCTTACAAATATTTAGCAAGCTTGTTTTTTAATTTGGGTTATGAATTTGCATCAACCCCTCAGAACAGCAGGAGGTCTGTAGTCCATTCTGTACGTAACCGCATGTATTTATTTTTTCCATATTTTTGCTTTCTGGAAAATTTGCAGTAGATTTAAAAAATATTTTCATGTATTTTTGATACATAAACATGCAGAAAAAGAGAGAGAGAATGAATGCCTGTGAATGACGTGATATTCTAAAACCGTGTTTCCAAACGCATTTATCTGAATTCAAGCTGTGACTTAATAGCTGTAGCTGTATCAACACTGTATCAGTTTACCATAGGAGGAAAATATATGAAATGAGACATAACCTACTAAGGTCACTTCAGGGGCTATCACTGAGCGGAAAATGAATGCTAATATTTTCAGATTTAACATGGGTAAGCTAGTCAGAACCAATAGTTTGGGGCTGAATTCTGAAATGCCCTCAGTGAAAGTAATGCAAGGGGGATGGTCAGTGAGATGGAATTATTAAAAGATAGGGTGGAGCCAAGCCCAGCCATATGGTGAATGCCATAACCGGGGCAGACCTGTCATGGCCAAGCAAGCTGGGAAGGCAGGCGAAAAGAAATTGTCCTGAAAGAACAACATGCATCCCGCCATGAAGAAATGAGGGCAGAGGGCTGTGGGCAACGCGTTGGCCAGTGACTGACACTTGCACTGATGAAAGACAACACTGGAAGTTGAGCCCTGGCTATGCAAAGTTGATTAGGGTAGATGGGACCCTTCATCATGCCTTAAAAAATCATTACAGCTCAAAACACTCACTTCCAATATGCCTAATAAAACCCTCGGTCATTCATGCAAGTTGGATGAGTAACATATCTATCAGCAAAATAGCTGCATAACTGGGTACATCAGGCATAGCTGTTGACATAGAAAATCCAAAGTCCTTTCTACCAACAAAAGATGTGAGGGTCTGTTTTGCTGCAAGTATGGCGGAAGTCTGAGGCTTACTGTAGACATTCTTCATTTTTCTTCAGTTGTACTTTTTGGTGAAGGAATTTATACTTTAAAAATGCATAAACATGTTTATCTGCACGTTGGTATTATAGTTGACACAGTCATTAACTAGGTATTTCATTAGCTATCAAAATTAGGGCTCAGTCCTCAAATACTTTATTGGTTGAATGACTCTAATGGGATGACTAGCCTAAGTAAAACTTACTTCAGGTGCTTTCAGAACCAAGCTCTCATGCAGCAAAAATTGCCATGCAAGCAGCCTGTCCCAGTGCTCCCCAGTTCGCACTGGAGCACCCTCTGGATCACCGCCTGGTCACTAAGGGGGATCTACATTGCTGGAAACACCTGAGCTGGTGCTGACTCCAGCTTCTTGTGTCCACACGGTCAGTGCTGCACTAATGTACTCTAGTTCAGAGATGGCTTGTCTAGTGCCAGTCCCATGATCTTTGCAGCAGTCTATGGTATGATACAGCTGACATATCTTCATTACCTGCTTCTTTTTGCCAATAACCAGAATTGCATGAGGTTCTAAAAATTCAAAAGCAACTCATGGCGAACTAACCTGATGCTTCCATGAGCGTCTGCAAAGACAAACCCTCTCGTGCCAGGATGCCATTGAGGTAAATGCTGGTTTTGGTACTGATCAGGTGAGTGTATCTGTGAACTCTGAGTATAGAAATCAATCAATTAAGCCCAGGAAGACTGTTGTTAAGCAACAGTCATTGTCACTGCACTCTTGGGCTGAGTCTTCTCACACTACAGCTACTGACCACGTGCATGAGCATGCTTATGTTCTTATATCTACAGTATAAAACCATTACACATCGTTGCATCTATCGTCATTCAGTTTTTTTGTCTTGTTTTGTTTTTGGCATGATACAGATCAAGTTGTCATGTTTGTACAAGCAAATTATATGTATGTGGGACTGTGGTATTTCAGCAAACTGGCATGGAATAGATTGCACTTGTATTAGTAAACTCTCTTATCTTTTGCACAAGGTGATCATATCCAAACAGTGCTGCAGAAATGGTCCGTGACCCATCGTAGCTCCTGAACCATGCCCAGGACCTGTTTGGGAGAGCACTTGCTGGCCTGGGCCAAAGCTCTGCTGGGGACAATTTATCTGTACAGATGATGGAACGCCATGGCTGGAAATGCTCCTTGGCATTATTTAATTTCCTGGTATGGATGTAGTTAGTCTGACCTGACATTGAACTGTGAATAAAATCCAGTTTAAAAAAAAAAAACAACTTAGAAGAAAGCATTCTGTTTAATTCTTTTTTTTTCCCCAGCCTTATTTCTTTATGTGTTGTTTGCCATTTTGTCAACATTCACTTATAACAGGTTTTTTTGCAAATACTAAAACTTTGAAATACTCTTTTGCTCAAACGGGAATATTTTTCACCCGTTCTTTTTTGTCTAACTTCTTATAAACTGAAAGACTTTTCAAAGTTTTGCTTTAAAAATTAATTTCTCTATTAGTTTTTCTAGAGAAAGTATACTGCCATTCAGGTGGAAAGCTTAAAAAAGGACTACATCTCTGTTAGGTTTTAATTTTTCTGGGAGTAATCCATCCACTACAGCTCAACATTTGCGAACCTCAAGAGCAGGTTGTCATACCTCAGACAAGCACAGAGAAGTGAAGGAATTTTCTAAGAAGCCAGATATAATTTCATGGCAGTGAATTGCTACCCTATGAACACTGAGGAATTGTGGCGTTCTACTTCTCATTATGTGTGCCCACAAGAGAAATATTAAACTAGACTTTTCTTTGACTGCTGCCTTCGTTCTCTCCTTCTCTTGTACATACTTATAAAATAAAGATCAAACTTCCTTGAATCCTTTTTATCTGCTTTGAAGTCTAAGGAAAACTTTTTTGGAAATTCTATTTTCATCTCTGCGAGTTTATTCTCTAATGCTTCTAACTTGTCAAATATGGACTATGCTGTTCAAGGAACAGTTAAGGAAAAAAAGCCCATCTTTGAGTCTACATGAACGGACAATCATTCTTACCATTCATGAAAGCCCTCAAAAACATGAAGCCACAATATACTCCTCTTCTATTGCAATTTCTTTTGGACCAGTTCTGGGGCATGTCCTCTAGATTCTGTGGAGGGGGAAAAATACAGTCTTTTTTTTTCTCTTCTTGCCCAGCAAATTACTTTGACTATGTAAAAGAAGCAAATCCTACAGCTTTGAACATCTCTTTTAGTATTCTTTCCTTGTTCCTTCCCCAGAACTCAATTTTTGCCTAAAGAGTTGTAAAGGGAGAAGATACTGTCATTTTAGAAGGATAAATCAAAAGTATCCAACTCACAGCTATTGCCCAAAGATGAGAGGCTAGAGATATTCCCTTTCCCTGGGGAGGTGGGGGGGGTGTCGGGCTGGGGTCCCTTGGGTTAGCTGAAAGAAGCCCAAATCTCTGACTGCTGGGAGAAGCACAGAAGAGATACCATCTCCTGTAGCAGATGTGCCCCTTTTCCAGTAAAGCAGACTGTGTGAGGGCAGTCCTCAGGCAGTGCCTTAGTGAATCTGTTAAGAAACCACTAATTAGAAGCTACACATGCACCTCCTGACCAGGAGGGCTTGGTCCCACTGCCCCCACCTGCAACTGAGCCCTCCTACCCCAAGCAGGGTGCTGCAGCCCAACCCCCTGGTGCCACTCTCCAGTGTCTCGAAATTGCCCTGCAAGATGGGTCTGTGTCCTGCTGCTGAGATCAGTCCCGTACCTGTGGCTGCTGCACTAAATCCTCCTCCTTGCTTTTACCTACAAAACTAGCTTTACTTTCATATTTTCCCAAGCACCTGAACCCAGCTCGTCCTGTACGACATGATGCTTCTCAGCCCATCTCCTGGGACCTACTGGTGGTCTGAAAGAGACCATCAAACCATCTTCCCAGCTGTTTGTTGCTGTAGGCCAGCTGGGCCCTTTGAAGGAAACTCAGGATATGGGCAACCAAAACCTTGTTTCACTTGGAGAATGAAAGAATCTGATGGTCCTGGTAGAAACATGGGAGATGTGCTGCGTTTGTGGTGAAACAGCATTGGGGGAAGCTTATGTGGCTTCAAAAGCAACCCAAGGAGCGATGCTGCTCTCTGAGGATGACCTTCGCCCAGGTTCCATCTCACGTGTCTGCAAAGGCACTTTTTTCCTTTTGCAATTGATGGTCAGAAAAAGGCTATTCACTTCTTCAAAGATGGATGACGCTGTTTAAAACCTGCTTGGGTCTGAAATGGGTGCGGATTGATCTGGGATGGTCTTTAGTCTAACATACTGTAGCTGTAAGAATTTCCAGAGTAGACATATAGATATTTCTACTCTGCAAATGTACATATCTAATGACGGATGCGTATAAACACACACATTCTGTTTAGACCTCATCAAAAGGCTGATAATGGTAGGCTTTACATCTCTTAAGCGACAGGTCTTATGAGGCAAAGTATCTAACTCAGAGATCTGAAGAGGCATTGTATGGCTATGATTTTAACAGAAAAAAAACCAAAAAAAATTAAAAGCCTGCAGCAATGAAGTGCTTAGTGCAAGATTTCAATTCTCGACCTTACAGCTATTACATTTCAATTTGATGCAGTAAAAGATTTTGCTGATCTTAAACTAGTGAACAGCAAGAAGGAAATGTCTTTTTTTCCCCCTTTGAAGCAGGTGGTTATTGTTTTAAATTATTAGGGATCTAAACTTGGCCACCGTCCAAGATATGTCATGGAGCTTAGGTCCTCAGCTCCAGAGTGAAAAGTACACACCCAAATATTTGATCAGAGCATATTCTTCCAGCCTCGCTGACAAAGACAGACTCAGAGATGACAATACAGATTAGAATTTTCTTTCAAAATCAAGGAGGCTTTTTTTTTTCTTTTCCCCTAGAAGAATTAAAACATGTTCAATCAGAAAGGTCCACTGTGTCTCTGGCAAACAGAAAAATTCCTCAGGGATCCAAATTAAGAATAAAACAAGTGAAGAAGAGGGCAACTCACAGCAGTGCATAGACACTGCCTCTTGTACGGTTTTACTCTTGTGTGTTTGATTGCCTGTGTGAGTTTTGCATCTTGTATGTTATTGTTTATCAAAGACCAATCAACGAGAAGGGAGATTAGAGGGGAGGAAGAAAGGAAAAGAAAAAAGGAGAGGAGGAGAAATCTTATGCATATGTGAGGCCAAGGGATATTGCCTTTCAGGGTTCATGCACTGTTATCTTTAATTTTTATGGTATTGAAAAAGAATCGTAATGAGTATCAGAGTTAAAATGCAAGGGTTGATGATTTCAGAGAAAATACATTGCCCAGAATTAGCTAAGGCAATGGCTCCCAAGGCTTTTCTAGACCAGTGAACCACCTTTAACCCTCAGCTGCCATGTGCCCTTTCAGGAACCTACCAGGGCATTTTTCAAAGCAGGGCCCAGAGCAACTGTGCAAATTGTACTTTGCTGAAAACGTCCTCCTGGCAAATCAGAAAAACTACATGGAAAATAGCAGCATGGAACACTTGGACACAATGTAAGTTTGTGCATTTTTCTGTTTATTACAGTCTATAGCCCATTTGTGACTACTTATCTGAGGCTTTTGGGCCACTACAGAGCCATGGGCTACAGTTTGTGGACCACTGAGCTATGGAACCAGTCCTCAGTAAAGAACACCTGCCAGCGATTATTCATCCTTCAGGGTAACTTCCATACATTAAGAGTCCTGTTGGTAAGAAAATACGAAATAAGAAATTTTAAAAGGACTGGATTGCTGGGAGGTGATTTGCTTTTGCGCATTGGGCTAGTTCAGCTGATGATGTCAAGAAAGTTTGTTGTGCTTTACTATTGCTTAACTCGGAATCTGGAAAGCTGGTTCTTTCCTGAATATGTTTTTAAAACTAATGCTCCCAAGACTTATTCTACCTTGTAGCAGGGGCAAAGATGGTTTTGGTGATTTTTTTAAGCTTGACAGAAGAAATGGACACAATTGCAAAACTGGGTTGCAATTCCTTATACCTACTGATTTTACTGGCAAGTATTTCGTGTGTATTTGTTTGCTCACACAAAATCAGATTTGTTTACCTGTGTTCAATAACCACATATTGAATATCTAGTGTGACAAATGACGACGTGCTAAAATGCCTGCCTACCCTGGTAGCTATACGAGACCAGGGTATTCTTTCTATCTGGTGGTTATCAAATATAACAGTATCCAACTCTAATGAGTGTGGGTGAAAGAGGAGACAGTATGCAGGAACAGATTTGGAGTTCTGAAGATGCAGATAAATTTACCTGCAAATCTGGTGGGCACGGTAATGCAAAGCATTAAGAAATTGGCTTACAGTCTGTAGCACCAGCTTGCTACAGCTGACCTGACATACTGGCTGTTCATGGGCCACTTAATATAATGACAATGTTGACCTGAGATCCTTCCTGTAAGGCACGAGAACGAAAGAGGAGCAGCTTTCCCATTGACTTTCCTTAATTTTGTGCATTCGTCAGAAACCCAACATTTTGTGAGATATTGATTTGTGTTGTTGGTTTTCTTGATCCCTAATGATATAATGCTATGTAAAACATTTTAAAGAAAAATGTAGTAATCTTATATTGGAACAAACTGTTCTGTCAATAAGTAGTGTAAGTGCACCACAAAACCAACTCACCCTTAACATGACAGCAATTTCTTCAGTGACATTTACGAGCTCATTGAAAGAACAGTAGCAATTTTATCCATTGTTTGGAGCTTACTACCCAATATATAATGAAAGTGTTATGAAAATTAGAAAGTGCATATAACATAGCTCTTTTGTAGTGTAAATAACACAACCATTTAAATTATACACGTACTAGAATTATATTATACACGTATACGCTATACACAAACTAGAACAGACCTTTTACCGAACAAAGCTGTATTTTAATTAGAGAGTGGTAACAAGCCTTTAAAATCAGCCAACACTGTATTTTGGTTTTAACTCAGAAATTCTGGGGCTTTATGAATTCATTACAGACCCTTAGGGATACATTTTCAAAGCACTGCACAGGATTTTAGCCATGCAAATCCCATTAAAATCAGTGGGAGACCTGTGGCTAAAACCCACGCAAGGCTTTGGAAGCAACATGCCCCTTAATGTTATCTAGACAGTGTTTCGGCCTGTGAATTTCCTTGCTTCCAATTTTTACAACTGAATTCAAAAGGAAATAAAATTTGCCATGGGGATGTGGGAATTTTAACAGGATGCAGCCTCTTTTAGTTCCAGAGAAGTAGTTCTGATCTATCAACTACATTAAGACATGGTAAAGGTATTTTTGGTCTCTGCTTTACGGGTCTAACGTGTACCCAGCTATTCTGACTTGTGATGAAATGATTTTACTATGCAATGACGTAGCTAACTGACTTTGCAAATATATATATTGTAGTTGTCAGCAGATTATAATTTCTCTTAAGTCTTTGAATTAGGTAAACCATAAAGTTCCTTTTGGAGCGATGATTGTATTTGACTTCAGTACTGTGGTACCCTGAGTGATACGCTATCTGCTGCCAGGCATTTCAGAAAGACCCAAATACACTATAAAAGTCACAGATCAGGTACTCTCAGGTAAGAGCAGTAGCTGATCGGTGTGAGCTTTAGACAGGCAGGTCTTCCTTGGTTGCCTGAGTTGCGGGGACACCGGTGGGGATCTGCAGCAGGGCAGAGATGGGCAGCGATGAGCTCAGGAGCACGTTTTGCTGATAGGTGAGAGGGAGAACTTTAGTCTCTGTCTGAAGCAGATAGAGAAATTAAGCTTTCTCTAGGCTGTGTGTCTATCACCAGACATCAAATATGGAAGTAAAAAGTAATATGTCTGAAGAGGTTACTCAAACAAGTGCCAGGTCCTTTATTCAAATTCAACTCACAGTCAGTGAAGCAAAAACTCCTGATTTGGAAGGTTGTTTAATACTGAAAGTAATGGGGAAAACTTGGATCTGCTAGACGTGTGCGTAGGCACACGTAACAAAACAAGGGCAATCCAAATGATGAACCTGCTCGTCTGTACGTCAGGTAAAAACAGACACCAAAATTTCAGCCCCAAAGCAGAAACACTACCAAATTACATGATTTTTAGGACCTGTAAGTCCAAGCGTCTTGGAGAATGTTGATTTCAAAGAAGTCCCCCTCTGCTTTCCACGTCTACAACAGGAGTCAGAATTGCGATTAAAACTTGGTAGTTTTACAGTATTTCTGTAAGGGGCCGAGCGAGATTTTTGGTACTGCAGCTTGTCTGGGAGTACATCACAGAGGCACCCCAGCAGTGGGAGATTATGGTTTTGGGCCTTCTGGATTTAACGCGTGATCTGCTTGCACAGTTCTGTGAAGTCCATGTACCTTAACTACACGTTTCGTATCTACCTGGTGGGACCGTTACCGTCCCTAACGCAGCGCGGGGATGCGCTTGGGTGTCTCTCTCCTTTGCCCACAGGCCCACAGCGGGCACAGCAGGAGCGCTCGCAACCGGAGGCTTGGGACCACAGCCGCTGCGGCCGCCGGGTGTTCCGAAACCC
>NW_008794963.1:1638014-1638541 GCF_000699145.1 Aptenodytes forsteri | reverse complement strand
GTGCGGGGCGGTGCGGAGCGGAGCGTCGGTCCTTCTGCAGCTCTCTTAACCAGGGGTTGCTTCGAATATTGACTCTTCCCCTTAACGATGGATATAAAAATCCTTTCCTCGTGGGTTCGGGTTTGTGTTGTTTTTTTTTTTTTTAAATTGTTGTTCCAGCAGAGCTTAAAATAAATTTTCCTAATTATTCCACCTAATACTATAATCTCGGTATTAAGACTTAGGGAAAAAAAAAGATATTTAAAAATGAAAGTTGTACTCCAATGTAATTTGCTGTGCAGTTGTTGGGAGATGTCTTTGCAAATGAGAGACATTAAACTGCTTTTCTTTATCTTTCTGGTTTTCTTAATTCCAAACAGGATGATATGTTTCCCCAAATTATCTGACAGCACCATTATAATGAATTTAAACTTTGGGGTTCCCCCCCGCATTTTTATCTTACTAAATTGTCCAGGGGAAAAATATAAATAAGGCGAGTGCTTTCCATCCCCACCCCCCCCCCGCAGTTTTATCTTACTTGTCCAGGG
>NW_008794963.1:1528208-1638001 GCF_000699145.1 Aptenodytes forsteri | reverse complement strand
GTGCCTTTACTTTTTTCTACACTCTAATGACATTTGGCAGGCTCAACTGTGTAATGCTTGACTCGTTTTATTGTTGTCTGCTCCCAGTGGGGAATAGTTGACACTGCTCTCTGTTTTCAATTGATATCCATTTTCAACAGTATTGCTTTCTATTAGATTCCTGCACAGTTTGTGCCAGCCAAACCGAATATTTACCATGTTGCCCTCAAAGCCTCAAATCAACAAACACTAAAATAAGTAAAATATGTATTTACTAACTGACATTTTCAAATTTCCCTTTCAAATTATTATTTTTTACTATATTTCACAACAAATGAATCAAGCATTAAAGATACAGTATTGCCACTTAAGGTAACTCATATTGATTTTGAGTTTTAAATGACAGGATAAGAGGGTGCATGGAAAGAGGAAAACCTAATGCACTTATCTGCATTTCATTAGCTTCTATGATCACTTCTCTGAAAGAGGATGCACAGATTTATATTGATTGTCATTTCCAATCTTTGTGTTGAATGACATTGTTCCTTGTACAATCTTATTAATTCCAAGTAGTTTGCTCATGTAGTAAAATACTAAAATCAACCCCTGGAATCCTTAAATTTTGAGTTACCCCCTGAGCTTAGCAGCTCTTCTGGGGCAGACTTCTGTTTCTTGTCATCGCTTTCATGGCTTGGTGTCTGCCTGCTTTTCCCAGGCCTCCAGCCCTGCGCTGCTTCAGTTCCTTTCACCAACTCTTTTCACCTCTCACACCTGTTTATCAGTTTCCCACACTCACCTCAGAGGCTTCTCCATTAATGGTATGTCTTTCTAATTTTCAGTCACAAGTCATTTATTACGTGCAATTTTGTCTCTGTAAAGCCCAGCTTAAGCAGTCAGCCTTGTTGACTTGCATGAAAATTACAGTGGATTGGGTAGTGAAACACCATTTATGTACCTTTCCAGAAGGTTTTCTGTGATAACTTCTTCTTCTCTTCTTTCTCCTTCTCCTCCTCCTTTCTCTTCTTTGTCATCTTTGTTTTCATCTTCATCTTTAGAAGCTCTAAGCTGTCTATCTTGTGCAAAAGACCTTTGAAATTTGGCAAGAAAAAGACTCAAAACAGGGGGAACGCTACTTCTTTTCCTTGTGCTCCCTTCCACCCCTTCCAAAATGCCAGCTAGAGCTTTGGGTGAGATACAAATTTTGAAAATTTTATGTTCCTGGATTGGGTCTGGGTTTGTGCTGTTGGAAAGACTGAACATGAATGCTGAGAAGGGCCATGCCCCTGCCATCACCCCAGGAGCAGCAGCAGCAGAAGCTCACGCTGCAGCAGGAGCACCAGGACACAGTCTCTGCAGGAGGGAAGGAGACGGACCCTATCTGCACTCCCCAGTAAGCAGGGCTGGACCAGCTCTCCCTTTTCCAGCATGAGGATGGAGAAAGGTGATGCTTGACCCAGACACCTCTAAGTCATTAAAGGCCTAGACACAGCCTTCCTCCGTCCTTCAGCACAAAGATCCAAGTCTTTTCCTCCCGCAATATACTATGATTAGCCTACAAGCCTTGCTGTAACCAGAAGATTTAGAAATGTAACTAAACTTGCATAATGTTGACGCTGATGTAGGTTCATGTAAGCTGCTTGTTTTTAAACTTTCTTGGTAAAACAACAACAACAAAAAGGTACCAACTACATAAGAAAATATATAAAAGGACTACATTCAGAGAAATCTGTGAAGGACCCCAAAATTAGGGAACAGAAGAACTGAAGCTGCTGTGGAAATTTATTTGACCCCTTTGCGTGCATAACGTTCTGATGTAATTTTGATCAAGTGATAATATTCTCTTTAATCCATAGGCAAAATGCTTTCTTCCCTGCACAGGATGGATGGTGTTTGCTGAACTGGTAGTTATTCAATATTTTGTTTTTCCCCATCAGTCAATGCATGACCCCAGGCTTTATTTACCAAACACCATCCAAGCCCTGCACTTAATACAGAATTATTAATTTCCTCCTGGGCTGTTCTTTTACTCTCCTCATCAACAGTGCTTCACAATGGTTAATGGAGTTCTATATTTGGCCTGTGGCACAGGACTTTCAGTTTTTCTCAAATCGAGTGTGCGATATCCTTTCCTTCCCTGATATTTATTACCTTTCCATAATGGCACAGATGTGCAGAGGTCTGATCATAAATTGGTTTCATCTCCTGTGCAGATCCCCAAAGCCCCTGAAGTCCTGGAAGTGAAACGCCGGCTCTTCCCTGGTGCCTCAGTGCTCCAGGTTGGGCAGGAGAGACCCTGGAAGGGAGGTCCGGCAGCCTCCCCTCGGCCACAGCCCCTTCGCCCCTGCTTTGTGGTGTAAAGAGGATGAACTGCGCCCTTCCCTTGCAATCAGTCTGGATGATTTGTGTTGTCATAGCTCGTACAGTGTGGAAAACGCATTCAAATATAACACACAAGCTGTCAGAAAGAGCTACCAGTCTAAGAGAAATAATGTACAAAGGAAAAGGCACACGATGGAGCAGAGACAGTAAGGCTTAAAAAAAAGTCAAAACCTCAAAGTCTTTTGAGACATGGGACTCATCTTTTTTGCTGTCAGTCCTTAGGGCAAAATTCATTTGTTTATGACGGGGTTAGAGAAAACCCAAGTATTCTCTTCTGGAAGTTAAATGGGAGCCCTTGGCTGAGCCAAAGGTGTGGACGTGATTTTCACCTTAGTTTCTGTTGAAGGAAGACAGTTTATCATCACAGTCAACAAGTCAGGTGAAGACCCTTGTCTTGGACACGGGCAAAGCAGAGGAGCCCTACGCTGCTGTAAATCAGTACAGCTCGAGGAGCTCTAGCCTTGGGTTTTCACCTGGCAGAGAGGAGGCTCAATGTTTTCACTTGCCGTCACAGCGCTTTCATGTCTGCTCCAGCCCTTTATTCAAGCGCTGATTAAATTTGGTTAATTACAATGGTAACCAACCACGGCATCCCAAGGTGCCCCCCACCACCTGTGAAATCCAGGGTATCTTGTAAAAGAAAGACATACACACAAACATTGCAGGGATAAGCTAATGTTGCCTGAGAGCTGGTTATTTTGTGAGATAATATTATGGGATAGTGATTGCCTGGTAGATAATTGTGTGTGAAAGGGTATTTTGTCATACTTGTTTTGCTTTTTTCTGTGAGTAGGCTGAAAGCTGGAATGTATTGAGTTTCCAAAATAGAAAGAGCTGGATTCTAAAGTGACTCCACAAAAAAATAAACACATAAATCACAGCATTCACACAAGAAAGGATGCAAAGGAAGTTCTGTAATTACCAAGGTAGATTCCACTTTATTAAGTGGAGGGGAAAATAAAGCTTTGTTTTGTGGTTCCAGATTGCTTTTAACATTAACTATATGTGTTCACCAATTGACAGAAAGAAAAGCATAGTAGATTATACAGCCAAGGTATGATTGAAGACTTGTAGGCAGGGGGCAACTTGGGAAGCATTGATCACAATCTCATTAGGTCTGAGATTGCAGCAAAAATGAATGCTAAATGAGGAGAAGGAGAACAAAAAGATGCTGGAGTCAGACTTGCGTTTCTCCAGAGGATGAGCTACACGGTCATAAAAATCAAATGGGCAGAGGGGTGGGACTAAGGGAAGAAAAAACCCCAAGAACTAAAGGTTAGAGAAAGAAAAACGTGTGGACCGCTCCTCTGCTAGCAAGGAATGTACCAAGAAAAGACAAACGTGTGGCTAAATAAGGAGTTTCACACTGAGGTTGAAGAAAAAAGAGCAATCTGATGGGCAAGTTAGATAGTCAGAAAGGAGAAACCGTGTGGTCCAAAGAGCTACATGCAAAGTGAAAAGAGAGACAAAAACAAAGGTAATGTGCTAAGTAAAAATAGCCAAAGAAATCAAGCTAATTAGTATAAAGCAAACAAGCTTGACAGACTTGCTGAGGCCAGGCAGAGTGTGGAGAGGGGAGGGCAGGTAAGAGGTCAAACGAGCTCTTTGCTATAGTATTCATTTAACAAGATGAAGGTCACATCTCAGAAAGTGTGATAGATTTTTCTGGATGGGGAAAGTGAAATGTCATCAAGAATTATGGTTATGTCATAGCGGTACTCTCATAATCTTGACAAGTCTCCAGTCCTTGCTTAATTAGTAGGCCACATGTTTCTGAAGGGGCAAATATAATAAGAAAAGCTAGCTGAAGATATTTAGCAATTCTGAGGAGACGTGTGACATTTTCCTCATTGTATTTTCCCGTCTCCCATGCATCAGCCAAAAAATTTTAAATTGTCTGCAGGAGAAGGAAGTTGGTGGAAGATGAGTGGCTTATATATTTAATCTACATCATCTAATGCCTCAGTGACTGCCTATTATTGTCAAAATATGACAAAACACTTACATACCTACTTTCTTCTAAGCATACAAATAGCTCTGCTGAAGTCAATGAAATTACTCCAGTGCTTAAAATTAAGCATTTTCTCCAGGCTTTTATTAGAGCAAAAGCTAAATGCTAGCATAGCCAGTCACAGCAAAATGATATACTTCCTTTTAAGTAGCTAGGAAAGACGTGCTGGACCTGTAGCGGAGGGTGAGCTGGGAACACTCCAGTCACAGAAAATGCACCCAAGAAGTCTCTAATGGGCACTTGTCCCTCCCCGGGCGAAGAATTATCTCATTCCCGGGGTCGTGATTTTTGCATTTAGCACAACTGGACAAAAGCTCTCCTAATGCCTTACCCATGCTGTGGTGATATGATCAAGCTGATGAAGAGCAATACGGTTCTCTACAGTTATGCAAATAAGTTGAAACTTAAATAAAACAAGGCTGATGGCTGGAAAATGTTAACAATCCCCCCCTGCACACCCTGCGAAGAAGATATTCCAACGTATTTAACATTCACATGTAAGATTAGATGGATTGATATATTCTTGGAGAAATATCTATGTGTATATTATATTTGGCATAATTTATTTTTGAGAAATGTAAAATAACAGTAAATCTTCCAGCAAAAGAGAAAACTCTGTGAAGGATGTTACAGACTCCAAACACAAACCAGATGAATGCTTTTTGTCATTTTCTGGTGTTAGATCAGAAGTCTTGTCTATTTAGTATGGAAAGAGGAAGAAAGAAAAAGATAGGAATTGATAGAGGCTTGGAAAATCTTGAATGGCCTGTCAAGAGCTCTTACTGATGAAAGTTAAAGGCAACATTTGTAAAAATGAATTACATGAGCTATTTTTTATACTGCACACAGTTTAATAGTGAACCTCAATCTATTTTATGAGACAAATACCTTAATATAGATGATTTGCAAAAAGAATGCAATATTTACCCAAATAAGAATAACATCCTCAACTACATTTAGTGCTAATTTAAAATGACAAGGGCTATCAATCCTCAAACTCCTCAGTATAGCCTAATCACCAGCTGGGGTCAGGCCAACATTTGCTTTCTAGCAAAGTATTGCAGAAATAGATGAATTGCCCTGCTCTCCAGAGCATTCAATATTGGCTGTTTCTGAAATCAGAAAACCAGCCTTGAGGAAGCATCACAACATCTTGTGCCTTTTTCATTATTAATTTTTATTATGTCCTTAGCTGCTAATATTTTTAAGTGTGCCACTTTCCAAGTTCCGTTACTTTCTTACATGCATATTAGTTTAGAATCTGTAATTTACTGCTGTAACCTCCAAAAGACCCTGGAAAACAAAATCTGCCTCTCAAAGGTCTTTTTACCTTAGGTATATAAATTTGAAGAAAATAAATAGGCTGAAGTTAATTGCCAGAACAAATAAGAAGTTTGGAAAGATCATTGTTTTTAGGAAATTAAAAGAAAATTACCTGAGCCAAAAGGCAAATAGTGAGTATGGTAATAGATTTCCTGATGAAGAAAAATCTCTGATCATAAGTAATTATCATGATAGAGTTTAGCTTTACCTTTTTTTTCTGAGTGGATACAAACTTTGTAGCTTTTGTACAGTCTTCTCTGTTTTTTATGTGTTCCTACTCAAACTTAATAATAAATGGTGTAGTTCAGTGTAAATTAGTTTGATTTTTCCATTTCTCTAAGAAAAATGTGGTGCTGAAGAGGCAGCAGAATGAAACTGTCCTCAATTGTCTGGATTTTGGGTCCTACACATTGAAAGAGATCTGATTTGGATCCCCTCCAAAAACTTCAGAAAGGGTCTGCTTTTGAGACGACAGAGTAGACATCCAACTCTGAGGGAAAGATGAAGTAACTTTTAAAAAAGTTTCTCACACTGAACATCTAACTTGTCATTTTTAAAAATGTCGGTCTACAAATATAAGTGTACTGTGTAGTTCCATTTTTTTGCTACTAGCTAGAAAACAGCAAAATGATTTTACCTTGTCATAAATAAATGGACTTCTGAGTAGTCCATTGGGAAGTGATGGATGAATGTTCACCATTCCACCACATTCTCACGAGCTCTCGTAACATAATACCACAGCATAGGAATTTTTGTATAGAACACAAACGTACATACATATAATAATATCTGTCAACTGCTGCATAAAATCTTCCCAAAGAAATTTGCAGAACATCTTCAGCATGATAGTTTCTCAGTATTACTGCATGCAGTTTAAAAAGCCTGCAATAGCATCTTTGAAACCCAAGACTTTTTTTCCTTCTAAGTGCAGACACTTAACTTAAAAAATGCTGATATTTTATTGTAATTACTACCTTTATCCTGTTCCTAGTTCCCTCTGTCCCATTACACTCTAGACAGCGGAGCAGTACAGAAAGATCTGTATGCAGCCAGAATTGGGATGCTGCGGGATAGGACAATTCTACCATCCCTTCCCTCATTCAGTAGAAAAGTATGCAGCATGTCGTGACTGCTGTTTTAGGTATTAGGCCAAAGAATATAGACATTTTCAAATGGAGCAATTTTCTCCCCTTCCTGCCCCAAAACAGCAGCTCCTAGCTTTCTCTGTTTATTTCATCAATGACTACAGGTGTGAATTGAAGAAATAACCCTGTATGTGAATTAATTCAACCTCTATGATGTCTTAAAAGTGGGCACTCGTTAATCAACTTCTTATCGCCCTGAACTGTGACTGCTAGAGGTTATGACGTGAATCATAATTTACAAGGTTCTAGAATCCCTTCATTTAGGTCTTTAAATTATTCTCAGGTGATGTCTCTGAAATAAAATTCTTTATCTGCCTTGCTGGTGCTCTTCCTTTTGCAGATCTTTATTACAGTGTGTCAGAAAACTTAGTTGTTTAAAAACTTACCTGGAGAGATGATGAAGACATTCTGAGTCATATTGTTCTGGTGCTGCTGGGTCTGTCTGCACAGTACTTAGCTTCGCCATGTTGCAGGCTTTGGATCTTTGCAAGAAGTGCATTTAGGTCCAGATTGGACAATGCAGTCTGAGAAGCTCTTGAACAGATGGTGGAATTATTCTTCTGCAATGTTGCTTAGAAATTTCTAAGGAATCTCATTTTTTGGTTTTGGTTGTTTTGTTTTTTTTTTTTGCTTAGCATTTGCCTCATTCCTGTCACCTCTCTGCAGGGCTCTCTCCTCTAGCGAGGGAAATGAAAACACAGTCCATTCGTCCTTTAGGCAGCTGCTGGAAGCTGTGAGCCATTCAAAGAAATAACCCAGGATGTCATCAAGGTTATGTACCTTCAGAGTTATTGTCAACACCTCATGAGCTATCCGGTGCTTTTCATCCTGATGTCAGTCATGAGGCTTATTCTATGGCTGAGTCATTTGAAGTCTCCCCAGCTCAGGCTGAGTTTCTGAGTAAAACTGGGCTCATGTTTTGAAGATGGCCTACAGTGGTCAACAATAAAAAAAATTAGTCCTCATGCTTTTTTCATTAGGAAGTAACAGTTTGTGAATGTAAAATTAAAGCAGTGTGTAACTGGTAAAAAGATTTGTACAAACCACAGTGATCTGATCCTGCAGATTCCTTCCACGTCGGTATACGTAGATATCTCAACTTTATGAAAGTTGGAGTCTAAAAGAAAAATCTAAGTTCTTCATCAACACTTGTCCACATTCCCATTCACATTGCAGATATATATTCTCTGAAAACATTGAAAACTGGAGACTTGTAGCTCTTGCAGTACCCATACGGTATACCTATGCCATGTCTATCACATTCAATTCTTTTTAGATACCCTGCTTTGAGAGGCAAAAATCTTCTGATGGTCTTTTCATTGCTTCAGAAACTCCTTTTCTTGAGTGAATCCTCATGTGGTAGATGCTTTGCTTTGACCATTTTTTCCAAGTCTTTTTTTCCTGTGGTTTTATTTTCCTTCAGAGTTGTTGAAGGTTGAAGGTGAAGTTATCCTCTGTTGTATCTAATGTCCACTGTTGTAGCTAAATGTTCAGCTCTTGGTGGTGCAACAGGAGATGTCATACACTGACTCTGTCTCAGGTCACAAAACTAAAGCCTATGGGACATTTAGGGCTGGCAGTTCAGCCTGTGACTTCTCCCCAGGACCGTCTCCCTGGGAGTGCAGCCACTGTGGGCTCTAGCTCCTCTTCCAGTGGCCCCTGGGATGCAGGTCAGCTTTTCAGAAGTGGTTGTTCTGGCATCTTGTCCCCAGCAATGGGGACTATTTGCAATGAAAGATGCAAGTGTGTATCAACACTCTTTTCTAGCTCATGAGGCTGAACAATTGCTTGGATCATTATCCTCATCAGACTGAGGGTTTTTGTGTCTCTTCCCTCTGCTCCCAGGGAAACTGAGGCAGACCATCCACCATCCCTGCCACCTTCTGAGGACAAGGCCATTTTTCCTAAGTACTAAATGCAAAAGACAATTTTGAAGGCTTCTGTATTTACAAGACTTAATGAAAGAGTAACCCAATCCCTCCACATCGCTTTAGGGAAAATTAGACCAGGACTGTTCCACCGCCTCAGGAATTCTCTTCACTATCCCCTGGCTAGAATGTCAAGGCAGCCCTGAACAGTTAATGAGGCCATAACGAATTCAACTCACAGTCTCAGGCAGTATTTAGAGTTAAGCAGCTCCATGATTATCACATGAGATTAAAAGTATAAATTTCTTGATCTCTTAGAAAAGCAGACCTAGACTGTGGTAAAGGCCTTTGTTTAAAAGAGAGGTTTTGCAGTCTTTTCACCCTAGAAGCTAAAAAGACAGGGAATCCCTTGCAGCCTGTCTGTTTGACAAATAAATATTTTTCCAGATGTGAAAAGTTGAAGTGTATCTGTCTTACAGAGAGTATGATGTGTGTTTTGTTTTTTCCCCTTTGATATCTTTTTTCCTCTCCCTTATAAATGGATGTTTTTTTGGGGGGTTTTTGAGTCTCATTTTGTGTGCCCCATTTTTGCATCTGGCAAAAGAGTGAGGAAGACTGCACTTACTAAAATCAGTGATGGAGCATGATGTATCTTCTCCATGGTTCTCTGCTGCTGTGTAGAAGATGATAGCCACTTGTCAGTGCCAGTAGTTTTCCTCCACATCCTGATATATCCAGAGTAAAGACTGGATTGGGCAAAGGATATGGAGAACGAGCTGCTTTTTTTCCCCTAATTGTGTCAGATCACTCAAAGGTTTTAGCCTTTTGTAGGCTGTTACTCCTCCCAGTAGCTGGTTTGCACCGGAGCCAGCCTAGCTGGGAATTTTCCCTGGCTGCGGGAGCTCCGAGGAAGCGCAGGGAGGATAAGAGAAAAACACATTGACTCTTGCATATGTGAAGCTCCAGACGGGGAACATCCTCTGTGCCTGGAATCTGGAAATGCAGTCTGTTTAAAAAAGGGTAGGAAAATCACCAAAGCTTTTCAGTGGCCTTGTATTGCTCCTGTTTCTTTTTCAATAATACAAATATGCCGTTGTATCCTGGGTAGCTGGTGTGACAGGGCATTCCCAGGGGTGGGGGTCAGGCTGTTGCTGCAGTCGGGCTGGCAGCCTTGCAAGGCAGGGGCCTTGGGCAATGCCCAATGCGACCTGGGCACGCAGATCAGGCACTTTCTGGTGTCCACGCCGTACGCCCTGCGCAGTTAAGCAGAGCGCTTGCATCTTCTGTGCTGTCAGCATAGCACTTTCTCCAAGCACTATATACTCTCACTACAGGATTATAAAAAAGAAATTAAACTGGAGCCCATTAAGCCTGTTTACTCTCTGCTGCAAATATTTTTACTATGTAGTTTTGTGCGCAGGAAGTGCTGTAAACTTCAGCATTGCTGCTGGCTCCTTTGTAATCACTCTGCTGATTATGAATTGCTGCCTTTTGGCAGTTGCTGCTTGCACGGTTATGATTTCTGCTGGTGGGAGGGTAATAGAGGGGAAAAAAATGGAAAAAAATGTGCAGGCCACGGGGACCTCAGGACAGTTAATGTCCTTCAGCAAAATGGAGTAGGGTGCAAGATAAACTAGCCAAATCCAAGGCTTGTGGCAACTCTATTTCTATCTTCTCCCTCCTGCAAAGGCTTTATCTAAAGAGATATATGTGAAGAAACTAGACCAATGAGTTGGGACTTGATGACAGTGTATCTGAAGAAACTATGTAGCCTGAGAGCTGGATTACAGACATCACAGCAAAAGTCTGTTCAAAAAAAGAAGAGAAAAACATTAAACTGTAAGATAAAACAAAAATCATCCCTTTCCTCCGTATGCAAAACAGTGATCTGAGCAAAAAAAACAAGAAGAAATCCCCATGGTTATATGATAGCTGATGTGTTTTATTTATTTTTATGGGATAATATAAAGCTTCATACAGTAAATGTGAGTATTATAGGGTTCGGTGTGTTAGTATTTTCATTATGAACTCATATTTTTCAGAAGTTTATAACCTGGCTGTTAGAACTGGCGTGAAGGCTTTGGAACTTGCTGTACCTTAGCTCAGCCTGAGGCACTAACCCCCTTTACTCCCTGTGAAACTGGGCACTTACCGGTCTGGCACTGGTGTGTGGGGGGGAGCAGGATGCTGTGGGACTGATGGGAATCTCTCAGTTGGAGAGGGAGAATGGACCTCATTGATTTATTTTAGAAGAGCTGATTATCTGGGGGAGAGGAGGGCATGGACATATGGAAAACTTTATCCAATGAATTTCACACCCATCACGGAGCTGAGTAAGTCAGTTCTTTGTTAGACTGCTGACAGCAGATGGCTAACTGAAGGCATCGCTCAGTAATATTTTCTGTTTCTCTCTTTTGCCGTTTGGTTCTGTCTCAGGCTGGACATCTAGGAAAGTGCGCACAAGCCCAAGCCTTTTGGTTTGGAATTTCTAGGTACTCCTCAGGTTGTTGTTGTTGGCTTTCCCCCTGCATTTTCCTTCTTGGTTGATCAAAATCCTGTTTAGGCTAATTTCACGATACCCTCTCTGTTTAGCTGCTCTCCGTCTTTTCTTCAATGTAGGTCTTTATAGAAATCTGTCATTATCAAACTCACATTTGCATCCTCTTCATCTGTCTTGTATCCTCTTTTCATCTCACCCTGTTCTTTTTCTTTTCTCCTTGTTTAGCCCAGTGGCAGAAAAGGGCTATTAATTATTCCTGTGAAACTAGCATTTCTGCTTGCATGAGAGTGCTGCCAGACTGATCACATTTGTTCACATTAACGTGTCTCACTAGATTGTAATGGGGCATCTGATGAGATTAGATTCAAATTCCAGGACTTCACATCTGTCCTTGCATAGTCCCTTAGTTTTTCCCCAAGAAGATCTAGATTTGAAAACTAGATTGCCTTGGCTAGCATAAACTCTCTTCTCTGTGCCCACTTCTTGATCTCCAGTGCTAACGAAAACTATTCGGGGGGGTAGATGTTTCAAGCTTTTACTTGTGCGCATAGTCCAAGTGAAGCCAATGTACTATGGAGTGAGCACAAGTCACCAACAAGTCGGTGTGGGTGATCACAGTGGGTCTTGTTAGAAATAAGCTTGGTATGATGGGATCAGAACTTGGCTTCTTTCAAAGCAGGAAATCCAAGATAATACCTCACCTCCGTCCTTGTCTCAGCATTATTGTGAAGGGTCAGGTTAAAAATCAAATTTTGCTCACAGAATTGCTTTTAATTGTCTGTTCTCATTCTCCAGTCTCAGTTCTTCAGGAGAATATGTCTGAGCAGATGGCTTTGACTATAGCATGGGCTATGTACCACATAAGAGTACTCTGGCAAATATAGTTAGGTATCTGTCTGATATGGATGACAAGAGACAGTGAAATATGTGAGAGTGTGAAGCTGAAGTGTGGTTACTTCTAAATGCTGAATTAGCTCTGGTTCCATTTTCGTTTCAACAGTTGTTACTTTCTGTAGAGGCATTATAGCAAGCTGAACTCGACTTTTAATTTTACCATGCTAGTAGGATGAGTGACCTTCAGTTTGCTGTAGATACTCTTATAGCAGAAAGAGGTGAGAGGTTTAGGAGACAGTCTGACGGAGCACAGGAGTCAGAATCTGGGGGGTGGGGAGGATGCCATGATAAAACATAGTGGTTAGTGATTTGCATGACTGGAAAACCAATTCATCTCAATTGTACCTGGTAGAGTAGTTAAGCCAGTGTTATTATCTCTGGTTCCTCCTGAAGAGGAAACAGAAGTGGGGTGTTGACATGATGCTGTGAATAATTGTCAGCATTTTGGTGTCAGCATGGGGAAATTAAGCCTTCCTGCCCCTGTTTGTTTAGTCTCTCCATCAGGCTGGAGTGTCATACAATAGGTGAAGAGGTAATACACTTGGCTAGTCAGAGTGCTTGGGCTATCGTTTGGGAATCATTAACAAAAATCTCCTTTTCCTTTGTAATCTTGTCTTAATTCCTCAGAGTCTTCTTTATGGTTTTTTTGGTGTATGAGGCAGCGGTGTTCTTTGGGAAAAGGCTTATATGAAGAAATGGGTTTACGCTACATCTGGAGGACATTGAGGTTTGTCAGTCTGATATCCTTTAGAAACAAGACCTATAGCAGGAATAGTTGGCCAGGTCTTGAGTGAGCAGTGGCTCCTTCATGGAATTATGTGGCTGCCCATTTCTCAGCTCTGGTGAAAACCAGGAAGCCTAAAATGAGACCACTTGTCTAAACGCTTGACTTAAACCCTTATGGGGCTCTACAACCACATCCCCAAATTTGCTGAAGTATTCCTGGGAGGCTACTGAAAAGAGAAAATGAAGATTTGGCAAAGCTAAATACCCATAGCCCTATGAGAACAAGAGTTGTTTGACATTTATTTGTCACTATTTGTCATTAGATAATTATCTCATTCAACATGTTTGGGAGCCAAAATAATGCTGTGAAGCTGGGGTTACTAGGCATAGACACTGAAAAATAGAGAATGGCTAAAGTAACGTATGAACCATCTGTGCAGCTGGGTATGGTTTCTCTAGTTGATCAATAACCAATACATGTTCAAGAACTGGGATGGACTCATGAATGATTTGCATAAGGAAAGGAGATGACATTTGTCAGCTTCCACTGTCTCATTGTTAAAACATTTAATTTTTGAAGCAAATATTTTTCTTCTTTCTCCCTTGCTACCCCTTGCAATAGGGAAGGACCTCTCTTTACACATCTCAGTGTCTTCTCTTTGCTCTTCTTCATGTCCATCCTCAAAAGTCCTTTTTGTGATGTCTACAAAATATCCTTGAGACTTATAGAGAGCTAAAACTCTGGCTTATTAAGCTGGCCAGTGTTGTCTTTTTTCCACCTTTTTAGTTCCCTTCTCTCTGTAGCTATCTGTTATCCCCTGGTTTATGCTGAGATTGGAAACTCTTAGGGACAAAGACTGCAGGTCCATGAGTAGGGCTGATAAAATAACAATTACAGTAATTGATAACTTATTGTCCTGAGATAATTGAGTCATTTCTAGACACCTTGCTTTAAAAGCAAAGATATGTTCTCTTTCCATCACTGTTCCTCTTGCAAACTCCATGATCCTGTTTCCAACATGAAAGCAATTCTCAGACTGTGTATGTTTTTGTGTATACCTTATAACAGAAATATTTTCTCAGGGAGCTATAATGTTTCAGTTGCCACTGCAAACATGTCAGAGGAGTATGTGAAACTGAGCTGACACAGTGCAGAAGCTTTATTGGCAATTACTCCTGAGACACACACACTGGACATTTAATTAGTAACACAGCCCATCATATTGTGGACTTGGAGATAGTAGGAGATTTCCCTATGATTCCTTAGACAAACAATTTAACCTTTTTTCTTATTAGGGTGGTGATACTATGCCATGACACTATGGTCAAAGCTGGGGTGGCAGGTAAGGAGGTGTGAGCTGACAACCCTGTAACTGGAGATGGGTGAGGATTTCCTTTGCACAGAGGGTCAAATCCTGCACATTGTCCATGGGGGTTGTGTTCCTGGTGCTGCTTGGGCAGGGCCTTGCTGTAGGACAAGCATTGCAGTAAGAACTGAGTAAAAACTGACCGTAGATGGGAAGACCCTTGTCTCCCACCCAGGTGATTCCCCGTGCTGGTTTTCTTCCCCAAAGGAAGGTGATGTGGCTGCCCCAGTGGAAGCCCTGCCTTGTTGTCTGGTCCCCATGGGCCCAGGTGTGAACCAGGGTGGGAAAGGGGACGGGAGGAGAAGACGGGAACAGGCTGAGCAGGCGTGAGCACACCCTGCTCCCTGCACCAGGGCATCCGCTGCCCAGATGTGGCCAGATGTGGCCATGCCCGTCCTGTAGCAGAGCCAGCAGGTACCACAGGGATGACAGCGATACGGAGCAGGGGCGAGGACACTGTCCCTGTGTGGGCCGTGCTCCCCTTCTGCTGATCCCACAGCTTGCCCAGGACAGGCAAGGCTCCAGCCTTTCCCCAGCACAGCAGGATTCTTGGGGACCTGTTTCTTCCAAAGAGGCTCTTTTTTGGATTTTGCTATAACCCCCCTCCTCCAGGTAAGCATAGGACCCACTACCTTTATAAAGTGACTCCTATGTTTGAGGAATGACTCCCACCACTATTTCAGCAGGAGGAGATTTAAGCTGTGAAGGCATAATGAATTTCGATGTGTGTTCTGTGCAGTGTCAAACTGTTTAATTTCGAGAAGCTGAAGTCACTAGCCTGTTGTTTCATGTTTCTGTCTAATTGAAATGTTAAAGAACTGATCTTTCTGCTGTGTATTTAGTCTGGACATTCCAGCCTTTGAACTCTCACCAGTGCTGTGAGTAATATTATCCACACACATTCACTCTATTGTTACAGCAAAATCTCTACATCTGATTTTTTTAAAAAATCAAAAGACCAGCATGACGTATACACTGAAAATATTCATTTGGGAAAAGAAAGAAAGAAAGAAAGAAAGAAAGAAAGAAAGAAAGAAAGAAAGAAAGAAAGAAAGAAAGAAAGAAAGAAAGAAAGAAAGAAAGAAAGAAAGAAAGAAAGAAAGAAAGAAAGAAAGAAAGAAAGAAAGAAAGAAAGAAAGAAAGAAAGAAAGAAAGAAAGAAAGAAAGAAAGAAGAAAAAATAAATAAATAAAGAAAGAAAGAAGGAAAAATAAAGAAAGAAAGAAAGAAGGAAAGCAAGCAAGCAAGGAAGGAAGGAAGGAAGGAGGGAAGAAAGGAAGAAAAAATAAAAGAAAGAAACCTCAGCCCATTACACCAGCTCTTGGGGAAGGAGAGAGGAAGCTTTCATTAGACTCACCATCATTTTCAGTTTTAATCACCTCTGTTCTTTTCAAATTAAAAAAGAAATTTTGATCAAGGGTCTAGAAGACCCAGAAGTGCCTTCTGGGGTTATCTGAACCAGTCACCTGTTTGGAAGAGACAGCCTTTCACCATCAGACGGATATGCATTTTCAATAATTAACTATTTTTAGCGTGGCATAAGTGAAAAATTAATAAGCCCCAGCAGCAAATATGCACTGCAGTGTGGGTAGAGAAGAAAATACAGGCCACAGCTCAACCTTCTGCTTTGAAAGTTCAGCTCCCTTTCTTCTCCCCCGCCTTCCCTGCCGCAGTCCCTGAAGGGTGACTTCCCTCTTTAATAGACCCACATTTACACTGAGAGGTTGCCATTTCCCAGCTAGTCCAAGCATTAACATTCATCATCTCATTTCAGCACCTCCCGTGAGTAATTGCAGCCCTGAGAAAGAGTCTCTCCCTCTGTTTTTTTTCTACCCGGCCAAGAGGTCCCCACAAACTCTGGGCACTCCCCTGGGGAGCTCGTTGTTCCTGTGGTGCTCCCTGCCTACTCATTTGTTCATTCCCTTTGCTGGAGCCAGCAGTCAGCAGGAGGGCTGAGCAAGAGGATGGGGTCTGTCAAACAGCGTTGTCCTAGGCATAGGGACATTGCAGCTGAGGTAGCACAGGAGGAAGGACGGAGCCCTTACAGAGCACCTTCCTGCCGGTTGAGGAGCTGGGAGCACCAAAAGCAGCCCTGGCACCCCTCTAGGCAATAAAGAGGTCTGTTTCCAGCTTCCCACTGCTGCAGTGGGGACACAAGGCTGGTCTGAGAGGTTATGTGAGAGGTCCTCACTCACAAACCACATCACTGTCAAGGTGATGAGCAGACGACGTGGGGAGCCAGGGCAACACTTGGGCCATTTAGTTTCACCTTTATGCCCACTTTTGACACTACCATCTCTGAGGTCGGGGTACCATGCTTTGCAGCATGTCCATCACAGATTGTTCTCTTTGAATTTTAGCCTAATTTTCAAACAAATGTAAACCGGTGAGAGTTCTGGGCAAATGGAGGAGAGAGGTCTGCAGTGCCTCTGCAATGTTTGGGATACAAAATTGATCTAATGAGCCATCAGTGAGGATTCACTCAAACTGGGAGGAACTGAAGACTACGGCATCTGCAGTATGCAGGTGTGCAAAGCGGGGTGAAGCCAGAGCAAAATGAGCTGCGCCAGTTTTTAGGCAGCTGCACCTCCTTTTGCAATGGGTTGTCCAGCCTGTCTTGAGCACGGCGTGCAGATGTGTCCTAAATGTTTGGCAGGTTTTAAATCAGTGACTGATCTATTTCCCATTCCTTTAAGTTGAATTGAAAATTCAAAAATTGAAAATTTAAATTGAATCAAGAAATGTGTGGTCTAATTTCTGTATGACAGTCATAAATTTAAAAGGTCCAATGGTCATTAAAGTAGCAGTAACTAGGGAAGAACCAACGGAGTGGAGCACTAGCACTTGAAACTAAAGAACATATTTAAAGCATTGTGTGGAATCATGAAATGAAATTTTGTTCAAACAAGACTCTTACAGGCTAGAAATACTGTAATGTAACCTGTGGGTCCCTCTGTATAAGAAAGAGAACATATACAGAACTCCACAGAAGCCATTATTTATGTTATCACTCAAATTAGAGACTAAGGAAATAGTACAGGCACAGCTGATGGATTATACAATAACAAAGGCTTGAATATCCCTAATAGATTTGTTTTTAAAATAAGCAATTTAATGACCACATCCTGGTTAATAGGTGGAAAATGACCTAAAGATTTTGATTTGATGGGGCAACTGTTACTGATTTCAGTACAGTCCTGACAGGGAAGATTTTTATGAGTAAAGTTGGGACAAAATATTAAGGCGGATGGAATCCACCTGCCTGACAGATGTCAGTCGTGCAGAGTCTCAGGGGTATCAATGAAGGGATACTCGAGATGATGGAGTCTGAACCACTTCCAATTTCCTTTCATTTTTTAGAGTTGCCCAAACTTTTTTTCCCCCGGTAGACAATGCAGTATTGTTTCCTTTGCAAAGCTAGATCAATTACTTGTTTAACTATTGTTTTACTGAGAAATTTAGCTAGATTGCTGGGATGGGTTCAGGACAATGACATGTTTTTAAACATTAAGAAAATGTCAGTCCTTTTTTTATTTGAAGTATCCTAACATAGAAGGCAAAACAGCAATTCTTATTTATAGGTTTGTATAGCTGGTGTAATAGTTATGTACTGGTCAGAAGTGGGAAAGGACACTTAGAAAGCATTATGCGAGAGAGAAAATCAGGATTTTATTTTGAAGCTGCTGATGCTCGAGCTTCATATTTTCAATTAAAAATGATAACGTTAAGCACATAGCATGTCAAATTAGCACAAGTGAAACCTTAAATGAAGTATGAATTATTTGTAAAACATTATGTAGATATAACTTGCCTCACAATAGACAAGTACATCTTTGTGCTGTGTTTGCTGAGTGGAAACTGTTATGTTTTTCTGCAGAAGAAGGAGATGCCATTGGTTACATCCTGTTTGAAAATGTATTTATGGTCAGACCCTGGAGTATTTGAAACCACTGATGCGAGGTGCTGACAGTATAGATCAATGCTTCTTACTGACTGAGCTGACCTTTTTTGTACCAAGAAGTGAAATCCTTATGGGACAAAAACTTTAGTACCTGGCTGCTAATAGTTGGATTCAATTACCCAAGGAGTGAGCTGAAAAAAAGGTACAGCAGTTGAATATTTTTGCGACTGCTCTAGACAGGTGGAAGACAGATCACATAACTACTGATAATATAATATTCTTTGTATGAATTTTGAATGTAGATATAAATTGCCTGCTTCACAGCCAGACCTGCAGTGGTGATTTAACTTCAATGTATGTAACCCAGAGTGCAGATTTGTAATTAATAATAAATCTGGGCAAACAAACTTTGCACAGCCTCTCCCTTCATGATTATGAGGTACAAAATCAAAACACAAGCCAAATATCACATTCCTTGAAAGGAAAGGGATCATACACAGGAAAAATCACATCAAAGGCCGCTCCCCCAGTTCACTCCACACTAAAAATAACATCCCACAGAAAGCTGCCTTCCCAACAGCACGTCCCTTCTCTACAAGTCGTTCGATTCTCCGTGGCACGGCTAGATGTAGAGCAGCAACACGCAGAGCTCACATCAGTGCAAGAAACATTCCCTCTTGTGCCTGGAAATTGGATGCACCATTGTCATCGCCAGAAGAGAGGTACAATACTGACACATGAAAGTGCCTCTGACAGCCTGGGGAAATTGCTTTATTTTTTCTTGCAGAAGAAGATTTGCAATCCAGGCTAACAAATTATTCTTTTATCTAGTTGTTTGCGTTATGGGACCCCAATCCAGGATCAGGACTCCTTCATGGTACACACTGTGAAGACATGCAAGGAAGAGAGCAGTTGGCACCCCAGAGAGCTCGCAATCTGCATAACAGGCAGGAGCTACCGGGTGGAAGGCAGCTGGGCTGAGAGAATACAATAACGATAAAATGGGTATGCATAGCATCCTTCTCATTAAAAGATGGTGGTAATTTGAGGGCATCGTGGTGGAGGTAGCTTGAAGGAAGAATTTAAATGAGGTTAAGAAGCCATCTATACAACAGGGATATTTTGCAGTCATGGTTTGGGCTGGGAGGCATCCAGGAGGTGCTTGAGAGAGAGGGAAGAGCAGGCACCGAGGCAGTGGTAGGAAGCTGATGGCAGGTGATAACAGTCTGCTGAACACGGGCTTCATTATAAGCACATCTCAAGCCACTGTAAAATTTCATTTGTCATTGTGGTGGGCTAGTCTAGGCCACACTTTGTTTTTTTGAGGGGAATTTCAAATGTTCCTAAAATAGGTGCTGGAAGATAGGCAACGTTTCTGGCACTAATGCTCTCGGGGTAGATGAACATAACCTTGGATGCTGCTTCCTGATTTATGGAGCAAAGTATCAGTAATCAAGGATATATGATGTTGTTTTCGCTCTGGTGAGTGTCCCAGGATCCTCAAGCTCCAGCTGCTTGAGGACAGGTGGTGGGGAAGGATTTCGGGTATACATGGGCAAACACACACAGATGCTCTGCAGACCAGAGTGTACAGATCTCACAGCCAAAACAAGGTCTGAAAACTGACTCTGGGTGTAGTCTGGGGTAGCTGAGACCTCTGTCTCTAATCTTCAACTTCTGAATAGATTTCTGTACAGCTAGAAACTCCCTTAATGGCGCTATTTATGCCTCATTTATCAAACTAGCAAGAGTTATTTTTTTCTACTGGCTTTACTGGATGCTGTTCATGGACTGACATTTGTAGACTAGTTTCTGATGCTGAACTGTGCTAGAGAGTGTGGGCAGGTATTGTAACACTGGGTTAAAACAGCAGGGCTGTAATTTCATAAAAGAGGCTTCAGGAATGTGCAGTCCCTATAATCTAGGAAGGAATGATTTGCAGTATGAGACCAGAGACTAAAATATGAGTGGACAGGTTAATGGGTATTTGTAACTTCGACAGTAGTTTGTGAACAGTCATTAGGTGCTGAAATCTGCTCTGCATTTCACTCTGGCCACGCACCTGAAATAGCTGTGATGCAGTTAGCAGAGAAGCTGTATTTGTAGGAGAGCAAAATTTAGCTCCAGAGATGCATCTGTGTGGCCAGAAGAATGCCGTATGAGGTTCTTTAAAGCCTCTCTGCAACTTTGAAATCTTAGCTCCTATTTCAGAAGTGGCTTAGGCACTTGACTGAGAGATATTTTCCAAAGCATCTAAGTAGATTAAAGACTTAACCTCCTCAGAAGTCAGTGGCAGCCCACTATGCAGCTATATAGCTAGATACTACTGCTTAGGCACCTTTTCAATTTGCACTGAAAGTCAGTGGAATTTGTGTTTCTGGAGACCGGTGCCACTTTCCAGGTTGGGTTTGGGTTTTGTAGTAGACGAAAGTATACATTAAAGGACAACTCAGACCTGAAAACTTGCCTGTTTGTCCAAGGTGAGAGCATGCCAGAGGTAACTTTATATCTTTACTGTCCTTTACGTGACCAGAGAGCTGTACCTCGACATGCCCTGCCATCACCTGTCACTGCAAGTGCAGACAGTCTTTGTGGGCAGCCTGAACCTATGGCACAGCATTACGGACACGCAGAGCCAAGTTGGGGACCTCCTGGGGCACTAGTCCACTCCCTGGCTCAGGTCTCAAGGCAGAGCAGGCCTTCCCGTTGGCTTGTCTGGGTTTTGCCTGTTGTGTACAACAGCAACTTTCTGCCAGCTCTCTGGCTGTACAGCAGTCTGATGTGTCTGTATGGTGGGGGAATGGGAAACGGGTGCAAACCACTGGTTTGTTTGCTTTTCTTTTCATCCATGCTGGTCAGTGAGACCATGTTGCAGAGAACTTGCTGGTATTATTATCAACGTGCAGTAATACTCCTCCCATTTCTAGCATCAAAGATCTGTGTAGGCACTAGTCCAGTGATGAAGAGATGCTTGGTGTAGCAATTGGGGGAAGGAGTAGTTTTATGTACAAAGGAAACATTCACAAGTCAACTCTCATCTTCATAAAATACTTCTTATCCTGTGCCAGGAAAGCCAGTGGGTGCGGGGTGCGTGAGGGTGTGTGTGCTGACTGTGAGTGGGGGAATGGGACTGGAGGTTTGTTTACTACAGTTTTACTTCATTAATATTTTAGTCTCAGGTGCAGAACTTGGAGAGTCTCACTGAAATAGCAAACAGCACTGATTGTGGTGTTTGTGACAGTGCCATGGGGCATTTGCATTATTTATCCCAGGCTGCACTACCCATACAGCTTTCAGGGAATATTTTCAGACAGAATCGCTAATTAGCACATATGTGGAATCTTCTCAAAGCAGTTGGGAACTCTCCTCATTACTTTTTAATTTTTTCTATTTGCTGAACGTATGTCAAAGATGAAAATTCAGAATGATGGTTTGAAGGAATTTTGCATATTAAATACTCCAAATGAAAAGAGCGGTATCTTCTATCCGGACATTGAGAAAGACTCTGAGTGTTTCTGGTCCGGCAAGCTCATGCAGCATTGCTTTTGGGCTGCCACTTGGTTGCCCAGAGGTGCTGAGGACAGCTAAGGCCTTTGCTCGCTGTCCTGAAGTCTTGCAGGCCATTGCTTGCTGGCACTTAATAAGCACCCACCTTCACCTTGGATGTTGCTGCTGATTAGTTCTCTGTAAACAGATCATAAAACACGCCACCCCATCTTCCATCTTCAGATGAAAGATACTTTATATATGTGCATACCCAATTTTTTATTTTAATTTTAATAATGCATGTAAGGAAACTCTTATGTTATTACAGTGTTAAAAATGTTTAAAAAATGCTTTTAAAATGTTTTAAAACCCCTCTATCACTGTACGTTGTCAGATTGCTCCTGACTAATTTTATTGATTTTTACTCTATTTTCTTATTTTAGTAAATTCTCTACATTTTTACCTTGATTTCTTAACACATTTTATGTGTTCATTAAGTGATTTATCTGAATTTACAGGAGTGGTCGTGAAAGCAAACTGTTTCTTGTACACTTGTGCATTGCAAAAGACTGATTTAAGAAACAGCTCTTCTAAGTTAAGGCTTAATTTAGCAGCAACATTAATGTTTAGATTTTATTTATTATGGATTTAAATACAACACAAAAAAGCTTCAGTTTAATATCCCCTTTAATATCTCTAAAAGGCACCCTTTTCTAGAAACTAAAACCACAGCACTGAAATGATGAAAACCCAAAACATTAGCACACCTATCACATCACAGTCAGCTAAAATGCATAGTGCAAAGCAGAAAATGCTGTTCCTTTTGTTCTTGCCCACTGAAAATGAGAGACAAATTCTTCATCCCCTGCCACAATCGCCCCGTCCTCCCACATGCCTGCTCAGGTTTTCCAGCCTATAGGTGAGGCCCACAGAGGAGAAAGTGCAGGGAAATCAGTGTCAAAACTGAAGACTTAGGGTTGGTTAAAAAATGGAGGGGCTTTTGCTGAAGAAAACTTTTCAGTGAAAAGTTGAACTATGCAATTTCAAACCCCAGAAATATCCCAGTGTCTTGTGTTATGGTTATAGCTCAGTCCTTCATCTATTTTAAGAACTTGACTTTCTGAGCAGACCACAAGATGCACCATAGCTTCTCTTTGTCTGGAGCCGTGGCAGAACTGCCTGGGGATGGCTCTGACCACAGTGCATCACGGAAAGCCTGATCTAGTTAGGGAAGTCAGTCTGTGCAGGTCAGTAAGGTCATGAAGTGTCTGACCAGGAATCAGGTATCACAGCAGCATTTCTGCATCAAAACTGCTTTGATTCTGATTTATACTGTGTCTGAGAAGAGCAACAGAAAAACCTTGGAAATTGAAGTATACAATGTTTCAGTGAAAACTTTAAATAATCGGGGGAAAAAATAGATATTTCTTTAACAAAAGCATCCGTTTATGTGCAAAATTCAATTTTCTGCCCAAAAAGCAGCTTTACTGGAGAATTTTGGCAACTCTACAAAGGATCACTAATGGTGAGAATTACTGGTGGCTCTCTGTCTCTTCAGCTCTGACAGATCTGGCTTATTCATCTCTTCCTGTGTCAACTAAAACAGGTTGGCATAAGGCAGTGTCAGAGTCATTCCTGTTACAGCAAGAGCCTTGCAGAACAAAAGAGTTGCTGCCGTCTGTGGTGTTGTGATCTTTAATATGTCCTCAAGAGATGGCCTCAAGTGGTGGGCAGGTAGTCGTGCACCATGTTAGTTGTGAAGTCAATGAAATGGGAAAGGAGACAATAACAACATTTTAATTAAATTTTTGACTTTCAAATTTAAATTTCCCTGCCCTTGAAATGCGGTTGAGCCAATTCAGGTGAAATCAGTCAGGAAAAGGAAGTAAGTGTCAAAGAGCATTTAGTAAATCAGCAAAATATTTATAATTGGCACCTGTGAATGACTCCACAGTGGTTATGTTCAGCACTGGTAAAAGCAGGATGGAATACCCCCAGTGTGTTTTTTGGAAGGATGGGGATATTGTCACTAAAGGTGAAAGCCTGTTTTATTTTTTCACCCTTGTCATCTACTCTCTGTGCTGCCAACCTCCACTTCAGTTGCCACAGTGCATAAATTACAGTTTAGATCACACAACCATCCATCATCAAATCACCCCATGAAAGTGCTACTAAAGTACGTTGCCAGTTCTCCCGGTTGACACTCTTTTTGTGATTGACACATATCTAACTTACACCATCACTTGTGTCACTGCTGAATTTGGCCCTGAAACTTCCTCAGGAGCTGTGCACATTAAGTCAATCTGAAACTTTCATGTAAATCAGCTCCCTTTTGTTGTCCTTTTTGCTTTCTGTTTCTTTTATTTACAGTTCCCCCTAATTATTAGGGCAGTTCATTGGCTTCTTTCTAGTTAACTCAGCCCTTACCTAGGCAAGGTAGAAAATGGGTTAGATCCCTCAAACTTTGGCTACTTGTTATTATAAATACTTATTTACTGCCTGTCACTGCAGTACCTGGAAGTTAGCCAGTACATAAAATGAACATACCTTGATAACATAACTTGGTAGTAAGCCAGTGTCCAGAATCCACAAGCATATGAACAATTTTTATATATATATATATATATTTGCCGCACGATCCATGAACATTTTGCACGATTATATATAAAAATCACCAGATTGCTCTTTTGGCTTACAGTTGATGAGTCTGAATGAATAATCATGAGAGCTTTCGATGGGCACATGGTTGTGCCTTTTCCACATGCAAGTGCACCTAAGCCGTGTTAAAACCTGACTCCGAGTTCTCTGCATTTGGATTTTTTTTTTACCAGTGTGCTGCTGAGATAAAATACAAAATAATAATTTCTGGAACAGATGTTGATGAAACTGCTAAGGGTATGGGGTGTGTGTATATATGTCTGCATATATACATATATAAAAGTAAAAACTATCATGAATGAAAGGGTCTAACAAAATGAAAATGGATTAAAATTATTGAATTTTCCTAAATGGTGTGAGTCAGGTGTGCTGTGTTTGAAATTATATCCATTATGTCTGCTTTTCTCTTTCAGTCACTCAGAACTGCTGTAAACTAACTGCTAGGTGAGGTCTGGTAAGTGTGAATCATTTGGTTGCCGTTGTTTGTGCAGCATCTGTTCCATAGCATGTTTAATTATTTTTGTGTGTTAAATCCATGCAGGTTACTCGAGAACTGCCTTAACTAAGTGTTAAAATTGCAGCTATTGCAGAATTCATTATCTTGATTATCATTAGAGATGGGCAGAGGAGATTCTTCTTCACACTTTATTATGAAAGCTTCAAGTGCAGCTCAAAATTATGCTTTCAGTCTTATATGCACCTTGTTGTTCCCTTGCCAAGCCCCGCTCTGCAGCTGACCTCAACCTGAAAGGATGCAGACCTTTCTCTGAATTCAGGTAAGGATCTCAGAGTTTACCGGAGCAGGTATTAGCTTGGGAGCACTGTGGTTAATTTTTTTTGCTGGTGTCAGAGTATCTCAGGTGTGTTCAGTAAGCCAAACAGAACAGAAAATCCCAAGAGAGTCCATATTTAGGTACAGTGTGATGGGGTGGGCTGGCACCTAGCTATTACGTGTGTATTAACACGGTGCCATATATAGTCTTACATTTCAATAAGGTATTTCAAAAGCTGAAAATACCAAGCAACATTTCCCTACCTAAAAAAAAAATAAAGCAACATCAAACATTTTCACTTTTGAGCAGTAAACTGGTAGGGCTATGAATTTACTTGGCTTTATACTCAGACTGCTGATCTACCCTTTTCTAAACTTCAGTGGATTCTAACTTTTATTAGCCTGTGGCTTTAGGTAAGTGAACTGTACTAGCCAGTCCTATACTTTGTACATCAGGAACTGAATTTGAATGGGGTTTCCCTTATTTTATTTCAGGCTTTTGATGACTTTGAAGTTGCTCTTGGGAGCTATTTTCAGCCTTTTTACCACTGTATGAGCTAAAAATATTCTTTTAGTTAGAATCAGAGCTTTAAACATTAAAAAATCACCTGATTCCAGCAAGTGGGAGCTTTTGGTACAGCATAAAAGTGCACAGCTCGCAGTAAGAACTGGCAGTGCTGCTAACAGTCCTTAGCATTGGCCTTTGATGCCATGAGCATGGGATATAGCTGGTAGTGCATCATGGCAATTTATGCAAGCAGCTCACACGTTCATAGCACTTACTTGTCCTTAATGGGATTGTGTTGTAAGATAATGGATATCTTATTTCCTAAGGAGATATTTAAGACGGTATCTGCATTTAGAAAGCCCTTCAAAACTGGAAATGGAAGAAAATGCGTGCTATACAAGTACTCCTTATCCTGCAAATACATAATCATGTGCAGATTTTAGGATATGGACTTAAGTGGAAAGCTTAGCTGAGTTTTTTATGAGAGAAATTTCTCAACTCTTCTTGGGATTTGAACTGCTATTTTACCATCAAAATCACTGAACAGGATGGCTAGAATACTCGATCCTTGCAAAATGCACTAAGCACTTACTAAGTGATTCTCAGGCATCTTGAGATACAATTACATTAGAAAGTCAGGTTCAAAGACTAGTATGAGATTTCCAATAGACTGGTTGACTCACTTCAATTAACAGTTCTTTAATTATAGACATTCATTAATATCATAAAGTTCTTCTAGTTGGCATCAATTGGTATCAGGCATGTAACTAAAGTCTCTTTTCCCTGAGGGTGTACATGGCTAGTTTAATTTGCCTGAGGGCTTTTGACTGTAAAATCTCAACCAACATTAAGCAAGTAAAGCTGAAGAACATTGGTGAAATCCCAAATCAGGACAGATGTTTCTTCACAATGATGTGCAAGCCCCGATATTCCCATGGAAACAGTTCTGAATTGAATATTTTCATGTAGCGATTTCAACTACAAAATCAAAGTTATATAATGTGTGCATGTTCACACACACATGTGGCTGTGGGTGTATGCTAACAGGTTTAGGCAGCTATTCTCATAGTAAGGTTGCCTATGTTTTTATGTGCACAGGTGTCTGTATATATACATACGTATATATCTATTTAATACTGTAAGTATGTGATGAAGAATTGATATTTCTCTTCTGTCCTTCCATCTGTTTTGTTCCTTGGGGGAGTAGAAAAGGCAAAACCTCATTTCAGTGACAAATTCTCAAAATAATGTTGAGGTCTTTGAAGACAGCCCTTGGATTTTTCCAGGTACCAATACCAAAGCCAGAAGCAGAAAGCTCAACCAGCGCTGGTGGAAAGCTGGTGCTGCTGTGCTGAGTACTGCGTACACATATGATGGCAGGTAAGCACCTCATTGCAGGGAAAGACCCCCGCTCTGTTACATTCAAGTTTCCTTCTTTTTTTCACTGACCCTCTCTTTTACAGGTGAAAGTAATTTCCATTTCCCATGTACATATTATCGTTAATTTTCTATGCCAAAACTCACTTCAGTATTTTTATGTCGTCATTTCTAATCTGTACTGGATGATTTTTGTTATTTCTCTCTCCTTAATGGTGTTTGCTTTTCAATCATAGTCTATTCTCCAGATTTCATTTGTAGAGAGTGAAACCTTGCAGTGAAAATAGGAGACAGTAATTGGATCTTAGAAGAAGGCAATCCAGAGTAACCATGGCTTGCTGGGAACAGAGAAGGTAGCTGCTGATGAAATGCTTTTAACAACCAAAATTAAAGAAAGATACATCTTGTGAGAATGTTTCTCTGAATGTGTCTGTAAGAAATGTTTTTTTATTGATTTCCTTACAGCTAGATGTCAGTAATCTAAGAAAAAAACCTTCCATTCTAGAAATCAGAACCTACCTGTTGCGCTCCTCTTAAACCAAAAGCAAGACCAAATCAAAGGGCCTTTGAAGAATCACATTATATCCTGCATGAGGTAGAATCAGCTGACAAAACTCAGCTGGCATCGGACTCCAAAATGTGTGACAGTCACCACCCAGGTCTCATCTGGTCCTGGTGTTGCAGGATGCTCAGCTCTGGGATGCAGCTCGACTGATCCCTCTGTGTCTTCAGGTTATGATAGGTGATATACAGGGACAAGCTTTAGTCAAAAATGTATTGACGTTGATTAGATTAGGAGAGGAAGACGCTGGAGACAAACTTCAAAAGAATCTTTTTTCCATAAGGCTGGAAATATTGAGGATTTAATATTGTTTTGAAGTTGATAGAACATGAGCTCATCTGTTCTAGATCGTGTTGAACATGTCATTCCAAATCCTGCCGCCTCCCCAGACCTAGATGTGAGCTCATTACCCCAACCAGAGCATTGCTTTAAGATGGGTGTAGGACTTTTTCATTAATGCTAGCTCAAACACTGTCACATGATGATATATCATACAAGGCACCCATTTGTGGTTTTCACAGGAAAAAAGAAGAGCGTCAATTAAAAGTTTTGCATTGGAAGAGGTGACCTTGCTTTGGTCACATTTTACCCTTTTACCCTCAGCACAACAGTACCTGCTTATCCCGCTTTCTCTGTTGGTTTCAGTCCCTGTATTCATACTGAAGAAGGTAAGGCGAGGCCGGTACTGGAAAAGAAGGAAGAACTGAGGTTAATAATATGGGTCAAAACGAGCCCACATCAGTTGTGAAAATAAAAGTTGTTTTATATAAAGTCAGTATGTGCAAAAGAGGCATTTTGCTGTAGAAAGGTGCACGTAAAGGGTGTAAATGCCCTCTCCTGCTTGCAGTATCATTGGACATGCTTGAACAATTTAGGAAACTACCTTTAGTGGGCAGACAGGGAGGAAGTTCAAGTTTACCATAGACTTTAGGTAAAAGCAAAATAAAATAGGCTGCTTTGAGGACTTAGATATTCCTCTATTTTGTCTTTTTGTTTGGCACTCATCTTAGACGTTTGTGCATACCAGGAAGATTGAGTGAAGGCGTTCAGGGCATTCTCTGGAAGTTTTAGGTATCTCTGACTTTATTAAAGTACATGATGTTCAGTTTATTTCAGTTTAACCAAGTGTTCTAGTTTGTTTTATTCTCTAGTTTGTTTATTAATTCTCCTCAGCAGTATTTATTTACCTGTCTAAAAATTTTCCATTATTTCCCCCAACTTATTATAAAAATATTGAATCACATCATCGCACTCATCACCTTTGAGATCCCACTGTAGGCCCTCTAAATCAGATAGAAATGCCCATTAACAGTGTTTTTCTGAATTTTGTCATATAGTAAGTTTTTAATCCATTTAGTATTTGAAATATTGATGTTGTATGATGCTAATTTTTAATCAGAATATTCTTGTGGTACTAAGCTGAAGTGCATTTAGCCTAAATATATTAAGTCAATGCAGCCACTTTTATCAACATATATAGTAATTTCATCAAAAACATGATTAAACGAATTTGACAAGATGTATTTTCCATGAAACCATATTGATTGACATAATTATTTATTATCATCATTTAAATCTGTATTGATTGAACCCCTCATTTGCTGGTCCATTAATTTGCCTGGGTTTTGATGTCACACTAACCAGATTTTTTGGCTATTGCTCTAACATGAGGTTTCCGGTAGTCCTCTAAAATCTTTCCAGTATCCCATACAAGAAATGACAGTCAATGCCTTGATTTTCTTGGCCAGCAATTTGAAAACACTTACTAGTATGTTATCTGGATGTGGTGATTAAAGAAAGCCTAATTTTTTTAAATGCTCTTTATCATATTTCCACCTATTTTTTGGAAAAATATTTCAGCACTATAAATTGCCTTTGATTTTCCACCTAAAATGGAAATTGTTTCATCCAAAAGCCAGATGAACTCAGTCAGAGGCTAGAAAATGATCCCTACCTGCTCATCAGTGAGATGTCTGAGATGTAACAAGAAGCTCCAGGCAGCCACTGAAATCTTCCATCCCACATCTCCCACCTTGAATTTATGGCATGTAGGGTGCACCTCTTCCCTTCTGCTTAGCCTTCACCCAAAATCTTGATTTGGGTTTCCAAATTTTTCAAGTATGTTTTCTTGTTCTTTCTTTTCAAAAGACAAACGTTACCATACCCTAAAAACAATAGGACATGACAAAGCATGTATTACCGGGCCATTAATGCACTTCTCCTTGGCCTTGTGCCTCACAGTGCTCCAGAGGCTTGCATTAATGGCCCAGTAATACGACACGCCCTATCGTGCCTTATTGCTTAATTGGACTCCAGACAAATTCAGTTAAACCACATATGCTGTCTTTTATGACTACTGCTGTACAGTTTTTATTTCCTACGTTCTTGGGTGCTTTTGGAGGTCTTTGAGTTGTTTCAAATGTATCTCTTGAGATCACAGGTTGTAGAGGCAGAGTTTTAACTCTGCCCCTCGGCCCTTTGCCATCCATGTACCAAACGGGTATGTGCTCTGACGGGCAAAACACAAACCCTGAGATGCACACCTGGAAAACTCCTGGCAGAAAAGTGGAAGGAGACATCATATTTGTCCAAGGTCTATTCTGCATGATCTGTAGGCCACAAAACTCATCTTTAACAGCATGTCAGCCATGAATGTTGTGTGGCTTGTATTCATTTGGCATCCATGGTGTCCTCAGCTGAAAAAAACAAGAACATCTCTAGTGTTTGAGAGGTTTCTCCCATACATTTCCCATTTCCCCACGAGGGCTGCATGCTGTAGCTGGAGCAATACTGAAATGTCCTTATAGGCCTTTCCACTGCGTTCACTGTGCTGCAGAGCAGTCCCCATGTGAGGAATGCTGACAGCTGTTGGGATAACTGCAAATAACAAGCCAGAAAACCTCACTCAGGTTGTGATACCACGCAGCATTTCACATCACATTCCCTGAACTTGGGAAAGTGAGGCCAAAAGGATGCCTGCTGCTGGCGAGGGTGAAACAGGAGGCACAGAGGCACCTTGTAAGTGCTGTTAAATACTGGTGTCTGTCCACACCATGCTCTGTAGTGAAACCAAAGAGCATTCACCAACTTTTGGCTGACTAGTTCTGGTCAAAGGAGAGAGTGAAACAGAAGGGTGTGATGTTTTTTGGATTTGTGTGGGATCTATACTGCACTGTAAAGTTAATGTTTGTCTGATCGGAGTAAATTTCTGGTGGATTTAGTTACTTTTTGGGTGGGACTGAAACTGGTGACTGATAAGTTTCACAGCATCTTCACAGGATCCTAGTCTAAGAATCATCTTTGAATGCTATAGGACCTCGGGTGATTTCCGTCACCATTGCTGCTGCTGGGTGTTAGATTAACCTGTGGATGCATTTCAGTGTTGAGATTTCATGAGTCTCACATGCACTATATACCACGGATGGCAAAGATTGCTAATGCACACTGTTGAAGTATTTAAAGTAGAAATCTTGAAATCAGTGAATTAATCAAAACTCTTAAGCATTAATTTCAGTAAAATTCTCAAGTGATTAAGATTTGTACAAATTGCTTTAAGACATTGGACACAGTTTGAGTGCTTATGCTAATAAAAGAGCATCATCATGCTCTTTAGGAAAAAAGAACATTGCAACAAAATATGCTTCAGTAAATTGTTATCAACTGGCGATAAGGAAACCAGGGGAAACGCAGAGGGTTTAACATTAGTCTAAATTAATCCTGATAACAACAAAAACAAGGCAAAAGCAGCAATGCAATCTATCCTCACTCAGTATTACTCCAGCATTTAATACATCAATTTATATAAAGAATCAATTGCATTCACTTCTGACTAATAGCTTGCCATGTGTGCTGTCTTCGGGAAGTGGCACCATTGCAACCACCTTAGGGTAGCACGGCCTAAAGAGTCTTGCCAGTTGGTGAACCATGGTGCCTATTAGTAACAGCTACTATTTTTTTGCTAATACTATGAGTCCCTTATTGTATGGATGCAAAAAGGGCTGTCTGTTGTCACTTGTGCTTGAAATGTGGATCTTTATCTGTCCCAGACACAGTGAGTTTTTGGGCAGTGTGGTATTCACATAATTACTGTCCGTATTTTCTGCTATAGCAAAGGCCATTCCTTCATTTGTTTTTAAAGCACTGCAATTATTTTGGTGCCCTCTTTTTGAAAAATTATGTATAGTAACAAATACATTGAGATGACTGGAGAAACAATCATTAAAAAGATCAAACAAAAATGTAACATTAAATACTTTAGAAAATCAACTATGTGGTGTTTACAAAGCATTTTAGAAATTATTGCCTACTTTATGATAGAATCCAGGATAGTCTTAAAAACCAGAGTCACCATTCAGATACTTTCAGTGATCCAGATGGATTTGTATTGCCAATTCCTCTCTCTCTTGTTGGTACTTCAGCATTGTGGGTCAGTGTCAGGCTGTCCCCCAGCTGATGCTGTTCGGAAGCAGCAAGGTTCTGGCCTGGAGCAGGAAACTTTGTTCTTCCACCAAGATGTGTATGCTGGTTGATGGAAAGGAGGAAGGCAGGCAACACAACACTGGCAGCCCAAAAGTGAGTACCGGGGCGGTAACACCATATTCAACAGGACTCCTCTAGCCACGTGTGAAGCAGTGTTGTCTTAATTAAAACAAGTAGATAAATTCTTAAATGAGGATTATTCATATGAAAGTATTTTTAACTGTATTTCTCCTAAAACAGCAACATTATACAAATACAGTGTAAAACTATATGCCAGATTTTGTTCACTGTGCAATTTTAGGAAACCTCAGAATGACTCAGAGCCTCCTTCAGCACGTGGTTTTGGTGTAGGAGCATGTTTATTGTGTCATGTATATATTGCCATTCTCCATTTAAAGTTCAGCCATGGGGAGAGTGAGGTAAGACATTATTAAAAACTTCCACAACCTAAAGCAAACAAAACCAGCTAAACCAGACAGAAATAGAGGTGAATAGTGCCCCAGAAGTACAGTATTCCTTTGGAGAGAGGCTTTCCACTTCTAGACGAGACCTTTATCTGTGAAACAGTTTAGGGCCTTTTCCACAATGAGGTCTTCAGATCAAAGGTCCCATTAGACTTTGAGGGGTGCCTGCACAAATGGCCTGATCCATCAGCAGCTCATGGTGACCTTACTTGAGCCTTTAGTCTGACCACCTCTCCAAAAGGCTCAGTGAGCCTGGGACTTTTCATAAGCCTGTGCCTTCACAGTGGCCTTGTGGAAATAAAATGGAGACCTGACATGAGCCCTCCAGCACTGCATTTGTTGGTGCCCATGTGGAAGGTTAATGACTGCACTATGGTTTAAAAGAAGCTTTAAATTACATCGCTGAGTTCCTGCCAGCTGCCCCATGCCAGCAACACCAAGCTGAACACCAAGTGCTGCCAACCCTCGAGGACTGCCTTGGGGAGGGTGGGTGAGCCCCTAGCACCTGCCAAGGCCCGTGCTGGTCTGCCTGTGCGGTCAGCAATTTGTGGGTTAAATAGCCAAAGCCCTCCTGGGGTTCAGGTTTGTGAGCAGCAGCTACAGGAGCAAAGGACCCTTTGCAGATGAGAGCTCCTGGATCTCACCTCTGCCTCTTGCCCCTGTGTTGCTACCAAAGAGAGAGACCTCTGGTCACTGGGGTAATGGGTCTTAATGTCCTGACTGGTAATAAGGCTGTGAAGGCTGCAGGAGTGAACGTGGCTCCTTGTGAGTGTGTTTTAGCGATGTGACTCCTTCCTCTGCTGTGAAGCAGAGTGAAGGGGTAAGGGTGGTTCCCTGTGTCTCCCAAGTCCTTGTTTCCTCCTTCTAACCCCCTGCAGCAGCCCTGCAAGGTGTTCCCCTCACAAACTTATGCACAAGCTCTTTCTAGCTCCTTTAAAGGGAGCACTTTGTTGAAGGATTAACTTTTAACACCTTCCTGAGAGAAGGTATTTTTAAGTATGGCATATAAGATACAGCCACCTCCTTGGTATGCATTTTCCTCCGTTTCTTGAGATTTGTTTTATCATAACTGCTAGCTAGTCACTGTGCCCTGAGCTAGGACATCCCGCTTCATACATTGCGATGCCAGGCTGCCTAACAGTCTCATTTCATACTTTATGGGGTGGCAGTATGCTGTGGTGCTCAGAGCACGGGTCAGGGAGCAGAGCACGTGGGACCCTCTTCCCGGTGCTTCCCATAGCCACAGGCTCATCTCTAAATTATACCAAGCTCCCCAGCTACAGCAGAGGGACAGTGATATTTATTTACACAACTCATAAGCATGTGCAGTAGGCCTGGCAAGACTGTGCAAATTAATTCCTGCTAATGAAAGTTTGGGTTTTTTAATATTTCACTTGTGCTGTGACTGCGCCCTTTCTGTCAGCACTTTTTATGCAGATGAATTTGCCATTACGCCAGCAGCAGCTCTGGGTCTTCGCTGCTGCTGCTGCCCCGTTATTTGCACTGTGGTAATGACCAGAGGAATTAAGGCTCCACTGTGTCATACTCTCAGAACGGGAAATATCCCTACAATCTGTAATCACTCCCCAAATGGAAAGACATTTTAGAAAGGAATTTACAATATAAGGCCTTTATTCTGCAAAGTGCACTGGACTAGCCTGATGGATGAGAGCAGCTTCACTGATTTAAAAATATGAAAGCTAAGCAAATGAGTATTTCTTTTCAGGAATTGACCGCAGAGGACAAGAACATGGTTTGGAAGATGGAGACTGAGTAATCAGATACATACAGATTTTCTGATCCAAATTGAATTTATTTAGGCTGTGGTCCAGTGAAACCAAGTCTTCCTGGAGAATGAGCGCCATGTTAACATATGTGTTACGATTTTTGAGGGCTGTACCCAATAACCAGAGTCTTCTGCTTTGCCCACCATGAAGCACATGCAGCTTGGGGCGTACAGCCCTAGAAGACAGCACGATTAAAAGGAAGGTGATGGATATGTTTGGCTGTGGCAGCAAATCTCATTGTTTAGTAACTCTGGTTCACTTAAGAAGCACCACATGAACTAGCAGGAACAAAGATGAAATGTTTAACTAGCCAGGCAGGAACAGTGGAGAACCGCAGTGCGCGATATGGAGGTTAGCTGTTCGGACTAGATGGACAACCAGTTACTAGGTGGCTAATGACTGAAGTTGGTAGAAAAAGTGTTGATGACATGTTTTTTCATGAGAAAACTTCTTTTTTTGCTGAATCAAGAGTGTTTTGCAGACTCAGAAGAAACATGGACTGAGTTCTGGAGTTTCCACGTCCCAGGAGCACATCCTGACAATCCAGTTATTGGCTAGTCCACAGGATCTTTATTTCCCTCCACAAAGAAAAAGTTTGACAGCTCTCATTTTCATTCAGATGTGGACCAAAATCACATTCTGAAACCTGAATAGTTTTCACAAAATGGATTTGTTTACTAGCCAGTCCTATAAATAATATTTCTCAAAGCTGTGTTTGACAAGCATGATATTGCTAATATGGCTCCCGCTGGTGTGTCATCCATGGCCAGGTTTTCAGAGAAATGTCTGCAAAGCAGAGCTATCAGAAAGCTCTGCATATGAGCTGCAGACACCATCCCTTTTGGAAAACTGTCTGTTTGCAGGGCACTAAAGAACAGTGCCAAGTCAATGTTAAATCATCATATGGGAAATGGTTAACAAGACAGCTTTCCTTTCTACCTCCTATCTAATCTCTGCCAAATCAATCTACCACCTAAGAATGGAAGCTGAAAATCTAATAAACAGGTCCACGGTGAAGGTTGCACTGTACCTGCGCCTGGAGCAGCTCCCTCTTCATCTCTGTTCATCAGCAGTGTGCCCTCCCATTACCCAAGGGAAAAAATTAAATATTCAGATTGTTATTATTTATTTAGAGGACATAAACCAAATCAAACCAAGTCAATATTTATCCATCTGAAAAAAAGCCCGGTATATGGCAGACATTTTATTCAGGGTAAATTAGTAGACATATGTCTTAGAGAAATGCTGTTGTTGTTGATTTATTCTTTTGTCCTTCTTTCAGTTAAGCTTTCCTCAGGTGTTTTTCAAACCCCAGAGCTCCTAAAGCTTCTGTAAAAAAGTCTATTTTTTACTGAATCATATTAGCTTTTTAAAATATACAGGAAAGATGAACTCGTCTAATAACAACCTCGGAAAATAACTGTAGCTGAATATAAATAAAATTAAATTTGCACAGAGGAAAAAGCCATTTCAAACTATTTTTTCCATATAATCCATACCACAGATACTCAATAATTCAGTGAGCTTTCAGGCAATATAAGTCAATGTTGACTCATTAAATGCATTAGCTATAAAATGCATCTCTAGTAGGAAGGATGAGAAATAGTTTGCGTTCTTCCCTTTTCATCATTATTCCTTAGTGGTTTTAGTTTTAGGCTTTGGTTTATTCTTTTGTTTTTACATTTCACACTTTATAAAGAATGCTTTATAGCAACTTCGGGAGCTCTAGTGCGTCATTAAAAAATAAACACATTTTCTTCCTTACCAGAAACCTGACCAAGAGCAAAATTGTCTTGGTTTTACTTAACAGAAATGCTGACAGATATTAAATTAATGCTTAGTCAATCCTTCAGAGACGGCCAGCCAGATGAAAAAGTGGAAAACAAAACTGATAGGGCCGGGAGTGACGAACTCTCCCAGCCCGGTAGGGCCCAGTTGTGTTGGATTTTTATAGGCATGTGAGACAAAGAACAAAAAATCTGAGGAAATAAAAAGTACCAACTATATTAATTTCAAAACAATGTGGAGTTCATTTCTGCAGGCAGTAACTGCATTTACGTAGCATCTTCCAACTGAAGAACTCACAGTACTTTATGAAAATGCATGACGTCCCGGTAGAGCTGTATAAATTAGGTGATGGCAAACTTGCTGATCAGAAATGTCATTGGAAGGAGTCTTCCCGGGGAAATACTTCTCCACGTAACTCAAGGTAGCAGGAGCCTGCTGCAAGGTGCTTTATCGCTGATGGAGGCGGGACTCAGTGAGGCGGGTGTTGACCTGACACGCAGGGACAGCATGTCCGACAGGGACCAACAGAAGTGGAGCTGCTTTTCTGTGGGAGGTTGAACCAAGTCTGGTTCTTGCCACCCCTGCAAGGTGCCACTCTTCCTACCGATCTTTTTTTCTCTTCTGGCTTTTCACCATGGATGGTAATTAGGATTCCTCCCATTTTGCTTGGAGCTCATCTCTTCAAAGAAGGTGTTGTGAAGGAGAATGGGAAGTGTGCTGAAAAGTCTCACAGGTGCTCTGGGAATTACTGCTGTGAAAATGTATGTAATAATAATAACTAGGGAAACATGGACATGACACTGGGAACTGCAAGACTGCAGAGGAGGCAGGTAGTTGAAAAAAAGGTCTCTTGACTTGCCGGCTTTCTCTGCTGCCTTGCAGCCTTCCTTCCTCCAGTGATGTGTCTCTGCCGGAGCTCTCTATAGCAGTACTTTTACACTGAGGAGACAAGCCAGCTCCCAGGAGAGTAATGGTCAGCTCACCTGTCCCTAGGGGCTTTTGAAGCATGGGCAGGGGATACGTTTCTGGTACAGAAGAATATAATTTAGGACCAATCCTTTAAACTGATGTATATAATTTTCTCTGCCTGTCCATAAAACATCGCTGAGATGCATCATGCTCGTGCTGTAACTGAAACTGGTACAGGTATGGCACAGTGAAGCCACAGGTACTACCCATGAAATTCTCACTGGCTGACTTCATGCAGACAGAATTGCAGAGTCAGTGGTATCCAAAATCCTGAGGAATCCATGAACCAGACAGTTTCAAAAGATTAGAGCTTCAAGATCCTCATGTAAAGATAAAGTAGACTTCAGCAGAGGTGTTAATGCCCTTCATCTGTGCAAGGGCTGTCACTTTCAGAAATCCTGTGGCATCAGAGTGCCAACTTTTCAGTCTGTTAACTGGATTTCTGGCATCGACCGACTATATCGTGTTAGGATGTTTGAAATTAATGGATCCCAGCTTCTGCATGTGGAAAACTGAACATCATCCCCCAATGTGATGGTTGTGGTCCATATGTGTAGTTTTGGGTGGGATGATATAAGAGAACATGACTGTCAAAAGTTAGATGATGTAGGAAATTATGTAAGTTGGAACAATTCAATAAGTAAATAGTTAAATAAATAAAAGGAAAACAACCCTCAGGCAGTACATTTGGCTCTTGGCATATAACTCAATGAAAGGAAACTGGATAACACAAGTCCCAGATGAACTGATTTTCTTGGTTATCCACATGTTTCTCTTCAGTGTCACATATGGAACAAATAAATAATATCATTTTGTCTGGTTAAGTTAGGCAAGTTGGCTAAGCTAAGAATCTGGGATGCCATTACAAGTGCATTAGGTTGGTTAGCTGCTCAAAAAGGATTTGAAAAAACAACACCCTAATGCCCCTTTGTTTTCTCCCCACCCCCAAGAAGCCATTTATTTCTTCCTCTAATGCCTAAAGAATTATTTTCACATTCTTTTCGATTAGTACTTCAGTGTGAAACCATTGTCTGCAATATGAGTTCAGCTGTTATCTACTCCCTAAAAAAAAAATTATTTCCACATTTGCTATGTAACAGTCTGACAAACAAATAACACCTGCAGAGGATCACGCTCAATAAAGAAAGGGAAGAAAAATAGGTGGAAAGCATGAGAACTCCACTAATGCTCAGTGATTGATCTTGTTAGTACGCATAGCCTGTCAGAGCACATTGCCCCAACGCAAGCACACAGCACTGAAAAACCAGCAGCACGGGAAAGAAATGCATTTCTATATAGATCACAGTCAGACACCCTCCCCCAGCTTTCTGAGCGGAGCTTGATTGTCAGCATTATACACATGCTCAGACAATGCTTTCAATAGACGCCTTTTTGGAAGACAATTGCAGAAAGCATGATAACGGGATTTGTCACCCTGATGTGGCTGCTGTTTCAGCAGGCATTATAATAATGAAAGGAAGTTTTACTAATTGAAAATGTGAATGAAATTCAGCTGTCTTTTTATTTTAATTCTTTTGGATGAAAGCCAATTAAGATCATCTGTCTAATGCATCTATTCACCCCTACTGCAACAATGTGTCAATTATAATGGGTGTCTAATAAACTCAGACTTCCCAGGACAGAGAGCTGAGCATACAAAACAACGAGTGAGAAACATCAACACATACCTGTAAAATATTTTGGAAGGATTGGCCAAACCCTGCAAATGGCTCAGCCTATTTTCCGCAGCCTGCCTAAGGGGAGTTAACCTGCACATCCTCAGCAGTGGGTGGTTCGGGCACATCTGTGTCCTCCCACCACTATTCTGCACTAGTGGTCCTCTTCAGGCACATCATGGGACCTCAGCAACAATATTCAAGGCTATTAGATATCTATTAATTTAAACAGTGCACAGTGTTTGTGGGGCAAATAAGTCTGAGTGTGACATCACCTGCGTGTTTCATCTCATTTCATCTATTTACTTAGGTGTTTCTGCAGCAATTTGGGGTCTTGCACCCCAGGAGGCATCTGACTCTCTTGGGCTCTCCCCACTCGCTAACAAGTGTGGCCCAAAGGGAAAGGGCTTGCAGAGGGAAACTGGTGATGCTGGCCCTGTGTCCACAGTACACACCTTCCAGGTGTTTTGCCCTAGAATAACTCTAGTCTGGTTGTATGGACTGAAAGCCTTAGTGGCATTAAATGCTCTTCTAGAGCTCATCTTACAGGTCAGTTTAATGTATAAATAAGCCAGATCACATCATCCAAGATAGTGCTGCAATGCAAAGCAAGTGCGGTAAATGAGGGCAACTTGCTTCAAAAGCACACGCGTGATCCAGATTGAAGTGCAACTGTAGAAACAAAGATGCTCAGAAGAGAACCAGCATGCAGAGAGAGAAGTTAAAAGAATCATAGTAAAATAAGCTTAAAAATACATTTTATCACTGATTAAATATAGTATTAGCAGTAGGTAGAGTACACAAATATATGCAATTTCAATATTTAATCCTCTGCTATTATTAGGTCCCTTACAGAAATGAATGTTGGATAAACATTGCAAATGTTTACATAAGAACACTGCCTCTATAAGATGCACTTTCTCACTATGTAAAAGCCACTTTAAAATTAAGGCCCATGTTAAACATTAAAGCTTGTCTGTTGCTGTACCAGTGCTTCTTCTGCGTGTATCTCTGCCACTGCTTTTGATGTTTCTGCTCTATCTGTAGCAGTATAACACTAGTAGGGATATCAGAAACCAGATTAAACCATCTTTCAAGAGAGGAGAGTAAAAAATTATGGTAATTTTTTTAAACTTTTGTAAAAATAACTTCACTGCAATCCTTTTGTATTTATTTTTCTGCAGATATTCTTGACTATGATTTTACTGGCAGAAACTTCTGCCTAAAAAAGACACACTTTGAGTGAAGACTATAGCATACACATGAGCTTCTAACCCATCCATGGCAAGAGTTTGTCCTAAAAGCCTACCCAAAGATTAAGCTCATCCAGTCAGGCAACAGAAACCCTCCCTGCGCCTCCCTGTTCAACTAGAACAGACCAGATACGAAGAATGAAAAACTTGCTCTTTAGCATATGAAAATCAGCTCCAAGCCAAGCATTAATTTGAAATTATTATCCCACAAACCCCTACAGCTAGCAAGAACCTTCCAGAGTCTCATCGGTCGTTTATAGACATTATGTAAACAGAAATGAGACACAATGAATTGAATCTACTCCGATAATGAAATTACACGACCAGCTGTGGGGCCACCAGAAAGCCTTTTTGGCTGCAGGCAGCACCTATGAGAGCAGAAGGTGCTTTGGGAACGAGAAGCTCAGAGAGAGGAGCAAAGAGGCCAATAACAGTAACAGTACCTCTAGGATTAGTGCCTTACTTGTTAGGGAGGTTTTTACCTCAGTCCTTCATGTTATTATTAGCCTTACAACAGTAACGTGGGATTAAATATTTCTCCTTTCTATACCTCTGCATATACTCCCATTCACCTTTCTGTTCTAATCACCAATTTAATTTAATTTTTTATTAAAGCCACTATAAAGGTTAAATATATGGTTTCACAGATGAACTTCATATTTGCTGATGTGGTGAAAAACTTAGTTTGGAAATCACCAGCTACATCCAGCCTCACCTGGATTGTTAGTCATCTATATTCATACTCCTTTTCCAGGCTTAAAGCTTCAGACACATCTCGAATTGTCAAGCCATATGGTATCCCATAGTGGCACTTCCTTCGCTTTTTCTGTTAAAACTGTTTTACCTGCATGACCCTACTAAATATTTGTTAGGTCCTAGATGGACAAAGTTTACATTCTTACAGAAATAAAGATAGTTTACTTAGATTATCTTAGGTGAAGTGCAGCTTTGACCCTGGGTCTTCTGTATCCCAAGTTCACTGACTGTGCTTTTTGGTTCAAAGAAAGTAAACTACCACCAGCTCCTCGTTTTGATTTGTCTTTGTGATGGTCACAGCACTTCGGGCTTTGCAGGTCCGACAGGCAGGAGCATCCCACTGGACTCTGGCATGAGGCACACCCTGCTCTGCTCAGTTCTGCCGTGATAATACATAGTCTGTGTATGCCCAGTGGGGACAATTTCCCCAGGCACCTGGGGAATTACTTTATGGAAGGAACTCAAAATGCAGGGAAATTCTGGATTTTTTGGCGTTAAGGAAAATTTTTTAAGCATCCACATTTTGCATTTCAGTCATTAAAGCGGTAATGAAGGCCGTTAACTTGTGAGTTTAGCCCCAGCACCTTCCTATGGTGACAATTTTTTGGTAGGAGCATTGCAAGACAAGATTTTGAAGGAGAACAATGTACGTATCTAGTGCTTACCAGAGAGAGATCCCTCACCCTTCACCCTATCCCCCCAAAAAACCCAACTCTGGCATCATAAAAGGTTTGGAGGATCCTGTCTGATAGTCTAGTAAGTGTACAGTGCAGGCTGGCATTACCTGCTGATCAGAAGGGGAGATGCAGAGAGGTGATGTTTTCAGGGCACTGGGATGAGAAGATAATCCTGCAGCAGCATTTAGGGTCAATATAATATTGCATTTCTCAAGATTGGTGAAAATACCAAAAGCTTTATCATGATCTGGGCAACAGCTTTAGAAATTTGTTGGGATTGCTACAGCTCTGTCTGAAGGATGATCTGCAGGAAGGCTCTGTAGACCTTACACATAGCCCAGATGTTGGTGTCTAGAGGAAAGCTGAGCCAAACATCATAACTGGATTACACATGTGAATGACTGGTAAGACAGAGAAAGAAGGCTGTGAGGAGGACTTGGGACAGGGGAAATGAAAACCTATGTTTTATCTTCCTTGATCGTGACTCCTCACAAGGATGCATCACAGAAACAGCTCAGGTCTATAATTTGCACAGATGGTAGGAGCTCTGAATAGAAAGGCAGAGAAACAGAAGTGAGTTTAGAGGAAAAAAGAGAAGAAAAGGTGGCCTGAATGTGACTCATCACCTGCCTCTACTGCTCCAAAACCTGGCAGGAAAGTAACACAGAGCTTCTAAAGAATATGTTGTATGAACAGAGCTGAGGAAGTTAAAGAAAGAAAAGATTTCAAGACCTTTAAGGCCAGCCATGGGCAAATCTTCTCCCTCTCTGCTGGCACGTCTTACCTGCTCAGGCCCCGCTGCACTAACGAAAGACGCATGGTTTCTTGTAATTTCCAAGTGTGGTCACATTATCCTGGAAAAGTTTTTGTTCACAAAGGTGGCTGACAAAGAGGATGAGAGTGGTTTGGAAAAGGTTGTTCAAGATTTTCACTGGGAACAATTCACCAAGAGCAAATGGTATAAGCCAGTGAAGAGAGATGACTTTGGAAATGGAGGAGAGGCTCTCTGGACAGCAGTAGCACACTGTGCACCAAATAAGTTTAGAGATGGATAGATGGAGTGGTGGTGAAAGAGGCAAACTTTTTTTTTAGTAAAAGAGAGAAAATTATTATTATCCTATAAACATGCGAGATGGAAGAGACCAAAGAGGCAGCAGATGGAAAGTTTAAGTTTTCACAAGAAAATGAAGGATGGGACAGGTAATAGATGCAATGGAGAGCAGGTGAGGAAATGCTGTTATTCCAGCAAGTGGAAGGTCTGGAGGAGAACTGCAGGTAAGAGAGAAGCCTGCATGTACTGTGAAAGTAAAAGAAATGGGAGAAAGGAGAAGGAAAGTCACATCGTCTTACTTGTTAAGATTTTCCCCGAGGAGAACTTGATGCAATACTGTATGGAGGGAACAGTGGTGGCAGCTGGAGGGAAGTGTTGGTGTGGCTTTAGGCACAGTAGTCAAGAGAAGGGATGGAGCTGGGGAGGTAGAAGAGCTGAAGGAGGAGAGCAATTAATTTGTAAATATCAGTAAAAATAGATAGCTATGGGGCTCAACCCAACAAATTAATATTCACAATGTTATCACTGAAAACTAAGGTACTTACCCTCACCCAAAATGAAAATTTCAAGCCATATAACTGAGTGTTAAACACAACTTTCTCAGGCTAGAAAAGTGCCTGGTTATGGGTATAACTGCTCAGGAGGCAGTTTCCCTCTTCTTGCACAACAAACAAAATTCCATCAAATGAAAGGTACTTTAGTCACTTTCTAGTTTTCCTAAAATAACAAGTTTGTCCACACAAATCTGTGATTATTATCTGTGATTTAGTCTGTGTTTATTATCTACTAGGTATGTGAAGTGGAGCCATATGTAGTGTTAATGCTTGATGCAAACAAATAGTACTAAGCGTAATACTTCAGGAAAGGTGAGGCACTTTATGCTATCATGCCAATAAGTGTATAGTTTTAAGGTTTATATTAGGATTGTATTTGTGGAGATTTTGCTGAATAACCCATAGTATGGAATTTCATTTCTTGAGAACAGAATTTATCACATTATATCATCAGGTCCCTTCCAACCCAAACTATGCTATGATTTTATGATTCTATGATTCTATGAGTCTATGATTCTATGATTCTATCACTGTCCAATGTATTACTATTACTGTACGGAATAGAGGAGTCTTTCTTTTTCCTTCAATTTTCCCATCTTATGAAAATACTGTGGAGAGAAAAAACGTGAAGTACGTTGTTAGGACTTTTAACAGCTTGTCCAGCTGCGGGACATTCATTTGCCTTGTCTGCAAATGTTATTTCAAATTATCTCAAGGATCTCTCTCTGCTGCTCTCCTCCTCAGACTGGCTCTGACTCCCCCATCTGTTGCCCACAGAAATGTCCTCAGACTGCATCTGGAAAGGCTGTGCAGTAAATGTGATAACATTTTAATCTATACTGCCATACCAGTGGATTTCCAGCCCCTTTTTCAGTAAGATGTGTATGGTGCAAATGGTCCTGCATCTCTCCAAAAGTGGGGAAGGATTGTGCCACCTTCCTCTTGTATTTGGAAATAGCAGTTCTGAAGTGCAAACCACCTGCAAATCCTGGCACTACAGTCTGGCCTGTGACTTTTGTGGCACAAATCCAGCTCAGACAACCCAGACCTTTTTGGCCAATTAACCTGTTGTTGATCACAGAGCACAGAGTCCAACTCAGTACATGCCGGTGGCATGTTGGTTCATTTCTGCTGGGAGATCAGTGCACAAGATCAAGTGCTATAGCAGCTTGCTCTGCTCCTTCTACAGATGCACCAGTGCTTTCAAACCACAGGAACCACAGATGGGGCAAATCTGAAATGGTGACAGTTCTCCACCCCTGTGGAAGAAGCAGGCCAGGTTTCCAAGCAGGTGTTTGTGGATTTTCTGTATCATTCAAATGTCTCCAGCACCACAGAGAAATAAATGTTCCTGGATCTATCAGTGATCGCAGCACAGATTGCTAGATGAGCCCTACAAGCTTAGGCTACACAGAGACACCTTGGAGAACTCTTGCCCTACATCAGGAGAACTGGCTGAGCACCAGGCCTCTCCCCTCCCTGATTAAGACAGCAGAGCCTAGGCTCTGCCCTATTCATCACACTCAGGCTGAACATCACGAAAGGGAAAAGTCACTCACTGTTCCCAGGCTCTGCTCCCTGCTGCTGAGGAGCAGTCTGAAGATGTTGGCTCTGCATCATCTTCTGCTTCTGCATTGGGTGGGCCAGTGCAGGAGCTGTCTTTCAGGAATATGGAGGCTGCATTCCCTCTCTATTTTCTTTTGTAAGTCACTGTGTAAACACAGTGACTTGTAAGGTACCCAGCTGCATTTGGACATAACACATACAAAACATTCAGGTCCCCCATAAAACAAATCACTCTCTGAGTAGTGGGACTGAAGGATGGTTGCCTAGATATTTGCACCCCCTAAATCCTCCACCACTCCAGTGTCCTCCATTCCCCTCCTCCATCTCATGTGTTCATCCCTTACATGTTGGGCTGGGCAAGGTACACGTGCCTTGGCAGACCCTGAGCTGAAGGTACATCTCAGCTCCCTCCTGCCTCCTGAGTAAAGTTAGGGTGATGTTTCTCCTTCAAAAGTCTTCTAGAAATGTAATGTCTTCAAACGTCAGCCTCTCTGCCAAATGCAGTTGAATGTGGCAAATAGGTTTAGAAATTGCTAGCAAAGAAAAGGAGGGAAACACATGCACAGACAGGTACAGACAGACACACATTGCAATTGCAAAAACTCCATGTCTGTAAGAAACCAGATGGAAAATTACTCTGCCTATGCTAAGGGAAGATGTGGCTTCTCCACCATATAGCTCAGTTCCTGGGGTGCAGAGGAACATGGGAGGGAAAAGACACGTCTTCAAAATGAGGACAAGACAAGGTCACGCTGGAAACTTGGGAGGAGGGAGAGGTGCCGAAGGGCTGTCAGCGGTGTGGCTGCTCTCTGCCCTGGCTGGGCTGGGGCCAGGTTTGCATCCTCTGTCCCCCAGCCGGGCTGACACGGACGGATGGGAGGAAAGACAGGGTGGGGTAAGTCTGTATGAGCCTTCCTTTTGCCAAGCCACACTTCTGCAAGACTGTGGGGAGCCAAACAGAGGCAGAAGGTCTGGTTTCTAGCCCTGGCTCTGCCCACCGCCTTCATACCTGCTTCTTCTTTGTCTCACTGGGTCATTTAAGCTGGAGTTTCTGCATCACCTAAAAGAGAGATACCCTCATCTTATCTAGCACCTCTAGATGACACTGTAATACAGATGAAAAATAGAAATTCAATCTCAACAAAACACATGTCCCCCTCACATTTATTAATAATTAATATCAGATTTGCTTTTTATTATTTCAGTGGTTTTGTGAAAATAGAAATAATTGTTGCTGATTATTATTTATTTAAGTGATGACAACATGATTAATAATACTTCAGGATGGGAAGGATTCACACTAAACAACCTAGAACGGGGAGATATTATCTCTGTTGGTGGCAAAGTTCATAATACACAGGCACTGGAAAAATGATAACCCACCTGTAGAGGAAGAATGATTAAAGACAAAGATGGATATGGCAACACACAGATAAAGGAGATCAATATCTAGGATATAAAACAACTTAAGATCCTCAGCCCATGAACTCGCTCTGACATGCTGAACTCGTCCTTGCCAAAGTGAGGCTGACATACCTGTTATCTACCTGCGCATCGAGGCGGGTTCAGGATCTGCCTGTGGAGACCCATGGACCCAACCACCCGCAGGCAAATTCTTCCCTGGTAGACCCCCACAGACATATGTAGCTTTACCAAAGCTAAATTTGACAGTGATTTCTGTATTTAAAGAGTTACTGAATTACTGAATACTTTTAGCAAAGCTTAGGCCTGTTGTGCCCATACATTTTTCCCATTATATCAAGCATCTTCCAGTGGCCTTCTTTCTGGTCATAGCTGCCGATGCTAAAAGCCCAATATTTGTGCTTGGTCCTACAGTCTGAAGCTATTCTGCTTCCTGCATCTCATTTCCATCTTGTAATAGGAACAGAAAATTGTAGAGCTGGTCATAATGTTTCTTCATGAAGAATTGTTGTTTTTTTTTCCCAAAGAAATTGAAATTCCTAAGATTTTGGTTATGAAATTTCACTATGATGCCTTACACAGCCAGCCCTTTGGCTACCTCATGCTTGTACTCTGACTCTGCACTTCTCATAGTACCTAACATCTTTCCCCCTTTTCGGGAGAGTACACTGTGGAGGCAAGGTCAACTGTGAGCCTGGCCCATACAGAAGAATAGAAGCATAAAGGGGTGGGACACGTATCTAATTTTTCCCAAAACACCCTGGTTTTCACCTGTAAGATTGCCAGGTTTTGACTCGCTTGCTTGTTTGTTTGCTAAAAGGTAACCATTTTGCAAGTCCTCTTTTACATGCCTGCAAGAAACACTTTAAATGAGACATTTTTTACATTTTCTATCAAACTGCTGTCATGCAGCCTGGGATCCTCAGGAGTGCCTTTGAATAACTCCCTGGATGAAGCACAGTCACCTCTCCTGCAGCCATTTCTACTTTTCTTCTCTTGTCCCTTTACCAGTGACTGCAAAGTGGTTCTGCCGCCGTGCTGGGGCTGAAGCCTGTGTTAAACAAGATGCCGGTTGCCGTCTAGTGAGTATTTGGTTTGGTACATGCTCAGCTGTTAGAAACAAGATGCCCATGAAGACCTTAAGAGAGAGAAAATTTCTCCACAGGCACAAATTCTTTCTCTGTTTCTTTTCATTTAATTACATGAGAAGAGCTACTGAGTTGAGATTGTGTTTGCCTTTTGGTTATGAATGCATGGATTAGAAACACAGTTTACAACAGTCATCGTGTTAAAGAATATTTCCCTGCGTTCTCTTTGTGTTTCTTCTGCAAAAGATTTCTGTATGTTTCTTCCAGAGATTTTTCACGGTAATTAGGCCTAATTCTTTAATTGCCTCCCCCTCCATCCCTAAAAATGCTGCTGCTTCCTAGTGATTCTGGATATAACATATGTTGCCGGATATAAACAGGGGGGCCTATTAACACGGTAATAAATTTGCACGCTCTATAAATTCTTGCATCATTCATAATCTAAAATAAAAGACGAGAAAAAAAATGCTTTGATTTGTTGCCTTTGGACTGACCTTCAACATGTAGATTTATATGGCAGAAAACAGTGTTTTGAAACCCTCCATTTCTTTAGGCTGGGGGAAAAAAAAGAGCCTTTTTATAATTTTTTTTTAATGGAGTACAGTTGGTCCATCAAGTTTCAGTTTCATTTTGAAATGTGCCCTGGGAGAATGTGCCGTAAATGCCAACGTATTCAGCAGCATGAACTCAAGATGATATCAGCTTGTAATGGTGTTCTGTTGCCAGTGACTTCTACCAGCTCCATTTTTTTTAAAACGAAAGATAGAAGAAATGGCTTAGAATTTTATCGCCCATTCCCTCAGAGGAGCAGAATACAAACTATTATCTTCCTTCCTCATCTTTGGTGCCTTCTTTATTGAAAATTCTCAGGCAGGGATTCTGCTGGTGCATTTACTGTTGACCTCAGACAGCAGTAACATGATTTCCTTGCTGACTAAAGAAAATACAAAGCTGCAAAGGACATGTATTTTGATTGACAAGCAATAGGTACATCTGTCTTCAGACTTCTAGATTCTTAAAGATACTTCTGAATAAACCGTGCAGTTGCCATCTTGCAATAAACATAATTCAGTCCCAACCAAACAGATTCAATTTTAAAAGGAGCTTTGTGTAAAACAACAGTATTAATAAAATGATGACAACATACATTATGGGGCAGATTCGTAGGCAGTGTAAATCAGTACCAATCAGCTGAAAACAAAGGACACATTTCTGCCTGCTAAAATATATCCCTTTTATCTCAGTTATATTAGGCAATTTGTTAGAATATGTGATAAAATGTGTCTAAACAGCACAGGTAGGATAAGAACATGATAGCAACTTGACAAAGCAGCCCCTGAGAGAAGGTGCATTTTTCATGACATCAGAAGTTAGTTCCCTTGATGAAGATAACAGATAGGTTTGCTCTACGTAATCCTGTACATAATTATCTTCCACACAAAACCCCTACCTAATTTCTTTCTGTTGCTATGCATCATTATCTTAAATATTTTTGTAGCCATTGCATTACCATTTCCATCTCATTGCTCATTCTTTTATCTCAATTGTTTTGTCTGACATCATCAAACTGAATATTAATCTCATGCTCTGTACAGCCTTTAATAACTACCCTGGTGTCAGAAACCACATCTGTAATAAATACACTCGATCTGATGTATTATTAAGCATTGAGAAGGTGCCCCGGTGCCTGCAGCTTCTGCAGAGAAGTAGAGGAGCCTGCATTGTTCTAACAAGCACCTCCGAGAACCAGCTACGAGGTTTACTTGCTGACATTTAAAAATAATGGAGTTGTTTACTCAGTGTCTTTTTTTTCTCTCTGAGCAAATAAGCATAAAAGATCCTGTTAGGGTTTTGTTTCCAGAGTGACATCCTGGGATTTTTTTTTCCCCTTTCCTTTTTTTTTTTCCTTTTCTGAAAGTGAAAGTTTATTATTTTTATTGATTGGCCAATTAGAAAAACTGGTGGCTGCTTACCTGTTAGAATGGAAAGATTCGATTACAGAGCCTCAGGAGCAAGCTCCGGCTGAGTCCTGCTCTAAAGAGACATGAAAGGATACAGTGGCAGTAAAATCTCCTGGCACATGAAGGAGTGTAAACCATTGATCACAATACAAAATGCTGAAAACTGAAAAGGAATCCAATTTATTCTAAATAAAACTACTCTGTTCTCCAGTGACAGATTCCAGAGTCAGACACCAGAGAGGAACTGACAGCAGATGTTTTAGAGCCAAGACACAGAGAGGCTGAGTAATAGTATAGAAAAGAAATTGCTTTGAACTTCACCCCTGCTTTAAATACTTCAAATCAATAGGGTCACAGAGCTCTTTAATAGAGTGATGAGGTCTTGCCCCAGCAGATCTTCACAGTGACAAGTTGATGTGCTTCCTAGCAGCAGGGTCATAAAAATTTCAGGCTTCCCTCTGAAAGGGGGCTTTGTATTAGCGGGGTCCATTTGGAGTAACTCCCTTGTATGGCCACTCTCAAAAGCTGAGCCCTAATAGTCTACATCTAAATGGGACTGACCTCATGAATTACCTCAAGAAACTTAATCTATAAACTGGCTTCTTCTTATGCAGACTGATGAATTCTTGTTTATTCCTAAATGGCTGTCACAAAACCTATTCATCAAACTCTTAACGGGGGAGAGAGTCTCACATAATCCTGCTTCAAGTGCGGCACCATTAAATAATCATTAGACTTCATTGCTGGTCTTGAGACCCACTCCAAATCCACAAAGCAAGCTTTTTACCATTCATCAGAACTGCATTTAGATGAGATTTTGACCTGATAAAAAAGGGTGTTTTTTGTCACTATCAGTTTCATGGCTATGCTCTTTCTCCTTTCAGAGGCTGTGGTGGGGTTTATTTTTTTCCCTTTCCTTAACAAAAGTAAAAGAAAATAAAGGCAGATGGCCAACTCTTTCCAATATCCGTTTGCTTTATTTGAGCAGTTTAATGTAGTGAAACAGAGTGAAATGTTGCTACTTGCTAAATGGTAAACAACGCCATTACCCAGAATTCAGCAGCAGACTGATACAAAACAGGGTGCTGGTGATTAATTAAACTGTTGTTGTAATTGTAATGCATGATACATAATAGATAGTGTGCTGTGTATTTCAAAAGCTGCAAATTAGCAAATAATAACTTCCTTACATAGCACATCTCCATTCCACGCTGTTAATGCACAAATAATCAAAAATAAAAGGTCATTACTGCTAACTAATAAAAAGAATGTCTTTTGATTTTCCTTACCCTGTAACCATGTGCTGGAGGAGTTGCATATTGTGGGGCAGCGGATCACACATCCCTGCAGAAAAAATGTGTGCCTTTTTTCTCCCGTCCGTCTTGGGTACAAACGCACCATATTCATTATTAATCAATAACAATTAGAATGATCAGCCTGAGCTGCGAAATTTCAGGATCTGGTTCTGAGCTGTTACAATCCCAATTATCATCATCTCCCTCAAAAGAGCAAAGTTCGTGTTCTGCAAATAACTGCAAGCGAAGGCTCTCATTCATGTGGCGAATTCAAGCGTGGCTCCCACAGAGAGGTAGGTTGAGGTTACTTTCCCTATTCTCTGTGATACTGAAGCATGTACCTTACTTCAAGACTGATAGTGTCACTTGTTACAACAGGACAATGCCTGTCTTTAAGTTTAAACATGTGCCTGAATGCCTAGCCAAACTTGTCCTAAATCCCTGTCATGTATCAGGTTTGAGCTGATAATAAAACAAGCTAGCCTGCTGATTTTTTTTTTTCTCTGTTTACTCAGTTATCTGTCAACCAGGGCAGGATGCGCTGACTTTGAAGTTTTTCTCACTCACCACCAAAGACTCGAGACCTGCTCCCTCGGGAGCGTGCATCTCTGGGGGGGGCTCTGAGCTGGGCTGCTGCAGCCTCTCTTCCATGAACCGCATTTATGGTACCAGTCTTCCCTATGCAATGTAAAGACCAATGTAAATGACCGAGACATGACCGGCCATTGCAAAACTCACCAGGGGCAAAGTTTTCCTTTCAAACTCTCAGTGCTCCTCTGCCTGGATATCCCTGTTTCACCTGTGGGGTTGCAGAGTTTGCTCTTGTACGGTGCTGTACCTACTGCTGGGAATCAGCCAATGGCAGAATTGTCCCAAATTGGTGCTACGGTTGCTGACAGGCTGACTATGAAGGATAATTAATCAAATGGAATACTTTGCCATTTAATTGTAATCTCACTGATAATTATAGATAAAATAGCTATTTAAAAAATTCCCTAAAAATACAAAACACTCAACAAGAATAGGGCCTCTTATGCTGCTTTCAGTCTTCTGCATTCATTTTTAATACTCAGATACCTTTAAGTAACTGGCAAGAGTTCCATGCACTATTTTTCCTCTCTGATCAAGCTTTTCTCCTTTTCCTAATACATGTCTTCAGGTACCCTATCCACATACTTAGGTGGGTGCTTAGTTTCTGCTCAGTTCTCATTTAATGACTAAAAGGGAGGAGAGAGTTGAGGAGAGATTGTGAAGGATAGAGGAGAGAAATGAAGTACAACTGCTGCCTGTGTTTATAGAATGAGGTTCACAGGATTATGTGCCTCAGAGAAATTTAATAAGATTCTGTGAGTACGTGATGTACTGTACTGTCTTGTGTGCATAAGAGATGCACACAGGTCTTGACATTCATATTTATTCATACAGGATTCTGAAATGGCATGATTTTAAATATAGCATAAAATCCAAGGATAGTAATAAGGATGGAGGATGATAGTGGAGCCTGATGCCTTAATTAATGCAAAGGCTAACCCTGATTTTTGAGAAACGGCAAGTTCTTCTGCCTACACCCATGCTGCTGCCATCCTCTGCTGTGCAGAGAGGTGCGAATCCTTGGCCAGAATGCAAAGAAATAGTGCAGCCTTAGTCTGGCTGCACGCTGCTGTTAGAGGGTAGAATAAACATCCATCTGCTACCTTTTTATATCCTCCCTGCCATTTCCGTGATCTAAGGATGTGTTGTTTACCCATGCTGTTTAGTCTCCTTCTCCTTCAACTCTTTCTTTGATTCCCTCTGTGAGGGATGCCTGTAATATCTTTTATGAATATTATACTCTTTCTTTGATTCCCTCTGTGAGGGATGTGGGAATGCCTGTAATATCTTTTATGAATATTATGTGTTCCATCTGCTTTTTGGAGTGCTATTGCATTGCTTACAATATTACAAAGGGTTAATTCCAGTGAGGGCTCACAGCTCCTAGCAAAGGAAACAACAGGTTGGGATAGTAGACGTGGTGATCAATTTGCTGAACAGGCAATGCAGGCAATGCCTTTACGTTTTACCTCACCTTACTCAAAAGTTTTGCTTCGGGTCTGGAGTATTAAGGAGGATAATGTGGCGGAAAGCAAAGCTGTGGAACAGGAGAAAGAAAAATTTCTGGGAATAGGAAAGTAGAAACAAGCCACATTCCAGTTTGAGGGCTCAGGGGTGACATTTACCATGCTCCATGCCCACCTCTGCCTCCTTCAGTGCAAGGAGCCACCTGAGATGCAGACCATCTTTGTAGGACTCTAACTTTGGATTAAAACCAAAGCATCCCCTCATCATCCCATTCTTCTGTTCTCTGCTTTGGTGACTTGGCACCCTCCTGTTTCTCTTCCTAACGTACTGAGTTTTTCATATTTCCAGTTCTTCCTACATTCTCATCTGGCTTCCTACTGCTCCTCAAAATCAACACCTTCCAGAAGTATTACTTGAATATTTGTCCAGTTTCTTGCCTTATCTCTCTCCTTCTGTATGAGCCCTGTATCTTAGTTTAGGTTACACAGTACTTTAAGGAGGAACTGCATTAGCCTACCACTACTGAATTTGCCCTGAATTTAGTCTGTCATAAGCTTAAAGTAGTCAGCGTTTCCCCAGCATTTTGTTTTCTCATCTATGGTTTGGATTGACTGTAAATTTTCAGTTTGGCTTTTACATGTTTCTTACTCATTAACCTAAATGAAACATATATATGTATATATCCATGCCTATAGCTTCCTTCTTGTTTTACAATGAAGGGCCTGCTATGAAAGTCTGTTTTTGGCAAACTAGCGCTAAACAGTAAGTTGTATGCCATTAAAAAATTGTTATTTCTTGGTGGCTAAAAAACTGTTGACATAGTCTCTTTCAATCACCTTTACGTACCACATCTTAAAGATGTGCAAAAGCCTGTCTTGAGACACCTATCAAGTTGCATCATGCTTGCTGTGATTAAGTGATTTAGGGAGTGGATAATGAGACATATCATTTCACCAACAAGAGCACTGATTTGCTCAGGTGTTTGTGACAGCTGCAGGAGCACAGTTTGACTCTGAGTATGGAAATCAAAATGGTGCTGACCCCACAGGGCGTTATCTGTGCAGGAATGCACAGGCTCTGCTTTGCAGGCAGGCACAAGAATAAAGATGTGTTTCCTGGTCCATGAAAAGTGTTTGTGAAAATACCTGACTAAACTAATATTTACTGAACAGGAAAACTGTATAAAATGAACACCAAGCTTTGGTTTGATCTCTTTAAAAAATTACTGAGAATGGCTTATGCTTTCTTTTGACCTCTATTAACCTTATAAGGTACTTTCAAAGGCAATATAGGCCTCTCCAGTACAATAGCCTCATGCTCACAAGTCTTGATGGATTCCTCACTCACCTATACAGTGGCTTTAGCATCTCCATCCTCTCTCCCTCTGCTTTAATTAAGAACTGCTTTGCTCTTTAATTTTTTTTTCCCATTTAATAGTCTATTCCCAATGGCATTAACCCTTGCTTTCCTTGATTTCTTTGAGGTTTTTTTCCTTCATAACTGTATTAAGTATGGTCCATTTTGAGGAAGGTATTACCGCCTATCCAGGGAGTAATCTTGAATCCTACACCCAGAGTGCTAAATTTGTCCTGGGGATTCTCAGCATCACTTATCCAAGCTAATGTCCTGCTTGCAACAGGATGTCAGTTCCACTCTGTGTGAAGGTCTAGTGTATTTTTAATGGACATTTCAATCTCACATCACCTCAGAGGGATGGGCAGGGAAAAGTGTCTAAAGGTAAGTATTTATATTAAATACAAGGATTTTTTTTGCTTGGTAAAATACCTATTAAATCATTGGATATCAGGTGGTTTTTTATGTGAATAAAGTTTGCATGTGTTTATGAAGACTTTCTCCAATGTCACATATTACTTACCAGATAGAAAAGGTAAGGAAAGATTAGAGAACAGCTGGACATTTGTTTTATAACAGTGAGAAAACAAAAAGGAGTTTCATTCATCTTATTTAGAAATCGACTCTCATGTTCAGATCAGTGTCACTTGTTTAGTTTATATAAGCCCATGAAAAAAGTTTATTAAAGAAAAGAATGCAAGGAAGAATTAAGTGGAAAATTTTATATCCAATCCCTAGCCAATCTGAAGTGACTAAATGCCCAGATGATACCAGGCTTAGTCAAAGTGTCATGAGAAACAGCTGCCCGACCATGCTGATTTCATACTGAGAATTTCTGACATTCCTGCAGTATTAGAGATTTTCACATGTTATGGTAGCGTGATAAGAATCCTACTTTATTAACCATCCTAGTAGTTTTGTGATGTGCTTGTTATGCTGGGAGAAATGTAATTCCTTTGTTTCCATCATACCTGGTACGCCTTGCTGCATAAAGTTCAGCAAAGGCGTAAGTGCCCTAAAAAGCTGGTAGCCTGAGAAATCTGAAGGAGGGTGCATGGTCATCACTTTCTCTGTGGAGAACCTGGTGGGTAATTATGGAGATCTTTTCTCCCTCACTGTGGACACAAGGGCTTTTAAAGGCCTTTTCCCCTGATTTTGCTCAGCTGTCATGCTGGTTTATAGATGAGTCATAAATGATGCTAGAGGAGGAAGGAAGCTAAAATTCCTGGCGTGAAGATCTGCTCATGGCAAAGTGTGACCGTCTAAGGAACAACAAAGTTGTGAAGTCTTAGTTTAAGGATGTGTGGGAAAAACTGGGGGGAGGAAGGCAGGGAGAGGGACCTATTAGCATATTGGCAAAGTCAAATGCAGCACAAATGTTTTTCAAATCAAATAGATTAGATCATAAGATCTGACACCAGCACAAGTGCAACCGAGTTTTTCTTGCTGTGAATACTCTGGTTCACCGTTCGAATGGTTTCATCATTTGTATTTGGACACCATGCGTACCTCTTCAGGAAGAGGACAGCAACATCTAGGTGTGAAATCTGGATTTTGACTCTTTCTGGATGGCTTCATGTCACAGCTTTTGTATTAGCCCTGGGGGTTGCCACTGTCCCTGGAGGCAGGGAGACAAGTGGACTCACAGAGGGTCTGGTGCGGCCTCCGCTCACATTGTTGAAAGTTGATAGTTGCAATATAAATAGCTGTTGTCATCAGATCTCTTTTCTGGGGTGGAGGGTAGAGATTATTGGGGACCTATGTGTCTGGACAGGGGTCAAAAACTACATCAGTTTTGTTGGTCAGGGAGCTCTGCATAACGTTGAGAAAAAACATGAGTAAAACATGTCCAACATGATTTTACTGGAAATGACAGACTTAGCTGATCTTAAAGTATTTTTGACAAGCCAGTGGTTCTTTGTAGTACTAGCTGGAACTTGCTTTGAAGTGGCTTTGCTGCTTTTTTATACTGCAAAAGCTCAAAGGTCAGTAGATTTATCCATTCGAAGGTCTCTGTGGAGAGGTCAGCTCAAAGCTTCACTCTGTTTTACTCCTCATTCAAACGAACACAGGGCGACTGCAGAGGTTAGTTAGGAGATAGGATTACAGTGTCTGCAGTGTGGAGAAGGTGCACCTCTCAATGTCCCTATTATGGTTAATTCCATGTGAACAAATGACCCAATTCATGAACGACCAGGCTTCGGTGAGAATGCTGTGGTCAAAACAGAAGTCATCCAGAATTTTATCTGCACTATTAATCAGTGGTATAAAAGTTTTATCTACCGTCAGGTTTTCAGGACTTCAGGCGTCTGAAGTCATCTAGGTTAGGCTTGTAGTACCTGAGAAACTGGATGCCTGGGAAGGAATTTGTGCTGAAAACTGTATTTCTGTCTCTGTGCTTTTTTCATGTGAGCATAACCTTTTGTTTCAGGTATGAATCCTCTCCTGCTTATCCATGTTACTCTGAGATCAGACAACTGCAACGCATTCTACTTGCAGCTATTCCTAGAGGGAATTTAAAAGCCCAAGCTATCCCACTTATCAAAGGCGGGGAACATTTAACACCACTGTGCCACGAACCGCAGCAATTCCTTGTGGTCTCCTGGGTAGGATTCAAGGTGATGGCATTGACCTTTATAAACCTAAATAGTCTGGCCCAGCTTATTAGCGCCTTCTCTCCATGCAATACTCCACAGCTGTAATTGGGAAAGGTTCAAACTGAAAGTGTTTTGGGATAATGCTTTGATTGTGCAAAAGCTAGGACTTTTTTTCTGCAAATTCTTCCAAGTATATCAGGTTTGGGGGGGGCATTCTGAAAAGGAGTATAACAAGGTGTTGATGGATTGTTCATCAGTATGGAATAACACATTGTGAAAACATTTCTTCATGACTTTGCTTGTTGCTGGCAAGAAATTTCATTTGACTTTGATTGAGTTCAGATCATTAGCCCACTGGCTCAGCAATTCATTCAGGAGAGCATAATTTTAGTTGCGACACTGGAAGAGCAGCTATGTAAGCATTATCCTGCTATCCTAAAGCCCAGAATGTAAAGACAGCCAGCTTCCAAACCTCTGTTTATTTCCTAATACAGGACCTATTTCCCAGACTTTGTGGCGGTATTAGTATGCCTGGGGCAATGGGTAGTGACGGTAAACTCAGCTGCTGAGATGCACTGGTCTTCCCCAGGAAACCCGGTTGTTAAAGAACGTTGTCATCTCCGTGCCTCGGTGGGGAGAAGATGCATAAATGCAGGGCAACAATGAGAAAAAAAGATCATTGGATGTCTGTTGTAGTAGCAAGTCATTCAATTGTTTAAAAACAGGCACTTAAAAAGAATAAAATTAATTCTTCCATTTCATAAGTGTTATAAATTAGAAATCTATAACTCCTGAGTTTTAAACAAAAATTATCTAGACTTGCCCACAGGAAACTTTGCATTATTTTCTGTTATTCTCACGGATCACTTCCTTCTGAAGCTGAGTGCTCATGTAATCTGGTGCATCAGTCACAGCATGGAAAAAGGTTTGGACACAGGCTGGGTGTGGCATGTAATAAGAGGGCAGAGCAGTTTCCAATCATTATAAAGATACAGCAGGGTGGTTTCTCTCCACATGTAAGTTCTCTTAAGAGAGAGCAGCATAACACAAAGGCACAGCTATGCCTTATATGTAAGTGTTAGAAAAGGATCTACATTGGACTACAACTGGCTTTAGCATCCTTCACATGAGGACTCTGTGTGAGGTTGAGAGTGGTGAAACGTGGCAATGGGGAGCATGGAGAGGATTTATCTGAGACTTGGAAACCTGGTTAAGGAGGTTTGCTCTGTATGAGCAGGGGCTGTCAGACTCTATGCCATGTCCAGTATGTTTGTGATAGTGCTTTGTAAAGCAGACTACCATGAATTAGAAAAGGTAAAATCCCACAGGATTCCTGTTTTGCTGCTGGATATTAAAGGTCTTTGACCTACATAGTAAGAGCCCATTTGCCTAGACAAAAGAAAAATTGCACAGAGCTTTCAAGTTACTCAAGTTTATCTGAATAGCAACAACTCCTGAAGGAATGACAGAAATGTTTTTTTCCTTCCTCCCTTCCCTGTTTATAGCTCTGACCTGCACTTCTTCAGCACTTCAAACAAAGGCAGAAACTCTGTATTTGCTCTGCCTGGGTTTTGTTATTCTAGGTTCCTTGTGTGACAGGAGAGTCTTCTCAGATTGCTCTTATCTGTGTTGGCTTGTAGAGATGTTAAACCTCAGAGCCCTAAGATCCCACGCACCATCAGAGCAGCTATCATAGCACACGTTGGCCTCCCACGATATAAACAAACCTTCCAGTATCAAAAGGTAATAAAATACATAAAACTTTAAGATCTTTTGATAGTTTTGTAGTGAATAGCTTCTCTCTGAAGTGTCCCAGATGATGTTCCTCTGACAGGCACGAGACTGAAAAAGTAGTATAATACGACAATCCCTAAACTTGTTTTTAATAATATCATTTTAGCAGTGCACATCATTTCTAGAGCAATTTCTCTTGTGTATTAAAACACACATACCTGGAAATGTGTCCTAATATATTAAGAACAGCACTGTTTCACAGCATCAATGGATACACAAAGAGGGAAGGATTTAAGTGAGTGGCTAGAATAAATGGGAAAAATGTACCATGGAGTTGGTACCTTTCTGTCTTTACTGAGCACCCAGGGCCCCTGTTACACAGATGGGCTCAAGACTTAAGTCATGTAAAGCCCTATCTCCTCTGCTATGGTTTTCCTGCTCACCTAGTAAGCTGTCATCACTGTTCAGGTAGAGGCCTGGATTCAGTCTGTCATTAAGCACCTAAAATACAGACCATACTTCTCTGTAGTCAAAGGAAGCAGCTCCAAGGTCATTTCAGTCTACTTAAACATTGAATCACCCTCATGAGCTGCCTGGCCCTCTTAAGACCAGAGAGGAAACCTAGGAAGACCATACACATATACCCAGCCCATTGGCTGGGTGCAGTTTTCCCTCCTATGCATCAAGGGACTGCATCTCCACCAGATGCAAGCCTTTCTTAACCCCCTTCTCCATCCTCCAGCCTGCCTCTTGTGCGATTGCCACAAAATGTAGTCCATCAGATGTACAGTTAAAAAACACATGGACATCATGCTAGGAAAGCATATGTGCACACTATGCAGAATGCTGTGTACATGATGGAGTGGAGAAGATGCAAAGGGCATGGGTCCAGGATGCTCTCCCCCACAGAGGGTGGATGCTCCCTATCATGCTCTGATACCCACTCACATACAGATGAGTTGTCTTTGCCATCCTGGCCCTGCTGTCCTGGCCACTGGAACGGAAAGGTGCAAAACCAGAATTGCCCATGGCTGTTTTGCTCTTTAAAGAAGAGACACAAAGGTTGCACTGACCTTTAAGAGAAGCCAACATTCTCCGCAGGACAAAGCTTTAGTCCCGAGTAGCTCTCAACTATTCAGTTCAGTGATTCGGCCCAGCAAAGCAGGCAACCACTAGCCAGTGGGCTGGAGACTGCTCTTATTCTGGGCTCCAGTGGTCCTGACTCACTGTCCCAGCTGAGGTCTCTCTGCCTGGGCAGTGGGGATGTCAAAGATGCTGCCTGACTACACCAGTCAGTGAGATCTCAGAATTCTTGGGGTCTGTCACCAGGGAAATCTCTCCATTGCTGTAGTACTTTCTGCTTTCTGCTGTTACAGAAAGGCATCAGGATCCCAATTAAGTATACGGTGCCTATGGTTTTAGATAAAAAAATCCACCCAAGTATAGTCCTTGCTCCAATAGTTTAGAACAAGGAGGAAAACCCACCAAACAAGTACACTATGTGCCTGGGAGAGGGAAGCAGCAGTCCTTATGACCAATAGGTTTCCTGACATATATGTGAACCCACACATCCCTATATAGGCATTGCCACAGAAGAGTCTTACATACAAAGGAGATGATTGTCTCACCTTGCCCTTCGCTAAGTGATTTTAGTTCGGGTTTGTTTCAGTTCCCTGGTTACCTGAAACCCAGCCTGCTGAAATACCACCAGTTGCTCCAGCTAGTACATAATTGTCAGCCCATTTTTAGAGGAATAACAAGGCTCCCGGCTGGCCCAAGGCTGGAGAGACGTTTCAACGCATTGTTCCACTGGCAAGGTGGCAGCCCTTCCTGCTGTGATGAGGGGCTCACCACTCACCTCCCACCAGCCCCCCAACCTGGCTCCCAGCACTGGGGGTGCAGGAGCTCCTGCCAGGCACCACAACCCCCATACCGCAGGTTACTTTGCTTGGCCCTGCCGGCTGCCTTCACAGTATTGGTACCTGAGACTTGCCTTTCCCCTTTGCCCATTTTGAGGGCCTCTGTCCTGCAGGAAAGCTTTGGGGAAAAGGCACATTGCTTTTTAAGAGTGACTCTGGGGTTGAAGTGTAAGTGCCCCTCCCTCCCTCCCTGCCTTCTCCTCTGCTCTGAGAGTTAGCCGCAAAATAGATTTCTGTAGATACCGGGTAAAGCTCTGGTCTCCCTTTCACTGATGTAGCTGCATTAGGATCAGAATCAGGCCCACCAGCTTTTTTTAGAAGAGAGAAATATATATTTCTCCTCCATCATGAAACTTCCTTGAGGAGATTTTGTTATGTTACGATCCAAGTCCTGCTATTTGGCACAGCAAGTAATTATTGTACAGTTACTGATTTTCTGACTCACCCCTTTGCAGATCAGTTCTGCTTCTTCGGATTCATTACAAGCCTCAAGGAGCTGAGCAGAAAAACAGCATGTCCCACCTTCACATGTCAGATAGTAAAGCTTAGTCATGCAGCTTAAAATAAAGTAAGCAAGGGGCAGATGGCAAAAAGGACAAAATGTGGCTTATTTAATCTGCTTGTGTTTGCAAGGAAGTAATTGTCTTCTAGGCTCCAGAAAACAGAGTGCTACCAGAAGACAAACAATGAAGCCTCTCTTTCCAGGGCACATATGACACTATTTGTACAGCTTCAACAGGAGCCTGCAGTTAATTCAGGGCTTTCAATAAAATTTACATTCACCATATGTAGAGGATAAAACACCTTCCTTGAATTGGGAAGCTGAATTGACCTGCTTCCCCTCCCTCATGTGATCAGTTCACCCAGAGAAACTGTAATCCTCTTTTGAGCCCATACAGTAAAAATGTCTTTAACAAAACAGCCTTTCCAACCTAAAACTTTTACGTGAGGAAACAAGGCACTAAGTGGTACAACAACTTGAAACACATAATACTATCAGAAACAATGACTATCGGCTTGACAGTTTCCATCAGACTGGTACCAATTTAAAGCTTTTAGTAAGTGCAATCATTAATGTGTGCAGAGCTGTTAAGTAGTGAGTCAGAGTAACTTAGCTACATTTTGTTTTGTACTGACGAACCATGAAAGAACAGCTCAAATACTGGAAGTACAGTTGCTGGTTAGGTATTTAGTTTTGCAAGCATCCTTGAAGTTTTATTCAGCTGCTTTTAATGAACGAGTGTCTACAGCACAGTTCTGCACAGGGTGAAAGAATCCCTTTCTTGCCTCAGACAAATGGGACACATTTTAAACCTACCATGTGACTGGCAAGAGGACCAGCTCCTGAGCAAAAACAAGGAGAGGGACAGCCTGAATCAAACTGCATGTAAGAAAAACTTATACCTTCCAAATGCTCTGAAAAGTTTTAGCTTTTAGATGTTTTTAAGTAGGGAGCACCTCCTGAAGATGCCAAAGTCATCAATGTGTTATGTTTAACACCCTTTGGAGAGCCAGAGAGGACCCCGCTAACTCTAGAGGGTGCTGTATGTATTTGTACCTGGTTGACAAATGACAGCTGCGAGGCATGGATAACTGGAGAGAACGGAACATGAAAATGTCATGATGCCTACAAATTTGTTGTACGTCCCCAGATTCCCAAACTTGAGCTCCAATAATTTCTAGGAGTCTTTATAAAACAGAGAAGGAGGTGCAGGGAAGACAGCTGCAATCATTAGGGGGAGGAAGCATCAGCCCTATGAGGAGAGACTGGAGCTGAAATTCTTGTATAGGAAAAGGCTGGTGAGGAGGGAAAGTGCTCCAGGAGTATAAAATCATGAAGATGGCAGATGAAGTTAGAGCAGCTCTTTCACCCACCAGTTGTGCAGGCATTCAGTAACACTAGTAGGAGATCAGTTTAAAAAAGACAGAAGGAAGTTCTGGACAAGCTTGTAGTGACAGATAGCTTCAGATGGTTCAAAGAAAAATTGGACAAATTTCTGGACAAACAGCTATAACGATAAAGGGAATAAATGGACATACCCTCTGGCATCTCTAATCCAGTGACTGCAGAGAATGGATTAGAGGCTAGGGTTGCTGCTGCTGCTGGGGCAGAATACTTGGCCAAATAGACTATTGCTTGTGTTCCACTGGTGTTTCTTGTTTCCTATTCTTCATGAGACTCTAGAGGTAGTCCAGTCTGGGTGTTGTCAGTATTGGCCATAAATATTGGTATTTGTATATGCAGAATTTTAATCCTGGATCTCACTTAGCTGTCATCTAAAGCCTTTACCCGCCTCTGTTTTTGATGTTAAAGTTCATCCAGTGTTTAAAGATCCACTTCTGGGCTTGTCTAGAGGCACAAAAATCTTGAAAATGAAGAAGAGCTCAGCACCACCTTCATCCTTAGCCCTCAGGAAGCAGGTTTTTTTCTACCTGTTTCATCTCTAGGGCTTGGTTTGCTTCTCTACTATCTGTGTCACGAAGACAGACATAAAAGAAAGAGCAGCGGTGCTTACCTACAGGATAAGTTAAGAGTTGATAAACTCGAGAAGATGGAGTCACCTTCATTTCAGTCACCATATCGAGGCCAAACCTCAGAAAAGAGACCTAAGGCACACTCCTCGCCATCCTCAGCATTTTCTTTCTTTAGTATTGTTTCAGCATAGGCTGTTGCACCACAGAGAAAAAAAAGGAAAGTCACCTCAAGATAAAGCAAAAAGAAAATAGGAGCACAAATCCTGAGCGTGTGTGAGGATCTGGCTTCCGACCGTATTTGTTGTGCAGTTCTTGCATGATATATCAAACACTCCCCAGACAGGCACAAAGACCTCTGAGGCTGGTTGTTTGGAAGTCAGGCATTCCAGACCCACGTCCTTAACTGAGTATCTTGAGAGTGGCCAAACTTCTTTTCCACCTACACTAGTCAGTGCTCTGCCTTGATTTCGCAGGAGCCACTGGGTAAGGTGGAAGTGCTTCTGAGAACAATGCTTTGGATACAGATGCTATACCTGCTCATTATTATTTCTGTGACACTTGCACTAAAATAGGAATCTGCCTAATTTTATTGTGGCTGGTATAAATATGTGGTGCCTGCCAGAATGCAATTTTCTAACCTGTGATATCACCAACACAATGAGTCGTGACAAAAATCCCACCAGTGTAATAACAATGAACCATGTTTCCTGTAAAGATTAAAAATAAGAGCTTAAGATTTCAAAACTGCCTAGCAGTTTTGGTTGCTGTAGGTGCCAAACTGCGTGAATGCCTTAAAATCAGAAATTACTGAGGACACGGTCACAGGGATGACTCTCACTGCAGGTTTTTCAGGTTGGAGACCACTACAGCCATCAAGTTTGCACAGAAAACTCTACAGACGGCAGGCAGAGGTGACGACGGAAATCCAAAACTGTTCCTTAAAATTTGCTTCCTCTTCACATTTAAAAGTTCCTTTTACTTCAGCATTAACAAAATGAAAGTAGAATGTTTGGGAGTTGGTTGAAAGCCAGGGTGGTGAGGTAGCATGAGAGATGTGTTGCTGCTGCATCTGTGCCCTGTACTAGGAGGCAGGTATCTTCTCTGCAGTGCAGTTTTTCTTCGTGTAAGAGTTTCTCTTACAAGGGACAGGATCGGTTTTGGTCACCACCACCCTTAGTCTGGTATTCCCAGTGCTCCTGAATGTTGCGCCTCCTGACCTAACCCTCCCACTCTCTTTCTATCTCCCTGTCTAATGTATTGGGCTAATTTCTAGCAATACTTTTGAAGGCGTTCATAACAACAACAAAATATTGCTGGTGATGTGGAAATCTGCATGTTCATTTTAGGTCAGACACATTTACTTGCAGGTTATCTGAATCTTCTCAGGATCTAGAAATCACCCAAAAATCTAGTAAAAACAGGCACTGCTACTTTAGAGTGCGGCTATAGCAATGAAGTAAATGCAAAGGAACATGCTAAGATAAGAAGAATTCTGTTAACGTTTCAAAACCACCAGCGAAATAAAAAAAAATGTAGTGGCTAGGTCAGACACTCAGGTCAGTTCTGATTTTGCCAAAAGCAGTTTATTTGTTCCTTCAAAGGAATGCAGCAGAAGTGCACATGTGGCTTGTCGTGTCCTGCCGGAGCTCTCTGTACTTCACGTCGCACACAAATTTTATTTCAAAGATGATGCTGTTTGCCAGGGTGTCGCAAATAGTTGTTATCCTCCTAGCCAGCAAGTTCCTACAAGTACCACGTAACACAGCAAATTCCTGCTATCTAACTTTAAAGTTACCTTGACTCAATTTCTCTCCTCTATGGCTTTCCCAGGATTGAAAATAATAGTAAAAGAATGGTTCAAAAAGCAGAAACGAAACCATGAAAGCATTTGGGCTTATCTTTTTTAATAGAGGCCTGGAGAAAAGACAAGTTAACCCTTCTGATAAAAAAAGCATGTTAATCTCACCTCAGACAGATTTTCAGTAGCTGCTGTCCAACTCCTCCCCTCTAAATTCAGGCACCTCTGTTAGTAATGTAGTGTCTGATTAGCAAAAGTATTTAGTAAGCTAATGTTCACTGTCCACAGCAGGAGGCTCACACAGCTTGGCTGATGAGAAATGAACTGCCTGAAGCTAGCTTTTAATGGCAACTAATTTCCCATATTTGATACTCAGCTCAGCCAACTAATATCTAGCTCAACCGTGACAAGACAATCACAGTTCCTTTTGAAAATCCTTTAATCTGGGATGCAAACCAGTGTGCTCAAGGCTATAATGAACTTCTGAGATTATGTACTGGCTATTTTAGAAGGAGGTGTATTTTCTCTTCCTTTTTTTCTTTTCTGTCTCAGAAAGGCTTAAGAACACATACTTTTATAATTTCCTGCTTTTACACATTTTGCCTAGTGCACAGAGATAATCTCCTCCTGAAAGTCACTGGCAAAAAAAGTTTTAAAAGGCCAAGTAAACAGATAACCCATAGGATGTGGCAGTTCACAACAGCACAACATCATAAGTGGCTTTTAAATCAATTGATCTTGTTATTCTAAATGTGTTTTAAATATCTAACATATTTTATACTGTACTGGCTTGGGCTTTGACAAATCCCATTACTCTCTGTTACTCTATCTCATTACACAGTGAATTATTAAATAGAACACTTAACCTAATTAGATATTATTGTCATGATACATACAGACATCCTGAAACGAGTCATTCCTTTTTGTTGTTCTGACTAGTCCCTCAGTTGTTTTTTTTAACTCTTATTCTGTGTTGTTGTTGGGGTTTTTGCTTTCTTAAGAAGCATCAAATCTCTGGCAAAAGGGGTTTTTTTTCTGTTTCTTTCTAAAATGGTTCCTGGATATAGCAATACACAATGTATAGACGTAGGTTCGTAAGAGAAATGGCATGTGTGTCTGTACATAGATACACAGAAACACACACAGAGCAACTAACAATTAGTCTGGGCCACATACACATTTTTTTCTCCTCTAATAGTGTGCATAGTCTTTCACTTCCATGGAGTTAGTAAGATATGCTTAGAAATATTTTCATTTTAGACTAGACTATAAATTTTCATTCCAAAGACATTCATTCCAGGAGGGGGGAAAGTCTTGTACTCTTCTATAAGTTAGCTGAAAACCCCAGCCTGTACCACGCTGTATGCCTGGTACAACGCAGGGCCATACAGCCTGCTGTCAAACCCTCACTGATGGCCAAAGCGTGCATCTGTAAAGCTGTATGAGATAATTGCTGGCTATTCATTTCAGAGAATTATCAGATCGACAAAGTCAGGCTAGTGCATTTTCTCAGTCTTTTCAAAGTACGGTGCAGTCACGGCTGGCTAATTGGAAAAGATGTTTCCTATCATATAGTATACTTTTAAATTAACAGACTGTCACTTGCAGATCTGTTTCAGATCACTTCATTATTATTCCAGCAAACTTTCAAAATAAAATATTTATTTTTCTCAGTCATACTGTGCAAATCAGGTCAAAAATATTACTTGACATAGGCATAACTTGTAAGAGTTGCTTTGGCTATTTACCAAGCTGTCATGTTTATCTTTTCAGTGGCATTTCCCATATTGGGAAACATGACAAATACTGTAGACAGTGTTATTGTTGTGGGAAGCAGTTATCCCGTGTTTAATGATGCTAACTATAGATTACTCATTTTTCAGAAATGGCCTATGTGTAAAACCCTCCAAGATGTATTAACTCAGTTAATTCATGCCACCTGAACACATCTCTGTGCTGAGGATGTCCTGGGGGTGATGCAGTGTCTTAGCGAAGGTCCCCTTTGCTGTTTGCTTTGTATGGCACCACTAGATCTTCTGAGTGTCCCCTGTCTTTTTTGCTGACCATCACAGAGGCAATAGCCCACGGTGTCAAGTCCTTCTTACAATTGTTAGGTATCTTTTGTGCTACCTCCTAGAGAATTTTACCTTATTTTTTGTTTATTCCCATACGCCTGTTCCCTCTTCATTTATTTATTTTTAAGTCAAAATGATGGAATTCCAGCTCTGCAGTCAAGATGACCTTCACTTTTCCATGTCAACATCAGACTTAAATAGTTTTGTTATTCACAATGTGCATGTTAGCTATCACAACTGTATTTGTTGTGAATATTGACAACAATATTTCCCTGTATTTCTCAGTGAAAGTGAGACACACACAAACATGCATCAAATAAGAAGAGAAAATACAAAATGGTGGCTACCGTCTGAGTCAACGAGCTCCTCGTATTCTTATCTGTATGTATAAAAGTGAAATTACTGGATTTCTTTAGCTATTTTATGAGTGAAATTAGAAACTGACTTGCACGATAGTAAGACTCTTATGAGTCACTGATACTTGGTGCTGCTTGACAAGTATCATCTCTGTGTGGATGAGCTGGTTTCAAAAAAAACAGGCGTAAGTATTGCCATTTCTACTATATGGAAAACATGTAAATCTTTAAAAATGTTAGGCTCAGCCAACATCAGAAAACAACCTTGAAAAAAGGTGGGATGTTTATGACCAAATGGAATGCCTTGAAACCAAACCCCAAAGATTTAAATCCACATTTTTAACTGATGAGATGAATTTTTTGATGTACCATTCAATATCTGTGATGCAGCAGAATGCCCACCCAGAACCTGCTGAGATGAGCTGTTTTACGATCCTGTCAATGTCCACAGGAAACCAATGTTTTTTATTAAGCCCAAAATTCACTATGAATTCAAGATAAATATTAATGGTATTTCAAAAGTATATGTCCTTTATAAATCACTATTTTAAATGACATATTTCTGAAATGAAAAGAGATTCCTAGTGTTTGTTTTGATGCTACATATGCTATTGTGTTATATCAGGGGGAAACATTGTGTTTAGAGGACTTTCTGGTTGTAAAGTCAAGTGTTCAAAAACTAGGAGAAAGGAGATTAGGAGATGAGAGAGGGATTAGGAGAATGGGTGGCCATCTATGAAACCTTAACCAGAGCCCTTGTGAAACAGCATAGCCTGTACTCACATGATCACCTACTACTTTCCAAAGGACTCTTGGATCATTCAGTTCATGGAAGGAGGGATGCAGAAATAATGTGTTAACGTCTGTGTGGGAAAAAGGCTTATTACCTGCAGGGCCTTGGCTTTCTTCGTGGCTGCTGTTAGGACACACTCAGTGCTTGAGGCAGGATGCCATGAGAAGAGAAGGGTGATAGTTTCACGAGAAGGCAGCTCACAGAAACCCTGGAAAACTGGATTCTCTCCCTCATTCCACCACCAAATTCTGTTGCGATGCTGGGCAGTCACTCGGATCAGTTCTTTCACAGGTGGCCAATAATTATATGTTCCTCCATTTGAAAGTGCTTAACTTAGATTAGGGTTTCTATATCAAAAGTGCCAAGCACTCATAACTGCAGTGACATTCCTGAGCATATACAGCTATATTATGCTAAGTACTTTAAAAAATTAATTCCTAGACATCCTAAAGTGGGCACCTAAAATTAATGGGCATTTTTTTTACTATTTTCATCTTAATATCTTTAAGTATTAGTTCCTCACTAGTCAAATGAGATAATTATACCTCTCTCCATCATCAGGTTGTTATGTAAGTAAAATCATAAAAGATTTTGAACCACTTAGGTGCTACAGTGACGAGTGCTATGAAGAAGCCTCGAAGTAAAATGCCAGCTCTGTGTTCAGTGCGGGATTGCATGGGGTGTATTGGAAAGGGCCTGGGGCCACATGTCGAATGGCAGGACCAGAACCCAAAGTGATCCCGTGTACAGTGAGCATGCTTCTGTCTGCACACCCTGTGAAACCAGTGGTGTTCCTCAGCACCAGAACCAGTGAAGTCAAGTCTGCCGCAGCTTTGTGTCCTCCGCATCTAAGCCAGGGTGAAGTCTCACTGGCGTTTTTTTCAGTAGATGAGACACTGCGACTATTAACTCTCTCCTGCCTTGGTTCTCTGACAGGTAATAGTGAATGAGTTCACAATAAAGTTTTGCTTCTAAAGGAGGCAGTAAAAGGGTATCCAGCTGCCCAGTTTCACAAAAAAAGCACTAGTACAGACTATGAGATCTCAGTCATCTTTGGACAATTTTGGTTGAAACTGGCCAGTGCATTCAAAACATCATGGCCACCAAAGCCTTGCTGTCAAGAGAAGACAGACTAAAAATAATTTGTGGTGGTACACAGGTACATTTGTATTCAGGGTGACAGCTGAACTGTGTTTCTCATGTTTCTTAGTGTCTTAAAGCTTCCTACTGTTTTAATAGGCTGTTTTACATGCAAGCCTATTTTAGAAAGGGAACTGAAATATCAGCTATGTTAAATAGCCTTACAGACCCACTGCATGGAGAAACAGTAAGATTGAGATCTTTACATGAGTGTCACAGATCTTCTCAGGCTTGAGCCAGCCTTCGGTCAGCAGAATGGGTTGTTACCCTTTCTGTGGATCTGCTCCCGCAAGAGGATGGTGTTGGGTTATGTGATCAAAGGCTTGTGACATGAAGGATCCCAGAGCCATGAGGGCAGATGGGGGGAGCCCCAATACCCTGGTCAGAGACACAAGCCCCTGCCCCTGTCTTCTTATTAAACTCTATTTTGAACTATTTTCCTGAGTGGGAGATATTTTGCATGCATGAGCATGCATGGTGCCAGCAACTGGAGTTGTACCACGGGTCACAGGGGCCCAGGTGCCTGAGGTGCCAGCAAGCAGAGAGGCCAGAGCCCATGCATACTGTCTGGTAGATATGCCAGTGTATGATCGCTTGCAACCATCAAGCTGGACTTGCCAGCAAGTTGGATAAGAGGTTGGGAAGCCAGGCAGAGACCAGAGGGTCTGCCAGCTCTGCACCAGCAACTGGAGGGGCCTGCCGGGCCCTTGGGGACCCACATGTCTGGATGCCAACAGTCGGGGAAATGGGGGATCCAGGGCCAGTTTTGGGGTAGACAGAGTGTCTAGAGCCAGCTAGTAGAGGGATCCATATGGTGTGTATATAGGTATATATATTTTCCATTAATGGGCTGTCAACCTGATCAGGTAGAGAGAGGAACAGGATGAGACCATGGTGCTGTTTGTATTTTCTGTCTGTGTTGATCCATGTGGCCGGCCACAGGTGTGTGTGTGTATATATATGTGTGTGTGTGTGTGTGTGTGTGTGTGGTGTGTATGTGAGCCTATTGGGAATACATGCTCAGCCTCACTACCGGCTGGTCCGGGGGATACGGAGCCGCAGCAGCCTCCCCTCTTTTGGGCTGCTGGGCATGACAAACCCTAACAGATGGGCCCTTCTCTGCCAGAAGGTTTCAAACCCATCTCCTAAACAACTAAGGAATGCTCAGGAATACTAGATTTGCTTCCAGGATACAAGGAATTATGGCCTAATGGTTACAGATCCGCTTGTATCTCCTCCTCTGAACCTGTCCCCTGTCGTACCCTCACCTGCTGTATAATCAGTTCTCTCTTGGGAGCGGCAGGCAGCACTCAGCAGCTCTGTTTCAACAACACATACACTACACAAAACAGAAAACACTACTGCATGGCTTCTTCCCTTTATGATAACCTGCTTCATACTGTTCCTCCTCCTTCAGTGTTGTTCTTTACATTTTTTTCCCCCCTGAATGCTTTTCTGGACGGACATTTAGTTGAAAGGAGGGGCTGTTGCTAGGTTATCTTCCCTGGGCTAGCTAGCAAAGAGTTTCAAATGACTTCCATGTTCCTGAGCAGAAAGACTTCTCCAGGCACTGATTTTTTTGCTGTTTTCCAAAAACAGCAACATTGTCAGCTTGAAGGAGGATGTTGCCTCTGGAAGGTTGTAGCGGAGCAGTTTGGGGGTGGGTGAGAGGGCTGAGTTGAACATACAGGCACCCAAATTTTAAGATAGAAATAGTTTGCAAAGGAGTGTCCCACCAGCTTGATAATAACTTGTCAGCCCCAAGTGACAAGGCTCACGTTTGCTGTAGAGTCAGGATCAGCGCTTCAGTGTCTGCTGCCTGCAGTTTGCTGGTTCCCTCTCAGATCTCATCTTCCTTCAAGGCACACGAGGCCTATCTATACACATTTCACTCACTGAGTTACAATCTGATTTATCCCTACTTACCTCATGATTCAAGAGATGAATGATTTGTTAGCGTAGATGTTTCAAAACTGATGTCTTTAGCTCTTAGGTCCTGCCATGGCTCATCTTTGGAGCTTTGTTGGGAGGATTGGACTCTCCTTGTATCACCCACACTTCTTCCAGAAGAGCTTGAAAATTGAGCTAATTGAACTGTTTACTGTGTAGAAACTATTTACTAGGAGGAAAAAAACAGGCTTTTCATTGTAATGCAATTTTTAGAGGAAATCGCCCAATTTAGAATTAGATGATACTTAGTTGATAAAAATCTCCTTACAGGCGCTTTGCCATGCTCTGTTGTTAATTTTTCCTTCACAAATTGCTTGTTCCCAGCATTGCAAAACTCTGTGGTTTACTGTAAACATATTACTGCTAAGAACTGAAGACAGAGGTCTTTTTTTCTTCTTTTTTTAAGTAGAAGGAGTGCAGCTGTTGATCAATTTTGTGACGTGAAGGATGGTGATGTCATGACCTGGCAGGAACAAACACTGACCGCAGGAGGTGGAAGAGGAGTGGATCCAGACAAGGAAATAACCCACCGGTAATACACTGTTCAGAAAAAAAGCAAGGGGGCAAAAGGCACAATTAAAGAAATCAGGGAGATATGAGGAGGAGGCAGCTCTGGATTTTAAAATCCTGCGGTTGAGAATTGAAACCTTACACACCTCAAATTTCTATTCTCTTTTTCTCTCTCTCTTTGTTAGATGGAAATGTTGCTTTTGCTTTTTGGTTCAGCAGGTTTTTTTCTGAATATAAGATAATTTGTCTTAGACTAGATAGAGGGGGGCAGACTTCAGCTGGTGTAAATGGGTCTCACTTCATACTCACTGAGAAGCTGCTCCAACACTCTTTGTTCTCTGTATATGAAACAGAACTGCTGAAACATGTCAACTGCTCAGTGCTTATCGCAGCATTCTTGGTTAGGCCCTCTTCATCTTCTGCTTTTGTATCATATTGCTTTGTATCATTTTCTTGCAGTTCTGTCAGAGAGGTAACTACATTTCATTGATGGTGTGTGTGTAACTTGTAGTCTTTAGGAAAAATAATAAAGAAGCAAACTGACACTTATACTGTAAATGCCTGGAATTAATTCCAGGATAGAATAATCTTTCAAAGCAGGAACACTACGTGGATGGCAGATTGTCAGCTACTCACAATTTCTTTCTACACTGACTTGGCATCAGTGCTGATATCTTTTCCTTTGCCCTTTCCCTAGATGCATTAATGCCACCACACGTGACTACAAGTTCACTATTGCTGGATGCAGCAAAAATGTATCTGCATCCCTGCAGGTGGATGTTGAAATACCGTGTTGGGCTGGTGAAGAGTAATTTTACTAAACAGTTGATACCTAGTATTACTTTAGCTTTTAATTTTCTTTTCCTTCTCTGCTATGAAAAATTGGCTGTCTCTCAGACCTCTGAAAACAGTGCTGGATTCTCCAATACCAAATTGCATTGCTGTAGCTCCACTGGCTTCAAAGTGGATACTCCTGATTTACTGGCCTTCAGTGAGAGTAGAGTTGAGGCCATAGTGCTGCATGTATTTAATATTAAATGTCTCTGGTATAGTATCACAAAGCCAGTTTTCTAATGTCTGTGTCTTCTGAATAATTAATCTAGAAGTCTGTATGTCCTGGCTCCAGTAAAACCACTCTACCGGTGTTGACCATTATTTGTGATTTAGTGTTAACTTTTTTTTTCAGTCAAATAAAAAAACGTATTTTGTGTGCACCCAAGTCAGATGTTTCTGGAAGAATAGGGCCTTTGATAACACTGAGGGAAAAATTTAATTGTACCCCCACCCCCACATAATTTACATAACTCAGATTGATGAGATAGGAAGGAAAGTGTTTACAATGCAAGAAGATAGGAATTTGGGGATTTAAATAGGAAGCGAATCGAAATGAGCTGTCTGAGGTAATTATGAAACACATACTTCATATGTTTTCATTAGATATTGCTATTATACTACACAAGGCAAAGGAGTTTGATTAAACTACAGCTCAGTATATAAATTTATGCATAAATTACCCAGAAATCAGTTAGTTCATTATCTTTCAGGAACTCAGCAGGGGACTGAGCAAAAGTTTAGGTGCATTGGGATAAATAATTTGAACAAGAATAAAACCTGCATTTGGTAGGAAGAAAAAACACAGGCAAGGAGATGGAGCACGACAAGGGGTTAAATTAACTCCTGTGCAAAGCCCCAGGCATGGAGAACAGCAGCAGGGCAGTGAGGGCTGAGCTTCTTCTGAACCCCGGGGAAGCCCAGGGCACAGGTAGCGTTTGCCAGTAGCTCCCGTGGGACCACGCTAATGCCTGGTGAAGGGACACTTCTCTCCTGCAGGCACACCTGCAGTGCAGGCGCCAGCTTTATCCTTTCTGTTTGGAAACAGTACTTCAGGCTGGTTTGCTCGTGGGAGGGGGCTCAGCAAATAGCGGGGAGCTAAATTACTTTCTGATTTAACCTCCAGCCTCTGGCGTGTGTTTTTTTACGAGAAGGAAAACATTTTCTTAGATATGTTCATCCCTTACCTTTTGCAATATACTCATTTTTAGAAACATTGCGTATGGAACCATCTATTATAGATCTCAGGAAGGATTGTAGCTGAAATCCACCATCAGGCTGCCCACAGCTTCGAGACAGCTTTTGACCGCTGAATGTTGCTGCGAAGGAGCCACCAGATGAAAGGTGATGCTGTCAGCAGATCTGTGACAAGCAGTCAGAGTATGATCTCCACAGACCCTTCTAGCATTAAAATCTATGCTAAATATTGCTTAGTGTATTTTCAATTGGTTGTTATTCTTCAGGCCAGACTCTGCCATTTAAAGAAACAAGTGTTCACAAGAATGTAGTACCAACCATTCGGTGAGAGAAGCCATCACAAAACATTCTGCATTAACCTTTCTTATAATTGTTGTAGGTCTGTGAATTCACTCCAGGTCTGTACATCAGCATTTGATTGATAGAAACCGTGGCTCTCACAAGTACATATATGCTCTTTTTCCCTTCGTTGAAGCAGGCTGGACTAAATTTCTTCAGCTTCTGCGCACATAAAGTGATGCTGTAACAATTTTGATGCTAACGAGGATACAGGTTTAGTACCTGTGTTCAGGACTTACGGTATGATCTCATTGAAACGCCTCTCAAGGATCTCTCTCTCAAGGCCATTTATACTTTTCTGCATTTTTGTTAATAACTGCAACAAACACTGTCAAAGGGCTTAGCGTTTAACTTGCAGCTCTCTCTTAGCCTTTTTTCCACTGTCTTCTATTCCTGCTGAGGATGCTTGTTCCCTTTTAGTCCTTCATCTCTTTAAATTTCTTTACAATCAATTACAAGACACTGATCTGTCTATCTCACTCGCTGTCTGTAGTATATCAGCACCAGCTTCAACTGTAATCCACTCTGCCTTGTTATTGACTGCCTCTCTCCGAGCCTGGTATCATCATCAAATACCACTGCCTGACTAAACAACCTTTTAATAAATAAACACAACAAACCTTGGCCCTAATAATAAAGCTTCTGACTCTCTGATAATCCCCTTTCCCATTAATTCACTCTGAAGTCCAATATTCTTTCTATATTCCCTGCCAGAATAATCTATTACATCAAGCATTTTTCAGGAAACTGCGTTAAGAACACTGTTCCTTTTCCACCATGATCTCCTGTCAGCAGATGCCATGTGGTAAGCTTGTTAACTCTTTCAGAATTTTGACTGGTATTTCATAGATTTACACATTTTCACACCAGAAGGGACATCTCACTTGATGCTCAGTATGACCTGAACTACAGAGTTTTCTCCAGCAGTTCTTAGGTCAGTGTAAACTACCCCTTGCCGCGCTGTAGCATGCCTCTTAGGAAGACTTCCAGTCTTGAATTCAAGTGACAAAGAGCTGTCCACCACCATTGGTCATTTATTTTTGGTGGTTAATTAGTATTGCTGTGAAAAATATACACTTTTGAATTTGCTGTTTGAATCCAGTTTGAATTTGACTGCTGTCAGCCTCCAGCCACTGCATCCTGTTATGTTTCTATGTGCAAGATTAAACAACTTAATGCCCTCAGAAATTTTTCCCTGCAGAGAGAGTATGGAAAATTCATTTCAGCTTTCAAATAGGCTGCACTCTCACTCCCTCACTCCAATTTATGTCCTCCCCTTCTCACAGCAACCTTATGCCTACAATCTAAACCCTCTCCAGTCTTCTACTGTCCCCTATAAGTGTAGGTGGAGTAAGCAGAAACAGCATATTCCAGCAATGATCTTGCTCCTACTGACTACATAGGTAAATTAATATCCATAACTCTACTTTCTGTTTCCCTGTTCACCCATGAATGGTTCACATTAGGTCTTTTGGCCATGACATCCTGCTGGGAGGTTTGCAGTCTACTGTCTTTATTGAGTCTGTGATGCTTGCTGTAACTGAAACAGGAACTGTCACTATAGCTTTCTCTCGCAAGTTTTCCCCAGTATTTTCTCCGACAGCACTTTCATCCAATGTTATCTTCACCTGATTACTTTTCCCAGTGTTGTTTTGAATAAAAGGAATGGTTTCTTGCTGTCAGATCAAATCCCTTCTTAAAAGTACAGGCATTAAATTCGATACCTTCTATTTCATTGATTTGTTTTCTTCATATTTTAAAGAGCTTTTTAATGCAGTACATTTGCTAATATATCTACATTTATCTTTCTCCCCTTTTTTCTGAACAGGGCATGGGTCTTTGATGCTGGCAATTAGTTTAAGCCTTCTGATGACCTCCTTTCATTGACTTCATCTTGTATGTAGCCTTGATTTATTATGGTACTTCTCATGGAAAATAAATATCTGATTATTTCTCCATCACATTTTGTGAACGTAGGAATTAAGGAATAATTTTATTTTTTTACAGTGTCAGCCCTTTCAACAATATATTACTGCTTCTATCTCTCATTCCACCTCTTGTGCCATCTCTTGTTCCTTTATATATACGAAACATGTCTTCCCATTTATCTTACATCTCATTCACACCTCTTTCCATTCTTCACCTTGCCTTTTCTTATCATTTTTCTACAGTCTCACGATCATTCCTATAATCTTCCTACTCCTCCCCTGTATTGATATTTTATACCCAATGCTAACCTTTATCTTGTTCCTGATTACTTTTTGTACTTTTGTTCATCGCACAGTGTATGAATAGTTACAAGCTTTGGGCTTGCCTGCTCCAACGGTGTTTAATGCTGCAGATATATTGATGCACCTGCCTATAAGGACTCTCTGACTATCTGCCATTTTTCTCCCCAAATCCATTTCCCTGCCATTAAACATTTCTCAAATCTCAGCAGGCTGACTGACTTCTCTGCATAAGCTGTCTACAGCTAAGTCATGCCTTGCCATCTTCTTGTTTTATTCCTGGGATAAAAGGGTTGTTTTGGTCAGGGTGACAAACTTGGCCTGAAACTGTGAGTGAAAAAAGGGCAGAGTACTGGTGTCTGACGAACCATATAGTGGGACCAGCTGCAACGGGGAGGGGAAGCACAAGGTTTGCCTGTTGTCCTCTCTCCCCCTCGAGAGCGGACTCTTCTTGCAAATGAGGGGGATGGCAGCAATGCAGTTCTGGTGCTGGAGACTCCTGAGGAGGAGAGGAACGTCCTCATGTGCGAAGGACGCCTTGGAGAGAGTCACTGCTAAACCCACCACCATCACCAGTGTCTCTGACCAGGTCATCATTCTCCTTTACCCCTTCCTTCCAAAAGTTCATATCTTCCCTAAACATGCAACGTGTATGTCACGAAGTGAGACTAAAACCTGCTGGAAATAATGAAAAAAACTTCCCTTCTGCTGGATGAGGCCAAGATTCCTTTGCAAGCAGCAAAATGCATCACGCTCTTCAACAGCAACACAGCACTGCCTGTGGGCTGCAAGGCAGCTGCTAGTGTAGAAACAACATATCTACACCATGCAGCAGAGCTTGTTGTAGGACCTTCAAACCGGTGGAGCCCATTTGGGAGCTCCAAGGAGATGTGCATTGCCATGCAGTGCTGTGTGCAAACTAACAAGGTGTGCTGGACTGCTTCTGGTTGAGATGACAGCATTAAGTTCACATCTCCAAGGACTGATTTGGACCTGGTGGGTCAGCCAGAAACCTCTCTATAGATGACTTTCTTTTTCTAATGCTGGTGTCTGGGAGGCAATGGACTACAACAGAGTCAGGAGCGCAACTACATGCTACTAAATTTGCTGCCATGATTTACCTCTGCCCCTACTTAGCATCAGAATGGGCCTGAGGTATATATATATTTTTTTTTTTTTTCAGTATGAAAACACAACAGAAATGTTATGCGTAGACTTTCATGAAATTGGGTCCTAGTTAGCCAATTTTCTGGGTGGTTTGCCTCATCCCAGCTATTTGTCCTTCTTAAAGCAGTCTCTGCCCACGCACACAGTTGCGGCTGCACTGTGCATTGCACACACACCATTCGCCCCAGTAGCTGACTGCAGGATTTAGACACACCTGGAAAACAATAGGAGGTTTCTTCCACACATGAGATTTTTTTTTTCCTGTGCTGCTTGTTAATAACAATTTGCAAGTCCCTTTGTACCTTCTGATTATAACCTAACCTGCACTATTCAGATTTTGTGGATTAATTCATTTTTCTGTATTACTTTTCCCTTAAACTTTGTAGGCATGTATATTCATGAAAAGAACAGAGGGGAAAAAAAAATCCCAGAAATTACCACAAGAAAAACCCCTGCTAAAAGCAATAAGTTTGCTGACAGATGGTAGAATCGGTTGAAAATTGAGTACCATATTTACTAAGTCTAACCCATTTAGTAAGCCAGAAAAGTGTTATCTAATTCTATCCCCTGTGTGTTTGTGTTTTGGAATAAACAGATGCCTAATGAGGAATGTGTCTAGTATGGTTTTTGAAGAACCTGGATGGATCCTGGTTCTGATTCAATACTTGATTTTGACAAAGATGATAACACGCACAGCAGAACCTATTGTTTTGGCTTTCAAAACCACAAATATTCCAACGCTAGCTGACGGACAAGAAGTGGTTTCAAAAAAGGTGCCAGAACAGGGCACAAATCAGAAAAAAACAGAAGTGTTGAATGACTTAACCTGCATTTTACATTTCCTGTTCTATTTATATAGCACCCAAAAATGCAGTGAAGGAAAGGGCAAACATGCTTGAATCACTTGCAGGCTTGACAGCTACCACAATCAATTCCTGTATGTTTTGCACTGGGTTTTATAAAGTAATAGAGACTGGCTTAGAAAGACATATGCTTGTGTACTTTGTGGCAGATCTGGGTGAGAAGCAAAAATTTAATAAAGAGAGAAGGGTAATCTCAGCAACGAAGGCTTTAGGGAAGATGAGCCTCTCACGGGCCATGCTTGGCCAGTAAGGCTATTGCGTGTGCAATGCCTGTACAGAGCAAAGTGAGGTTCCTCAAAGGCACTGTCCTAACGCTGCCTGGATGGCTTCTAAAATCTCACCCTTAATTGGAGCTGTCAGGAGGTTTACCAAAGAAAATCAGCCCTCTGTGAAGTCCGTAACAAACTACTTACAGAACAGGATTTCTCCCATGCTACAGAAGGCTTTTAAAATACGTCTGCTTTTTCTGATTTTGGGGGTGGATGAAATGGATAAAGATAGGATCTGGTCTTCCATAAAAATAAATAAAATAGCATCTTCACACAGAGCAGAATATTTGAAAGGATTATTTAATAGGAGGGAGCTCTGTTGTTTATTTTCCACAGTACTTAAAAGTACAGTGATAGTTTTCAATAAATTGATATCACCCATTCCCACTTGTTAAAGTTGCGCGAGAGCTACTAGAGGCATTTTGCTGAATTTATTTCCTATTTTCAATTATATGAAACTGGTCAGCAGTGAGAGATTTTAATTCTGGAATTATAAAATATGTTTCTCAAAATACCAGTAAAAGTCAATGGTTGAAGCAGTGATCTGAATACCAGGACTCTCAGCCCTATGCCCCGCATTTGCTGTCTATCTGTTCTGTGAGCAAAAGTGAGCAATTTATGTTCTCTTTCTATATTCCCGTGTCCACCCCAGAGGTGCACATGGAAATCTGAATCTAAACTCACATATGCATTATTCTAATACGGCCAATTTTCTAATTTTGTCATAGGAACATCTAAGATAGGGTCAAGTCAGCATATCGCCATCTCATTACTGCAGGAAATGCCAACTTGCCCATCAAAGGAAAGCGGACACTGGTGGTGGTAATAGAGTGTTTTAACATGTGGAGATATATGTGATTCCTAAATACAAATAGCAAGAATTGCATTTCACCTCTTATCTAGGTGGTATCTGAAGATGGTTTTCTGTTCACAGTTTAGGGAAAGCAAGTTTTGATGGGGGACCTGAGGGAAAAGAAAAAGTGCTGGCACTATGGTTTTCTTCCGAAGGCTTTTCTGCCCCTCAAAGGCAGCACAGTCAAAATGCTTGCAGGAAAGATTTTATTCTGTCCTTGGTTTAAAAATGCAACATAAGTATAAATTTGTTTTGTTTCTAGTTTTATGTGAAAGAAGGAGGGAAATGGGAAAAGATTGTGGATCCTGATTTTAAAGTTTCGCATTTTACTTTGCCCTTTCTTGGCTCTACTTTGTCGCACTTCCAAGGCATTAAAACAGAGACTCGGGGGCTTCGCTAGACATAATGGTATAAAGTTTCCAGTGCAATAAGCTGTAACACTCTGTATGCTCTGGAAAGTTTGCATTCAGCCTTTTAATAAGTGAAGACGCAACATAATGCTCCTGATAATTTTCAGCATGGACAGATGGTATATGAACAGCCTGGTGGGAGGAGAACCAGCCCGGCTTAGGGTAACAATGTTCGACTAGCTATCAGAAAGGAAACAGACTTCCTCTGCCATTGCCCAGTGCCAAGGAGCTTGTTTTATCTCCTGCTCACCACACTGATCATGCTTTGCTTTCTTATGTTTTATAGGCATTGGCTTTATGCAGAAAGTGCAGTTCCCTTTCTACTGCCAAAACGAAACAGTATTTTAGATTATAACTAGGCTAGAAGTCATTTACAATTAATTCTGCTCAAAAACTCCCGTAGCTGGAAATGCAGATTACACCAATTTGCTGTGAGTTGTTACAAGGTGAAGAAACCGTTCACTGCTGCTATTCCACACTGAATTTTCTGACTTGCATGCTAAAGCTGGAGCTGGCTGGGGCAGCAGCCCTAGCAATGAAGCAGGCCATGTTAGCAGGAATAAGGGTGGGTTCAGCGCTGCTTCGGGAGGCTTCCCCGGGACGGCCGTATCCAAATTAGATTTTGCAGATGCTGTGTATGTGGATTTGTCAGTGCTGTTCCCTCTGCAAGAGAATTCAGTAGCAGTGGCAGCAGGAAGAGTCAGGCTGGAGACAGACAGCATGCCATGATGGCTAAGCACATTATTTTTGTAAATCTACTTCTGAAAATGCCACTTGCCCTCTTTCAGCTAGCCCGTTCTGCCAAACCCTAAGCACTTTCTAATCCTTGGAAGAAAGGGGCTAGGAATATATTTCTTCATCATTCCCTGTTCTCTACATGAATGTGTTAACTGCATAGGGCAAAGTATTTCTCCAGCCCTGGACTGCTGACCACAGTCAGAAAAATCCTGCCATGTTCTACCTCTAGACAGATGCTTCAGCTGAGCCTAACAGTGAGACGGTTAATAGGTCAAGGAGATTGCTAGTGATGGGAGGATGGACTGAGTATGTGCATTTACTCCTAATTCTGGGTATTGGGCACTAGTAGAGACAAGTGTCTTCCATGAGCAATAAATTCATTTTAAAAAGGAAATGAAGAAAAAAAAGGGCATTGCTTTCTCTCTAGCCTGTGGCTCTCTTGTGAGCAGGTGACAAAGAGTAAAAGAAATTAAGAAAGAGAAAATCTAATCTCTCTCTCACTGCAACTGTCTTTAAAATGTTTGATCACTTTTTTGTTTTAATTTAATTTTCTTGCCTCTGCCCTTTTTCGGGTTTTGTTTTTTGTTTTTTTTTATTGCATCTGAATTCAGGACTACCGAAAATAGCACTAAGCAGTTACTGTAAATCTCTCTGCTTTTTTCATCTCAGGGTGGACAGGATTTTTTCATTTCATACATTATTGACCACGCGATAGAACGGCGATTCCACAAAGTGAGCAGAAGCTTTAAAAAGTTAATGAGGAGGGACAACATAGGGTTGTTGTTGTTCTTGTTGTTGTTACTTTTTAATGTTATGTAGCATTTAGGACTGGGCGGCTGGGCATGCTGGATACTGACTGCCACCGCTGTCATTTTTATTGCACTGTGCTGCTGACAAAGATGTTATCCCTTATGGGCTCTGCCCTCCCACCGTGGCACCTGCAGCAGACAGGGTGTCGCACCCACTGCCTTCCCAGCACTGCAACTCGCTGCGCCTCACTGGCAAATTAGGAAACACCCACGCTAGCATCCACAGAGCATGGTGAACCAACACATCACACCTGAAGATAAACGCTAATCTCAGAAAGAAAAAAAGAAAACGTAATATATTTTTTATTTCCTAAGGAGCGAAGCATCTACCTTCCCTAAAGACATCCACTGAATAAGCTTAGTATGTCCTCTGGCTAACATCTGTAGTAAACTTACCTCAAAGACACAAATACCGGGAGGGTTATTACAGTGGGTACCTTTGGATATATTATTTTACATGGAGCTACCATCTGTTTCATACCGTAGCACATATCTGAGCACTCCAACAGCAGTTGCAAATACCTCTGTCAGGACACTCGGAAGCACATGGGGCCAGGCAGTATGGTGCTGGGCAATATCATGGCGCTGAGAATACGCCGACATATTCTGGGCTGGATCCTCTCTTACACTGGTGTTATTTTTATATAGCTCCATAGACTTCAGCTGAACAAGGCCATATTTATACAAACATGAGGGCAGGACCTCATCCAAAGATTATTTAAGTCTTAAACATTTTAATCTACAATGAAAATAATGGAGAAATTCCTTCTCATGAGAGCGCCTAGTCCTTGTGAAACGTTTGGCTCTTCAGCTCTCTAAATGAGAAATACTGAAAGTATGGCCCTCTGCATGACAGTTTGATGCCCTGGAATTTCAGCTGCTAATTTTTTCTATTAAGAAACCCAAACCACAAAATGATTTGCACTTCTCCTGTGTAACAAAAAATTCAAACACTTTCTAGTTTTGTACCTTTAGCTGGTAGAAACTGGCATGGCTTCATTGACTTGAAATGGTCCTGAAGATTTTTCTGACTAGTCAAAGAACAAGGTCTGATCGACTTAAATTGCTGCAGAAAAGATGCCGGTTAAATATGAGGAAAGAACAACTTTAACAGTAAGATTGAAATACTGGGACGGGCTGCCTAACAAAAATGTGGCATCTCTACCACCAGAAGTCCTCAAGAGTAGTTTAGGCAAACATCTGTCAGGAAGGACAGAGGTAGTGCTGAGTGGTGGTAATGTGGGGATGTAAGGGGGGGCTGCCCTCTCACGAACTCCATAGTGCAAACCCTCTCGGAGCATCCTGCTGGGGAGCAGTGCCGCAGCTGGGAACAGGAGCCACGTCTCCCAATTCCTAAAGGGAGTTTGATTGTGCACTTGTTTTCTGGAGGGAAGGGTTGAACATAATAGTTGTTTTTCTCTTGCCTTTTCTAGACCTTTTAGCTGGGCTAACCCCTGGGAGTGCCTGGGCACTGCTGATGCAGGAGCCCGGGGGCCTGGATCAAAGGGAAACACCATTGAAGAAAGGAGATTCATGTGCCATATAATATGGGAGGAATAACATCCTCCCCCTCCCGTGCTGTGCCCTGTGTCTTGTCTACTTGGAGGGCAAATTCTGCAAGCAATGATCGTCTTTCACTTGCAAACATACAGAGCATCTTGCACAAGGAGCTTCACTCTCAGTGGCTCCATTAAATACTACTCTGACAACTACTATAAACAATGCTTCTTTTCATTCCACATGCATGTACCTAGATTTCTTCCGTCCAACAAATAGTTATGCCAGAATTGTCATTGTCCTTACTAGTCTTCCTTTAAAACCCTTTGCCAGCTACTAGCATAGAGTTTGCGACATGAAGAACAGCACCTAGTTACTGAACGCAATAGCAGTGTAAAAAGTTAGTAGATAAAACTTAGGGTTTGTGCTACTTACGAGGTCAGACCTTCAGAACTACAGACACAAATGCACACACACAAACATATATATATATTTACACATATGTATATGTATGCACTCTTACATGTATGTCAGGGCTCCAATATGATTTTGTAAGTTCACCCAGAATTTCTAAGGTCATGTCTGCTGGCCATATATCATTATCAGTGATACAGATGTTGACATTGATTATTTTTTAAAATGTCTCTCTCACCTGTCTTTTCAAAGTAGCTATTTTTATGTGCTTTTTAAATTTTATTAGCTCTTACAAATTATTGCTGCTTAGAAGAGTTTCCTCCCCAACCCTTCCAACCTAGTCCCCAAATTGTGGGAGGGAATCAAAGGAATAATGTTCACTGCTGTTTGACTTTGAATCACTGGCAAATGTTTTATGTAACTCATTTTCTTCCACACAATTAGATTCTAAGGACACAGGGACTAGGGTCTTTTTTTTTTTTTTTTTTTAAATTCAAAGGTCTCAGTAAGCAAAGCATAATGTATTCTGCCCAAACTGTGAGAACAGAGCAATACAGAATAATTTACTACACTAATGCCAAATTAAAATTCATAACACAATTCTTTAATTACCATCTGAATCCAATTCTCAAAGAAGTTTGCCCTAATTGCATTGTTGATATGCACGGATGCAAATAAGATGTTGACTGTTTCCCTTGTAGCAAATGACTCTGTTTCTAATATGCACACATCTAACAACATGGGGCCAAATTCATCCCTGGTAAAAAGCCATTAGAGCCAGCAGAGTTATACCAGGGATGAAACTGAGCCACTCTTTTCAGGAAAGCTGGTCTAGTTATCAGCCACTAAAAATCGCCCCTCTAGTGCCTACGGACAAACATGCTGTCCCTGTTTTCCCTGAGCAAGACAGTGAAAAGCTCCCAGAAACCCCCCAGCAGGCTGGGAAGACAAAAGTGTGAAACGGGCATGTGTGGAACAACATTTGCCAGAAGGTAGCGGGGACATATAAGCCCAGATGTTCCTCTTTGCTTTTGTGCCAGCGCAGAATAGGGATCCTATTCTTAGCCCACAAGCACAGGTGTTTCAGAGGAAGAGAGTGAGAACATCGGATTGGAGACGTGGGAAATTAAATAATATTCATCAAAGGAGGGAGAGAATAGCATGGGCATCATTGGGGCATTTTTGTAACTGCTGCATACTTCTTTCAGGTGAGCTAATTAAATGGGAGCACTTTGAAACATTCTCCTAGTTCCAGAAATAAAATAGGTTAAAAAGTTCTTTTCTGATAAATATCTGGGCACAAAGAAGATGTCACATCTTTTGTGGAAAAAACCTCTTAGCTTTCTGAAAGCTGTGGTTATTTTTTACTTTATTTCTATCCCATTTGAATGCTTTTCTACTATATATAAGTTAAATAAATTATTTTCTCAAGTAAAAGCCACCCCTTCTCCTCATTGCCTGACAGTAAGCGATAAATAGCAGTATAGGTGCCTGTTGTAGCCCCAGGGATGCATACAGAAGGTAGCAGTGCTGCCTTGCAGTTAGGGCAGGAGGTTGGAGAATACCAAGTGATCATTCTGCTAAGCTTGTTTTTATTTCATTTTTGCCAGCTACATAGGATGAGCTGAAGTCGTCCCACTCACTTTCATTAGAGGTTCTGGTCTAAGAGAAATAATATTCATAGTGTGTTTGTTCAGTTGCCTGACTAAGCCATGTTTTCCTAAAGGAGAACTGCAAAAGGTGAGGAAATGGGCTTGTTGCCCTTCTTTCTTCTTTTATGATGTTTAAAAAAAGGCCTGAAGTGTTTGCATTTTTTGTTTATTACATCAGAAATTCAGTCTCAGTCTACTCTGCTGTTCCTGGAAAAGTCTGTGTACAGTTAGAGAATAAGTTGTTGGAGATATTAGAAATACCTATATAAATAAAACTCCACCAAAAGGGGAATTGTTATTGTTCAGATGGCTTAAAGGTCTGGGTCTAGTTAATATCTGTGTATCTCAAAGGTCTGAATGGGGTCATTAAAACTCTCCTAAGTGCACTAAAGATCTTCTGCAGTTGTGGCACCTGCATGGCCTGAAGGAAGGCAGTTACTTCTTGCTGTGGCCAAAGCCCAGCCACCAGCACAGACCTCTGCGTGGCTTGGGAGGCTCTGGCTCTGGTTCAGCTGCTCAGCTGAGGTGGGAGGGCAGTGAGGCTGCAGTGGCTGGTGCGATCGTGGGTTGTCTGGGAAGCCTGTCCTGGTGGTGGTGGTCCTCAATGGAAAGACGAGAGGTCACGCAGAAAGGCACCGGTCACGGGAGGAGAGCTCAGCTGAGCGACAGCAAGACAGAAAGTGCCAAGGATGAGCTGGTGAATGTGTAGGTAGCATAGAGCTGGAGATCTTGGCTTTTTGTAGTATTGCCTGGCTGCCTCTCATTAAAATTTGACCCAACTAGTATAGGCTTGTGCCGTGGGACCTGGGGTCTCTCTCTCTTCCTGCGTGGAAATGGCTGCAGCAAGCAATGGTGAGTTAAACCAGCAACACAAGGGGAGATGAGTGCTGTGAACTCCAACTCAACCTGTTGTGAATAGACTGAACTAATGTGCTAAAAACCATGAACACAGACATTTCTCAGTTAATTAGAGACCAATGGCAGGAAATCAGGTAAGGAGGAAAATAATCAAATACTGATGGATGAGACAAAATTGCATGTAATTGTCATTATTGAAGTCTCTGGGCTGAGTGGCTTGGAAGTGATGTTAAAATCTCTATTGACAAATGGCAAAGTAGTGGAAAGTCAGGTACCTGGAGAACGTTGTAGAGTTTTGCTTTGCAAAACTCAAAGTGTCAGCGTTACCAGAAGTCCCTGGCTGCCTTCTGGGGAGGTCCTTGTCACCTTTGCACCTGGCTCCTGCCTGAGCTGCTCAAGTTGGATGCTGCACTCTTGGCTTCTCCTCCTTCCCCTGGCTCTAGCTGTCCAGCTGCCTTGGCTGGGAACCACGGGAAACTGAGCAGGCATCGATCGATGCTTTAACGAGCAAAGCTCGGAGAAGGTGTTGTCTGGGCTCCATCACACACCCCACATTCACAACTAGGACACTCGACATCTTAGTGTTCAATTGGCAGAAAAAGACATTCAGTTGGCGTGTACATGCTGGAAATCTCACAAAATATAGATTGGCACAAAAAGGTTGGGTTTTTTTTTTAACCAATAGGAGCACTCAGTGCTGAATTTTCAGTATGAATAAAATGAATTGCTGGACCACAACCAGGGGTCACTGATGTACCAGATTTCACCTCCTTGGTAGGTTTAATATGGTAAAATGGACAACCTCAACCAGTAATATATCTGACACTTCAAAAAGGCTGATTTGCCAAAGTTAAAGATAACATTGTGTGAAACTGACTGTGGAGAAAGATCAATACAAAAACTGAGATTTTTTTCAGAGGAGCTTGTCAGAGGACCAGAAAGTTTGCCATTTTCCAGTCAAGAAAGATGACAACTTTGCATAAAGTCTATCTGGTTCTGAAGAAGGGAAAGCAAGAATTAGAGTTTTAGAAAAACACCAATATTTAATAAGTAGAAAAGGGGGAAATACTATAGATGAGAAGTTCTGAAGTCTACAAATTTAATAAGAGAGCCAAAGACAGGGATAATTTCTGTTTAGCAAGGCTAAGGACACTGAGGAATAATTTTTAAGTGGCTGGTGTCATTCTAACATCTTTGTCTACAACCCAGAGCACCAGAATGTAAAAATTGATAGAAGATTTAAATCAGTAGTATTACAAGATAGCGATTACTAGGCCTCACCAGTGAGTTTTTATGGCCAGCAGGTCTCTGCTCAGAACCACTGCTGTTCATCACTGCAGCTCTCATTCTTTGAGGCTGTGAGTTTAATTGACAATACACAGAAATTTTACAGAGATTTTGTCTTAATATTGAGTAGTGTTTTAATTGAAAAATGAGCCCTGTGAGAGAGCAATTGCAAAGGTCTCAGAGGTCTTGAGAAGTCACATACAGAGAAGTTGTCATGTTACGGGTCATTCTGAGTCATCCTGTGCTGTTCAGATCATTCATAAATAATCTGGGAGTACATACAAAATGAATGCAAACATATGTAAAATTGCTGCTAATCTGTAGGTATATTTATTTTAAGTTCAGTGTTCGTTTTATACTCATGAAGTGACTGCTGGCAACCTTTCCAGGTAATGGAAAAGTAGACAGAACAATAAACACTAACAAGGGCAAGAAAGTCAGTCGGAGTGATACATGCAGCTTGGCAAACTGGTCAAGCCAAAGAAACTGCATTTCAATACAGACAAATGCAGAGAGATGAACAGGGAATAAGAACGGTGGCAGACTTTCACAGCAGCGGATCTGGCAAGCGATGGCTCCAAAAGTAGTAGCGGTCTTAGGGATAAACAGTTCAAAGTGAGCTCCAAATCCCAAGCTGTTGCAAAATAGCTAATGTAATCACTGAATCACAAAGTAGGAAGTAGCTACAGCGCTGGCTTTATGATGGACATGTGTCTATGTTTCAAAAAAGATGTTGAAAGATTCAAATGGGAATTAAATACATTTGTATGTGTGTATATAGAGAGATACAGATATTTCCCAAGCAAGAGAGAAAACGCTTTGCATTTGCAAGCTTCAAGAGATCTAATTTTTCTGTTGAGAAAGAGGCTGAAAGGTTACATGAGTGCTCTAGATTCACCTTCAGGCTGAGAAAATACTGGGCGCTAAAGGACTCTTCAGGAAGGAATCTGGGATCTCTACGCTGCAAGAAGAAAAAAAGTAAGGTAAAAATTATCACTGGAATAAAATGAAAATTGTGAATTTTCCATGTCTTGACATATTTTTGGTCATTACCACTGTTCAGGAAAACATCTGAGCAAAGCAATTCTCTGTTGTAATCCCAGGTAAATTATTGAAGTCAGAGTAGGAGTAACTGGATGTAGGGCAGGGGAAGCAAAGGGAGGTGAGCCAGGGTGACCGTCCAGCTTTGATCAGAGTCTGTAGCAGATGAGACAAGTTCAGCAGAGGTTACTTCTTCCTTTGGGGTAAGGTGTGGACCTACAGAGGAAGGACAAAAAGAGGGAATAAGTAGGCTGTTACCACCATTAACACAGATAAATGCAGCGTGTGCAATTTGCCTTACATGATGCAGTTAGGACTGCAGAGCCTCCACCTGTGTGCCACCAGATCTGGCCCCACTAACCCATCTGAGAAAGGAACAAGAGTTCATAAAAAGGTGGACAGGAGGGTGCTCCTGTCATCAATACAGAAACAGCTGGATTAAAATGGGGAGGCATGGCCCCTTAGCCCCTACATACACATGGGGGAAAAGGAACTATTTTCTACTTTGATGCTCCCCAGTTGTGACAAGAGAGTTACAGCTGAACAGAAAATCCTGGCTGTGGAAAATAGTGCTGCCTTTAAGGGCAGGGAGTCTTACACACAGGCAAAGAGGAGGCAAGAGGAGACTCATAGAGGACTAGTGCTAAAATAAAATTGCAGACAGTGAGCATGAGTTATGTTCAGAGCAGTGTCTGTAGTGCACTCCCACAGGACCTGGCCAGATGCGTTGGGGTGGGGGCACCACACTATCCAAAGAGGAGTACAACCAGCATTCAGCAAACACTGTGCCACGTTTCCTTCATTTTATGTTTAAATCAGTTTAACTCACTTCTTTTGATGTGTGATTGTGACTGTCAAAGAAATCCCAAGGGTAAAGCTCACATTGTGCTCCTACACCCTGTGTGTCTCTGAAACCATCTCAAAGCTGAGTTCAGGAGAGAGACCAGAGGTGTCCTCTGCTTGAACTGAAGCAGGAGCACTGTATTAAGACTCTTGTGAGTTGGATTCTGTAAAGTTTGCCACTCACCTCAAGCAGGTGTTTTCAATGTAAAATTTTTGGGTTAGAACTAGCTGTGTCCCTAAGAGTACTAGAATGGTCTCTTGTTATTTTTATTCCTAGAATATCAAAATATATTTAATAGGAAAAGTGAATGGTGTGGTATAAATAACTGATAGTCGGGAGAAAAATACCGTCAAAGGTTTTGTTTCAGTGTAATGTAAAACCATGTCACAAGCATTCCCATCAATGCTTGTCACACAGGAACAGGAACAAGTTATGAGGTCTGAGACAGAGAATACAAATTGGTACATATACCAGCAGTTCCCCTGTCTTTCTTTTAAACCATTTCTGGCTGTTAAATTATCTAAAAACTGCTTCACAAATCAAAGACTATGGGATGCCAAGAGCAGGGCACCTTGACTTCTGTTTAAACTTGCACTGGGAATGTTACATATAATTCTTCAAGAAATATCATTTAATTTTTGTAAATTCATCTTCTGTTCATTTAAGTGGAAGAACACTCACTAAATTTCTAGCATAACACTCTCTCATGTGTTAGTTCATAAGCTTTAAAACTGTAAAGTCTTCAAAATGAAAGAACTTAAAACTGTCAGATATTTTCTCTCACCTGTGGAATGAATTAATTTTTGTATTCTCTTATTTATTCTGTGAAGTTGAGACAGCCAATTTCACTTTGATTTGGAATTATTTTCACGTTTTGATTTTAGCAAAGCTAGCAATATCTGTTTTCCTTACTGAGCTTTTCTTAAGCTGTTAAACCCTAAGCTCACAATAGCTAGAAGGTCATCCTTGCATTAACATCACTTACTTAATATTGTCTCTGATATCTCTTTTTAGACCTGGAACCCTCAAACACTTTTACTTGATTATGTATAGTTTTCTCTTGAATAAGAAACAATGACATGAGATGTTTGGACAGAATTGGGTACCTGGTTCCTTAAATTATAATTTAGCTCTTCAATCTGTCAGCGGAGAAAAAAAGGGTATCTTCTGCCACTTCAGACGTTGTGTCACACAGATAATAACCCATTACAGCTACTCAGATAGCTCAGAGAAAAGAGATCCCTGTTATGGAGCTAACCTCAGCTGACGGAGCACGCAAAGATCCAGCCGTTGGCGTTTTGGTGGAGTGATGGGGAAAGGGGAATGTTCCATTTCCCCTTTTTAAAGGAAATAAGAAATATCAGCCAAAGAAACCTACACAAATTCTCTGCCAACAAAGACAAAGAAATGCACCTTCTGGCTGGCTCTGTGGGTCTGTTATTGTGGTGGAACCTTGTAGTGACAATACATATTATGCCACTTTCCTTAAACTGTGGTTATGTTTTGGCTTGGGGTCCATACAGCTTCAGATTTAGCTGCAGACTATAATATAAGGTTGCTGTGGGTTTTTTGTGTGTGCGTGTGTGTTTTTGTTTTTCCTCAAGCGAGAGATTTCATTTCTTTTAACGGTTACCGTTGTGCTCTTATAAAAAGGTCTGCATGGAAGTGCTGTGATCTGGCTGCCACTGCATGCCCCAGCCATGAATCAGGGCATAGATATTTAGGATCACAAAAGCAAGTGGGAGGTATACTGCTACACAGTAGATGGCACAGAAACTGGTGTAGGGCATTAAAACCAAAGGGGAAAAGTGTTGTTTTAAACCTTCCTAAGGGGAGCTCTTTGACCCTGCTAATTGATAATAATAAAGTGTGAGAGAAAGCAGACGTCGTTTGTTGTAAAACATGCCTCTGTAAAGAAAGCTGGGGAAAAAAGGTTAAGTTTCAAAGCAACTGTTTAAATCTATATTTGCAATGGGTTCAGTCTGCAGTGAAACCAACTAGTGCATCATAGCATTTGTGATTTATTGCAGCATTGTGAGGCAAGCATGAGTTGACAAAAGACAAATGCTGCAGACTGCATCAATCAGAGGGTTCTTCGGGGTGAAGCAGAATTTTTTTTCAGAGAAGCTCATTAAGTCACTGAGAGATACTGGCCACTCGTGAGTGGTGCAACAAATTTCACAGTGGACCTACAGCAGGAGCTGTTTTTGCAGATGTCTACTAACACCGCTCTGCTCAGAGCCAAGGCAGTGCCGGAAATTTATCGCAAGGCGTTCTGAGTCAACAGTGCTGCAGAGACAGAAATGAACATCACCTGCTTAGGAAGTGCTTTCTGCTTGTGCGAGCAGCCAGTCTAAGAAGTGGACTGTGTATTGAAACACTGATAGATCAATATATATGATATCCAGCCATTAATGACTTGTATTAGTGCAAGAGAGCAATGCATTCAGAAGTTTCAATGTGAGTGTGTGACATCTGTTCAGGAGGTCCTAATGGACTTTATGTTTATCAGCCTAAGAGCTTTTTCAGGAGGTCATACATGTGGTGAGTGACCCAAGTTTTACTGCTCTGAGGCAGATTAATAATCTGATTTGTTTTAGGGTCACTTTGAAACATCTACAATTGCTGAACAAGGCTTTGGGATGTACGGCTGACAGAGGGCAGCTTGCCGTTAACATGTTAAACGTGGCCAGAGCCTTCCTATATATTTTTAAATTCTAAATGTAAAGGTTTGATACCTGACACTGTGCAAGGGTGTAAAGTGTGTGCTAAGAAATAACTAAAGCAAATACTGCAGCTGTGATTGTAAGTGAAAATCATCTCAAGCTTGTTACTGATCCGAGATACAGGAAGATCATCATGCTTCATTTTCGCTGGGAGATAGACAAGGCAGCACCAACAAATCAGGAAAATTCACTCCATTCTGAATTACTGATAAATTAGCCCACTGGCAGTATATCTTTAAGCTAATGCTATTAAGTATTCGCTTTGAACCCTCCTGCTATGACTCAGTCCGGGGGAGGCTTGCAGAGAAGTGTGAGCTGACATCATCAGATATGATATGTTATAGTTTTCATGTTTCAGGCTGGTTCCAGTTGGTCTGAGCAAAGGTCGTAATAAACTTCTTTCTTGAAGGCAAAATGAATGTGACTAAAAAGATTGAAATGCTGGGCAGAATAGATGCAGCTGCAGAAAACCAAAATGCCTTTTGTGGGTGCCTGCCTGTTACTCTGTCATTTATGAGGTTTTCATCTAGCCAGGTAACATCATGGGTGCCACCATCTAGCCAGATGATACCACCATGGGGATGGAGACATTGGAAAACCACAGAGAAAGCCAAGATCTGCCTAGCAGATCTTCTGCGATCGGCAGGTTTCATGGGTTCGACATACTGCGTTGCCAGATGAAGAAAGCCCTTGTTTGCCAATGGAGTGATGTAAGGCACTTTCACAGCTTAGTTTCTCTCCCTCCCCATGGAAGGTGGAGACCAATCCTCCTGTGGTTAATCAAGAGGCCATGATTTGCCAAGACTGCCTTTGTAGCGAGCCCAGACAGGGGGCCAAGGGTGCCCTCTCCTTCACCTTGCAAGCTGCAGGGAGCAGCGCATGGTGGAAATCTCTCCCAGGAGCCTCCAATCATGGGTGCCACCATCTAGCCAGATAATACCACCATGGGGATGGAGACATTGGAAAACCACAGAGAAAGCCAAGATCTGCCTAGCAGATCTTCTGCGATCGGCAGGTTTCATGGGTTCGACATACTGCGTTGCCAGATGAAGAAAGCCCTTGTTTGCCAATGGAGTGATGTAAGGCACTTTCACAGCTTAGTTTCTCTCCCTCCCCATGGAAGGTGGCAATCAATCCTCCTGTGGTTAATCAAGAGGCCATGATTTGCCAAGACTGCCTTTCGAGCCCAGACAGGGGGCCAAGGGTGCCCTCTCCTTCACCTTGCAAGCTGCAGGGAGCAGCGCATGGTGGAAATCTCTCCCAGGAGCCTCCACAGCCACTCTGCTCCTCCTTGCTGTTTTGTGACACAAGTTGCTTTTAAAAAGGTAAACACTGTTATGTTTCCAGCAGCAGAGGTGCTTAGGGAGCTAGAAAGCATCAGGGGTTCCTGAGCAACATAACAGTAAAATCCAAGTCTGAATATGGTCTATCTCAAGCCTTCAGCCACAGTCACTTTCTTTCTGAAGAGTCCTTTCAAACACTTTAATTGAGGTTTCTACCTCTTTGCTCTACCGAGCTGGAACAGCAACAGTGATTTGCTGTGCAGAGATGATGAGGATCAGAGGCAGGATATGGCGAGCTGATTCCCACCACCACTGCGAGATGCCTCTTTGGTCAAGCTGCTCTTTCATAGCTCTCGTCCTTCCCTTCTGTAACTGGACTTCACCAAGGGTCGGTCCCCTCCCTTGATTCCTGGTCCCGCAGTCCCAGAATGCATTTGCAATGCCTTAGTTTTCTGGAAAGTAGGACATTTCTCTTGGCAAGGATGTGATGAGTAATAGAAACCTTGGCCTTGGGGAAGGGAGTCAGCCTTGGGCACTGGAGATGCAGTGAATGCAGCGAGGTGGAGATTCTTTGGCAGTGATGTGTGTTGATTTGGGACACACAGCTACGGTGAAACTAGTGGAATAGATGACTGAGCAGCAGAAAGAGCTTGAGAAGGAGGAAGAATATGGATGTCTCTTGGGCTGCTTATCTGCTAAGTTTTTTTAATAATGGCCACTTCACACTCATGGGTGGCAAATACAATCAAAATCAAGACAAGAGGGATAGTGGAGAGGAAAAGTATTGGAAAGGGACTCAGGAAACTCATTCAGGAATACAGCTTTCGGACAATGTCATTAGTTTGCACAAGTGTGAAATTCTGCCTTCTTTTTTTAAATTAAAAAAAGAGAAATCCTGAAAAAATTAAAAGCCCAAAGATCTTTGGACTTTAAAACCCAGACTTATTTTGCTGTCTGAGAAGCTCTTTCAGGTTTTGCATTGGTGTTTGGATGTGGATATTTCGATAAGAGCTGGATACTTCTGGGGTCCCTCCTGATTCCAGCACTAAGGAGGCCTTCCACACGCCAGACCTCCTCTCGCTGTGACAGGGGGATCTTCTCCAAGCCACACCATCTATCCTTGTATTCCTTGAGAGCAAACACAGCCTCTTTTGCAGGTTCCAGTGGAGACAGACAGGGGCCTTCAAGGGCTGAGCGGAGGTGAATCTGTGGCAGGAAGGATGCAGAGTGTCCTTGGAGGATCTTAGGTGCAAACCATAATACAGCCCAAGGCTGTGTTATGTTTCTCATGTAGCCTCCCACTTTGGGGATTACGCTGGCTGCTGTAGCTGGGGGGTGCCCCCAGAGTGTGTTTTGGCGGAGCGGAGCTGCCAAGGAGAAGTGTGAGGGCAGTCCTAAAGGCTGGCTGCTGGGCACAGAGCCAGGCCGGAGAGCTGGCTCCCTGTAGATCCTCTCAGAGTGAGAAAAGGCAAGACCTTTTAACAAATTAAGTGCTTTTCTGATCAAAATAAAAAAGTTCCTTCTTCTAAATTTTGTTTTATAATGGCATGTTTCTGATTTTAGGCCAGCATCTCTCATGATCCAAAGGATTACATTTTTCACTCATGACTCCCCTATTCAGACAGGCTTATTTTGCTAGCAATTAAAATTGGAAAATTATTTTGAACAAAGGTAAGGAGAGAGAGAAAATGAATCCACTTCAAACTTTAAAGATGGAAACTACTCCTTTTTTTTCTCTGCCACAAGCTCTGCTTAGACTCCACAAATGTGGGGGCTGGTCCCCGGTGGAGAGCAAACCTCACCCTTTGATGGGATCCACTGAGGCCTCGAGGAGGGACTGCGGGATTTTCTGCCTTCGAGCCCCAGCTGTCACTTCTTATGCTGCGAGGATGAGCCAGGCCGACGGCAGCTTTGCTTTCGCTGTGGATTTCATGTAGGGGGTGTTCCAAAAAACCTGCTGATGGTGGCAGTTTTAAAACCCCCGTATCGATGGATGGAAATGACTGCTGGAACAAACCGAGCTCATTACCCATCTCTTCCTTTCTTTCATAGGAGGAAGCCCCTCACAGTACAATAGTTCTCATTGTTGCCCTGATTATTTACTCAAGACACTATTTTGTTCTATTTTGTGCCTTGTTTACGTTTCATAGTTCAGTACAGGGCATTTCCTTTCCTTCCTAAAATTCAAATCTTAGCGTTCACATGCTTATTCTGTGACATGGAAAGCCATATTTCCTTTTTGCAAAAAAATGTCCTGCTTGAAATCCCCTCTATGGATTCAATGGCTCTTTATTAATAGCAGAGAGGCAAATATTTAGCCCTTCTCCAGTGTGGGAAAGGTAACAGCCCTTTGCATTACAGTGCCTCTCCTCTAATTCTTAACACATGTAGGATGTCCTCTGTGAAGTGGGTGAGAAGAAGACTTTTTTTTTTAGCTTTACTGAGATAAGCAATTTGCAGTGGCACAGACAATCTGCTCTGTTAAGAATCTGGCACCATTTACAGTGGCTGGAGCAAGAGACTCAGCAGTAGATTAGTGCTAATTTCTCTTCACACAAATAATGGCACTGATGACTCTTGACCATGTGACAGGTTTGTGAGTGATGAGCCTTGAGACTTCAGTAGTGACACTTTTCTTTCTCCACACTGGTAAATTATTCATTATTGGTGCAGCCCTGGGAAAACATAAAAAGAGAGAGTGGGAGAGAGGAGGGATTATGTTGCTAATGATAGAAACTGCTGACAAGTCCGTTGGGGTTGGGGCTGGGGGTGGGAAAAAAGCTTGCAGTGTATGGGCAGGTTGAGGCATTGTGTTATACCCATTTCAGAATATAACATCCAAGGTTCATTTCAATAATCTTCCACAGAAGTGCAAGCAAGGATAAATGTAAAACTGGCAATTTGGGGGGGCATAGTAAAAATGCAGGTGCTACTGGTTTGCACCTTGGTCTGATGTTGTTCATTCTAAGTTTTTTTCACTCTATGTGAAAATCCCACTGTACTTGTATTAGGCTCCTTATCTGTAGTGCTTCTGAATGAACGCTGTTAAACATTTTCTTCATTCCAGCCCAGGACTGGATATATTTGAAGCTGGACAAAGAATTTCTCTAATAGAGAGTTTGTGAGTTAGGGTTTGCTGAAACCTGTCCGAATGAAAGAGCATCGTATGTGTGATATCCCATGGCTGGTCCTGCTGGTATGTGCTGTGTTGCTCGTGAGTCACCACAGGTTTGAAGTGTGTGTTGTTCCTTCACAGCGTGGCTGCTGAAGCACTGATTAAGCAATACCAGACTTGCCCAAGTAAGACAATGGGGGATTTTACCTGTCTTTCATTCCTGGCTGTTAATTTTCCATGTTCTTCCTTTTTTTGGAAAAGTACACCACTGAGTGCCATGTTTCTCACCAGCCTGCATGCAGTAGTGATTGTTTTTAACAAGCCCTATCTGAAGCATCTCTACTCCACCTAAGATTGCTCTTTGCTTCCTCTTTGCTCCCATGGGCATACAAAACAAAGCAGGAGCACAAAAGCAGTGACAGCCCAATACATGGAGCTGCAAAGCTTTGTATACAGTAAAAGAAAAATCCATACTGCAAATAGATCGGGATGATCTACTCAGAAGAGGATTCCTAATCCACCTGTAGAGAGTATCACGCCGGTACTCAAGCCTGCAATACTGTAATAAAGTCAACCCTGAACATCCACTTTGATAAGTGATCTAGGCATAATTTAGGGGAAGACGTGTGATGTGCTCCTGTGTTCCAAGGAGTAGTGAAGTGGCTCCGCCACATCTGGTAGGTAGCAGTACCTGGGGTGCCCTGACAGCAGCAACGAGGACCACATTTCCAACTGCCTCAGCTGCTCCATGGCAGCGAAGGAGTTTGGCTAAGCAGCTTTGGGGGCTCCCAGCCTGGAGAAGACACCTCTTTTCAGGAGACGCTATGATCTTTTCTCAAGGAAACAGAGTTTCTTCCACGTTCCCCACCCTTTCATGTTGAGCATCGGTGGTTTTTTACCCCCGTCTCTGTTAAATGTCCATCTCCAGTGCAGCTCTCTGAATGTCAGGAGCTATTTCAGTCCTCTCTAGGAAGAATTCCTACATCTCCCATCTGTGTCTGCACCTGATGGCTGTCTGTCATGTTGAAGTCTAACCAAGAGAGCGCTTGGAGCCCGAAGAGCAGCCTCGCCAACCCTCCACACTGCATATAAATGCACAGCTTCACTCGCCTGCCTATAGGACTGTTGTCTGGGCACAAGAGCTCCTTTCAGATGAATTTATTCTGTTCCTGTTCTGCATCCCATCCCCATGAGCTGATTTGATGCCAGATCCCACACTGAAGGTGAAATGGTCCCCCTCCTCCTCTGAGCTTCCGCATAGCAAGATCAGAGGGGAAAAGGCAGTCTCCTTCAGTACCTCCAGAGCCTAATCTCGATCAAAGCACCCCAGGGGATATTGCAGTCTCTCAGTATCCCACAGGGTCATCACTGGCTCTGCCTGGTGATGCAGCGACATTCAAGGCTAGCACAGCTGCTGTCAGACCTGGAAGGGCTCGAAAGCAGAAGCAAAGCAGGCAATGGGCTGATGAAGGGAAAACCTCTATGAAAACAAATTAGAACAGGAAGCCAGACAGTAACAAACAAAACCATTGGCGGGATGCCTTCCCTCCCCATATTCGAATCCTTTGTCTCCTCAGCAGTTCCTATAGTCTTACTGTGCTTGCAAGGGAAAGGAGGAAATAAAATCTCAAAATTAACTCATTGTTAACTAAAGAACAGAAAAAACTTCCATACTTGAACATGTTCTGATGCTAAATACAGCTCTGGTGGGTTTTTTTATATTCCTTCCTTTTTTTTTCCCTTCTTTTTTTTTTCTTGCAATGAATTCTTGCAAAGAATTATAAAAATCAGGCTGGTTTGTTTGTTTAAATCCTTGTTTAAAGATAGTCACTTCAGAAAAATAAACAACCCCCAATTCCAAACATTGCTTTTTTAATATAATAGATGGTAATAACTCAAAATTAAACCTTCATCATTACTGTATCTGTAGTAAAAGAGAGATGGAAAGACAAGAGACAAGGGTTGGCTCCATGTTCAAGGGAGTGGGACTTGGACACAGGAGCTCCCTTTCTAGTGCAGGCTGCCTTTATTGGCAACAGCTGCACTATATAAACCCTCCAAACAGCCCACAACATGATGGGGTCAGCTAGGAAGGAATCTTGTCCATTTATTCCGAGTAATCTATTTCTACCTGTTGCTTTGGGAAAAGATGACACGGTACTGCCATAACCCACATTCCCATCCGATTCCAGAAGGAGTGTGAAGCAATGGTCCCTGTATCTTTTCTCAGGGTCCTAGCTAGCAGCTTGCACAGCTCAAAGCAATATTTTTTTAATATACTCGAATGATAAGCACTTGAAAAAGGAGCAGATGAAACAAGCCCTTAGAGCTCCTTGCTACTGTGTCATCATGACTATGCAAATCTGCAAAAGAATGGATTGCTAAGCGGAGTAAAGGACAAGTTATAAGCATGTTGTTCTGTTTAATCGTGCAGGTGTTTTCATATACAAATATTTGTCAGCCAAACCCTGGGAAATGCTTATTCCTTAAGTCTATAAACCAGAAGAAGGAGAAAAAGAAAACGATGACACAGTTCTTAGGCAGTGGAAGCCAGAAGGAACTCCATTTTTCATTTTTAGTACAACAGTAAAGTTTTTTTCTCTTTTTTCTTTTTTCTTTTTAAAGTTCTTCAAGGTGATTCATAGTGTTGGTACTTAAAGAGATATACGAGCTCAAGGCTACCCATTTAAAAAGCCTGAGAAACTAACTTCAAGGAGAGATCTCTGAACAATCCATTTAAGCAGATATGCTGCTGCATCTGGGTGGGTTTGCTTTTTTATTTAGTTTATGGTCAAAGTGATATGATAATGCTGCAGGATTGGCTGAGTGCTGTTTAAAGTTGGAGCTGATGTCAGAAAGTGCCAGGCAAAATGACAGGGGAAAGTGCATCCCTTATTTGTCTCATGCAGTGATGCCTGTTTTGTTTGGAGCCACTGAAATGATGCAAATAGAGCTATTTTTTTTAATGTTTCACAGCAGTCTCTTCCCACGCTCTGATGCTTGAAAGGGCACCCCACAGACAAAATCTGATTTATGCTATTTTTGATATATATATATGAGTTTCTGTTAACTTAGCTTAAGAAGCATTTTTTAAAAAATCTTTACGATTCCCTTACCCATGGAGTATCTTTGTGCTATTAGTATGTATAACAGACAAATATTTGTCTACTATATGAACAGCCATTCTGTTTAATTTCTGAAACGTTTAAAACATATCAAAGTGGTTCAACACAAAAAGCATTTTAAGAAACAACATCAACAAAACATCAAGTTGGTTTGGCCAGGAATACAGTAATAGCTGTTTGTGTGCTTTGGATTTGCTTTTTTGTCTGTATGTGGAAGTAGGAAGAGGTGTTTCAGTCACAAAATGGTAGGGAGAAGGCAGGGCTGGGGATCTTTATCCCCTTCTATCCATGACCCAACTTTTACAGCACATACCTGAGACATTGGAGGGCAATTGCTGTACGAACCACCGGACTCTGGATTTCCCTTCTCCCAGGAGGACCAGGCAAAGGGCTGCGACAAGGTGTGGGGATTGCTTGATCTGCCCTGCTGGCACCATGCCACTGAGGATAAGGGACAAAATACTCACTAGACTGGGCTCTGAAACCCAGGTATCTCATCTCCCTGTCGGTTCTCAAATGCCAGGCTTGAATGTCCTTCTTTTTTGTGGGGCAGGGCACGGGGATTTGGTATCTATAGCAGCTGGAACAGCATCAACAGGAAGGGTTAAGCAAAATTCTGCTGGGAATCCAGTAGCCTGTTGATGCTGGTGGTTCACTGGAAAAATGGGCTCAGGCACCCCCCAGGAAAGGAGGGGACTGATCCTGAGTCTGCCAACTCTCACATACTCAGATCTCAGGGACGGACCAAAGGGAGAACAGGGGAAGGAGTGGCATTTCTGTGGTTCCTTGGTTTCCTTCCTTTCCTTAGAGGTGGAAAAATAAAATATGCATTTTTTATGGACTTAGGGAAGACTAGAAAAGAAGCAAATCTTACACTCAAGTCAGTCTGAAGTGATTCGGTGATAGTTGTATTCAGAAGGACATACAAACCAACTGATCAGTCAGTTACCCACCCCGTCATATAATATCAGGGCACCAGAGAGAAAGCAGTGAGGAAAAAAACAAATCCAAAAAGTGTTCAAATTGCCAAGTAGACCAGCAGTGCTGTGTCTGTAATCTGCCTTCTAGGGGTAAGAGGTATTCAAGGATGCACTTAGAGCAAGGAGGCAAAGTTGGACCAGACTGGCTCCCAGACAGACCTCAGGAAATGAGAAAGCAGAGTGTGCCCCCAAAATACTCAGCTTTAAAATGACATTTCCATGGAGCGTGAAGCAAAAAATATAATTTGTTCCTTCTCAACACTCTTCATGCCATTGTCTGTAGCAGATTAATTATTCTGTGGCCACAAGATTACAGGAAACTTGGGGTAGTCGATAAAGAAAGTGTTTCAGTTACTGCTCCTTATAGGCTCCTGTTATTTTTCTTTCTTGCCAGCTCGAGGTAATATCTTGATTGCTGCCAGTTTGTTTGATGTCAGGGCCAGCAGAGTGCTGGCTTGACATGTGCACTAAACACGCTGACAGCAGCTAGGAAGTTCATTGACGCTGGTATGGCAAGAAATGAATGGACTCCAGAAGCAGTAAAATGCACTCTTAGTACATCACAGTGGAGGCTTCACTTTCCCGTGAGATACTGGGCTATTACTTGTCTGTGAGACACACTTCAACACATCGTGTCAAACAGCAGAATCATGAGAAAACTTGCGAAGTATTCCCATTCAGGCTAATTGATTTTTAAATACTCTATTATCTGAAGTTGGCATCTAATTATTTCTTTCAAGATCCTGACACGTTCCTGGTAGTCGCAAGAAGCAATGATTGTTCAGGACGTAACGCTGCGGTGGGCAGCAGAGCATCCCTCTAAAAGGGAAAGATGAGGCTTTTTATATTTTTTCCTACTGACATGTCTGAGGCTGCTGCAAGAGGAATTGTGGTGCAGTAAAAGATGTGTGAGATGAACTGATGGGAAGCTTGGGGATGTAGTCAGGCTCCAGCTGGAGTAAGACTTCTATACAGAGATCAAACTGTTCTAGCAGATAATTTATTACCTTTCTCAAACAAATCACGTTGGCCTTAGGGTCATTAATGTTTATAGTGAAGTCCTAATTAAGCAAATATAAACCTTATGCTCAGCAGAGATCACATGAAAAAAGAAAATAATCACAGACTCTTTCTTGTCCTTGCCTCTCCCTCTGATTTCATGATGACAATATTAATCAAATAATGGCAACAGAAATTAGATCAAATGTTGGAGATACATCAGGGCCAACCAGGGTCGTCGTCTACAGCAAGCACAGATCAAGTACAAAGAGCCACTCGGCCCAGCTCTCCTCTGACTTTTATTTTGAGCAGTTGTTTCTGTCTGTACAAGAATGGTGTGAAACGCCTGAAATCAAGAGGCTGCATTTCACGTGTTCTGCAAATGACTTCCCAAGGTGTCCACACTGTGAGACTGGCAACTGGGAGCTGCTTCCTCGCTGCTGCCATGCTCCTTCGTGTGGAAACCAGCGCTCGCATCTCGAGCAGTTTGCCACTGAGAGCTCCTTTTGGTATTAAGAAAGCGATAAAGGAAGAACAAAAGTAAGTAATCAGTGTCCACACATGTCTTCTGTAGAGGGAAGGGACACAAAATGGCAGCTTTGTAGCAGAGGGAAGACTTCTTACCATTAAACCACACAGAAAAATCAAAATACGCTAGCTACCTAGACCATCACTGTAAAATATGGTCGCGTAGCTCATATTTAATCACAGAGAAAGACTAACAAACTGAAATTGCTCAGATTTTAACAATTTTCTCTTTGAGAGACAACAATTTCTTCTCAATATCCTGACTTGCCATACTTGTTGCTTCATACTTAATGTTCACTCATGCAGGCCAGCCAAAAATAAAGTATTTCCACAGATTAAAACTGCCTCGAAAACATATGGGTTTGGTTTAAAAGAAATAGATGGAGTTTGAAACTATAACTATTTCAGGAAATGAAATACAGTTTTGCGTTTTTGTAAGGTCTTTAAATATTTTATGAAGTACCAATGTTTGCTTGTATTTTTTTAAAAAAAACACCCTCTTATGTATTTTATTATGTACTTTAGTTGGAAAGACACCAAAAGGAGGGGGAGGAGGAATCTTACACCTATGTACAGAACTGGGTTACCAACCTGTATTACTATAACAGGAATATAAGGACATAACAGGGCAAATACTGTTAACTTCTTGGGTTTATTTGTTACACACATTTCTTTGATTAAAAATACACAAATATTTGGTAAGGGAACATTGCCCTGGGTAAGATGAAGTAACTGTGTAGTCTAGGTATGAAATAAATGTTCTGTAAAAGTGTCCTTTAATCTAATTGCTTAATTACCTTTGCTCTTTATCTGGAAAGACTCACAAGAAGGTGTTCAGGACAAGTGATTATGCTGGGCTGGTAGGAGTCTTTCGGATCATGCGAAGGGAGGTAAATGGGTAAGATCAGACCAGTTTTGGCATCCACATGCAGAGGCATACACTGTAACTACAAACCAGCATGGTCTGAGTCTGTGTTTTCTCTGGGTAGTAGTAGCAGGAACACGGTGTTCATTTAAATTAAACCAGTTCCTTGGATAATAACAAAGTAATTAAAGAAGCCACCGAGGAAAAAGAGCCAATTTATTTGAATCATGTTCATAAAAACTACAACAAGTGCCTGAAGGTAGAAAATAATGTAGTTAAGATGGGAGATTGATGATTTTTAAAAATGCATCTTGATATTAATTTAAATTATTGTCCCTAGTCCAAGAATAATAATAGATGTGAATATTTAATTTTAGGATAGGGATGGTTCTTTCAGTTAAGTCAAATTCAGAGAAAAAGCTGGCACATATGTTGTAAGTCCACTCGGTCTCCAAAACCATATTTTAAAATCTGGTCATTTTAATGTATTCCTATTTCCATAACTCTCACTGTAATTGCAAGAGATGTAGACACTTTGCTAGATGGCTTGAAATTAATATTGTTTGATCCTGTGACATGTCAAATGGAGCACAAGAAAAATTGCACTTGAAATCATGGTAAACCTTCTATTCTGTATAAGGTCCCCTGCATTGAATTTAAGGTTCTCATATCAATCATAACCAAAGGCCTAAACAAGGCAAAAAGGAAAGTTTTGACATCTTGCACCTCTCCACAGTTTCACTGACGCTCCTCTGGTTTAGTTTTGTTGTCCACTCACCGAATCATGGACGATAAGACAGATTTTTTGGCCAATTCTTAACAGTTTGCCTGAAGAACAGGCCATCTACAATAGCCTAACATCAAAACAAAAATTGGGCTTTATCAGTATTTGTATTGTCTGTCAGCAGGACAAGGTGGTCTTATAGGTCTGTTCCTTCTAAATATGCTATCCAACCTCTTAGCAGGAAGGTGAGATATTTTTGTTCAGGGAAAGCTCTTTCCTTGGGAATAGTGGCCTCCATCCCCACCAGAGCTTTGTAAACTTTGGTAAAATGTTTCTTTGTTATCCTGTGTTAATGGTGACAAAATGCAATCGAAGTTTGAGAGACCACTATGGTGCAAAAGACCAGTGACAGCCATTACAAGTGGTAACCTGCAAGAGACCTTGTAACTCTCTCCTGTATGCTTCTTTCGGGGCCCAGTCTGAATTACAACACATAACTAGTTTCCATCGATTTTTTTAAATTTTACTAACACCTGTTACAGAGGTCTTCTGTGCTCATGTGCCTGTGCAGTAGCCCTCTGGAGATTTCCCTGGCTATCCCCAAGCTTGGTGGTCCCAGTACAACTGTAGGGATTCCCAGGCTCTAGCAAATTAGACAGCTTGCTAATTTATACTAACATTACACCCACAGGACAAGGAGTCAAAGACCTGGGGACTCATGTTATCATTATATCTCTGCTTTATCATCTAGGCAGAAATAGCTAATGCTTAATTCAGGGAGGGAATCTCAGTATTTCTAGCAGTACCCAGCCTCAGTTTTTTCTCCTCAGTAGTCTGTCCTCAATACGTCATTTCAGTTCATCTGCCACCTACCATCAAACCTGGTATTCTAAAGCAAGCTCACAGAGAACCCACCTACAAGTTTATTCATGTTAATCTAGGGTCACAGGCGGTACAGACACAGGCCAGGGCAGGGAGCTGAATCTGTCTCACTGGCACTGATGGATGACTGGCACAGAAGGTCTGTTGCTGTCAACGGATACAAGGGAGAAATCCATTCTTATTCTCCCTAATATCTTTGCAGTGTTTGGCACTGTTGACCTTATGTCAAGTCTGACAGGTAGTATGAATCCAAAGTAAGTCTTCAACTAGACAAAGACCCATTCTTTCTCTAGTCCCTTTCAACATCTACATGCATCCAGCTACTAAGTGAACTGGATTTAAAAGGCAGTGATATACAGATGGCACAGAACTGTACTACTCCTTCCCTACGTACAAATTCTTTGTTATCACTGAGGTTTCCGAGTGCTTGGATATGGTCCGGTGCCTTGCTTTTCTAGAATAATGACAATCTCTGCAGTAAGAATAACTTATTGCCACACAGCAGACAAAGCTCATCCATGCAGCAGGAAGCCCGGGACAAATATTCTTTCAGCTGTGGAAAATTCTTTTAGGGTTCTGGTTACAAAACCAAAAAGAAAAAAAAAGTAGTTTAGTGTGAAATAGTACAATGCAGTTATTGGAGGGATACATGCAGTAATTGTTGAGGATAAAAGAGGACATAGCTCTACTGTCTTGAATATTTAGGGCAGAAATGGATGCTTCGCTATCACATTTGAGTTTCATTATGGACAGTAGGCAGAAATATCACACACGCTCGAACAGAGAAATCTGAATCTAAATACTTTCACCCTATTGCAAATCATACTCTGATGAACTGCTTTATTACACTCCACCACTAAGTGTTGCATACTGATTGATGACAGATAAAAGCTGGCCCCAAAAACTCGTCTGGCTGCCCACAAAAATGCAGCGAACATTTCATCATAAAGTGCTGCCTTGCATCATACAGGTTTTAATCCTAAATAGCAAGCAAAGAAGCTCTGGGTCACTGCTACTCTGTCTTTACCTTCCTGCATTTTAAACCACAGGTGTCCCACACAGAGCAAAACCCAGTGTCAGATTTGCTGTCTAACCTTGATCCGGCCCTGTTCAAGCCCAGGATTTGTTTAACAGTTAAACTGAAGTTAAACAGGTGAAGTTCTTTGTCCTTAACCCCGGCACTCGCTAGGTATGAACCAGTGTCTACAGAGCTTCTAGCACAGGTTATAATGCATACTTCTGCAAAGTTTTGCTCTTTGGCACATAATTAATTCTGGGTTAATTTTGACCTATAAGGCCCACCCTGCTTTGAACCTGTATATATTAATAAGCTTATTGCATTTCAGCTTGGCAGATACAGAATCTAAAGAGACAAGACTTGATGTGTACATCTGGCTGGGGGTGAATGCACATGGGATGGGCTTGCAACTGTGCAACTGCCAGCTAACCATCTGGTATGATCTGTAAGTGAGGGTGATGTCAAAGTGCACCCTCCTTGCTGGGTCCTCTGGAAATTTGCACCTGCGTCTCAGTGCAGGACAACTTCAAGAAAAATAGTTTCATTATCTAGAACTAGTTTGTCACCCTCTGCTTAACAGAGCCCAGGTCTGTTGTTTCTCAAGACCAGTTTTAAGGCTCATTTTCTTCCCCTCAGGTATTATTTTTCCTTTTTTTCAGTGGAGGTTCTTGTGACGGACAAAGGCTTTCTTGCATTGATGAAGCAGGTTTGGCTACACTGGCTAACACAGGATTAGCATCTGTCTAGCAACAGGGATGCACTGTGTCATGTCTCAAGGACAGCTGTAGAAAGAGTACTTTGTACAGAGATTTTATACATTTCTGTTAAAGAGTGTAACCTTCTGTACGTGCAGTCCATGTATACACAGGGTGAATAGTGTCCCTTTGTAAAGTATTTCTGTAACTCTCTTTCTCTCACCTCTGCTACCTAATGGTTCTGCTGTTTTTCAGGCTCTCTATATCCATCCAAGTGAGACAGGATTTCCTGTAAAACTAACACCTCTGGAGCTGTCTTTTTTTTTTTTTTTAATTTCAGTGGGGCAATTTATTTACTTATTTTAAAATATTCCCTTCGTGAAGCCCTTACACAGGGACTATCATTAAAGTTCCTGCTACCTTTGGCAGGAGGTGGGTTTTACAAGTATGAAGAACCCCATGAAAAGACACTCTTTTCCAAAAATTGGATCTAACTGAGGATTCCAAGTTTTCTGAAAGCCTTGCTGTTCCCTCACACTCTGTGAGCCTTTACTTCATTGCCAGTATCATTCACAGACTTTTAAGGGAATGATAAGGGTGACTACGCTAGTCAAGGTATCTGGGCCCTGGGGGCACCAGCAGCCCTTCCCGGCCCTGCCTAGCCTCCCCTCCTGGGGTCTTCCCCCACCCCTGCCCATGGCCCAGGAGCCCATTTCAGCTCAGCCTGCGGCCCCCTGCCCTGTACCCTGTTGTAGCTGTGCCCTGCCCAACCCTGCCTCCCGTTGTTCTGCCTTACAGCTGATTTTTGTAAGATACCCCTTGGAAATCAATTCAGTTTTAACCTTGCTGATATAACGTTGAATGTTCTCATTATTCATAAATATTTCCAGTTCTCTTCTAGAAAGAAAAAAATCATGCTGCAATATACTTTTTTGTACTGCTTCTGGTTACAAGATTTGTAGACTAACTGCATTTTGTGATAGGTAAAATCAGGTAAAACACAGTGAAGACTTCAATTTCATGTGCAAGTTATTAGGATGTTCAAAACAGGATGGAGAATTATATGGATAATATACTGTAGTACAAATCAATGTTTCCTTCAGAATGTTTCTTCCCTATGTGAGCTTTCTCTTCTTATATGGGGTGCAACAGGCCTAGCATGGATATAGAAAACACAGACAATACATATATCACAGCTAGTTGAATCTCCATTGTTAATACCTTTCATGTTGTTCTGTTACACTGTACTTCTGAAACAATATCAAATCTCAGGCACTGGTTTTAAGTCAGTCTCTCATTTTAGGGTGTTGGATAAGAGTTTTGCAGAATAGAGTTTTGCAGAGGTTGTTTCACCTTCATTGCCACGTGTGGGATACTGAACAACGTAATCATACACTTGATTCTGTATTCCTTGACACTCACTGAAATCTCATTTCCAGAAATATATATATACTGATTTTTTGGGGGTCTTTGTCAACAGGAGTACATGGCTTTTCAGGACAGGAGAAATAAACAGCAAGCATATCAGGTGACCACAAGGAATATTACCTTAACCTTTGATTTGCAAGCCTTTACTAGTAGTGTTATTTCCACTTAACTGCTATCCAGCTCTGGTATTAATTTAAGAATGCTCAGATTATTTACTTACAATAATTTATCATTTAAACCGAATAGAAACCTTTTTGTTTCTATAATTGCATATGTTTTTGTCATCTTCCTTGCCATGATTCAGACTATTCAGATTACAAAACAACCTTTGATTTGCAAGCCTTTACTAGTAGTGTTATTTCCACTTAACTGCTATCCAGCTCTGGTATTAATTTAAGAATGCTCAGATTATTTACTTACAATAATTTATCATTTAAACCGAATAGAAACCTTTTTGTTTCTATAATTGCATATGTTTTTGTCATCTTCCTTGCCATGATTCAGACTATTCAGATTACAAACCAGCCATCAATAGCTGACAAAATAATGAATATAACATAAAATCATTGCATGCAGTAAATAAATAATAGCTGATAACAACTAATAAAAATAACATAATAAATGATTATCCCAGAGTTTACGTGGAGCAAACTCACATTTCATGTCCAAAAGCTTTGAATTTCTCTCCGACAGTTCAGCAACTTTATTTGCTAGTGACCATAATTAAAAATCAGGAATTGTACTGGGCTGCGACTCGGTTGTGCCCGTGCTATGAACAGCAGATAGTGTTGTGTGGTATTAAACTGGTCGTCACTTTCTGGGACAAAGTAGTGGAGCGATGTAACAAGAAACCTCATGGATAGGGGAATGCCATGGGATTAAATGTTACCAAACTGTTTCACACTCCCAGCTATTACCAATTCCATCTGTAAACACAGAATATACAATGCTTTCCACTCTGCACAGTCTCTCATAAGACTGATAATTGTATTTGGTAAAATTTGAAACACAGGTTAAGTGAGAACAGATGCCTTTCTGTGCCCTTCAGGAGAAAGTGCCTGGGACTCAGACCAGTTGCTAACATTACCAATATGCATGATTGAGAGACACACAGTTTATTTATAGATGCAAGAAAGCAGAATTTTCAGCTTGGAGGTAATTCATACACTTCAAAGCATGTTTCAGAACTAAATATTTAAATTCTCTTTTCCCTAAAGAAAAAGAAAAGAAACTCAGTAAATTTTCCCTGTGGAAATTTTGATTATGCAGAAATTGCTTTTCTGTCACAAAACATTTTATTGAAAAAACTCTCGAACTGCTCTGGGTGCTCACATGAAAGCAAGGAAGAGAATATGTATCTATCTGCTTCAGTATTTCATACGAATGGACACAAAGCTTTTGATTCTTTTTCAAAATAGAACAATTCACTTTCAAGGGCATTTATTTCTTTGCATACAAAGTTTGAAAACAACCTTTTCCTCTATTTTTTTCACAGAATTTTTTTTTTTCAACTTTAAATATGAAATTTGCTTTTAAAAAGCAAACAGTCTGTGAGATCACTAATTGTAAAAAAATGTTCAGCATTGTTCAGTGTAGTAATGTGGGAATGAGGAATTACCAGGGCATAGCTGACGAATTCTGTTGTTGAGTATTTCGCAATAGGGAAAACATATCCCTTCACATAGGGTTAACACTGTATGAATGAATCCCTAGGATAAAGTGTAGCTGATTTCATTTTATTGCAACATGTTTTAACTTTTGTCATCTGTTGATTTTTCCATTGGCCATGTGCAGTAAGTTTTTTCAGCTGTTTCACCTCCTTCACCAGAACACAAGTTTTTTAAAGGACTGAAAATAGTGGCTTTTCCCTGTGACAGTAAAACCACATCTATTAACCTACAGCAACTAAATCACTCTTTCAAAGAATGTGGCCAGAATTTAGTAACATGAAGAACCCCTGCCAAGGAAAATTCAATGGAAATGTAATGAAAATATCTGATGTTAACAAATATGGACACTCCCACAGTACTACTTTATCTGTTTGGAAAGACTACGTAAGGCAACTCTCTGCCCTGACTTTACCACTGACCTGATGAACAATCTTGAACCAGGTGCCTTGACCTCTCTCCATTTTTGTTTCCTCTGCCAATCTTTGTCTGTCTGGCTTGTTAAAATTATGCACATTTTGTCTTATGTGTTTGTATGGCATCTTTTACACAGTCAAGTTCTGCTCATGGTCAGAGCTACCTGGTGAAACCAATCTATACTTAATGAGGGTAACAGTTGCTCCACAGAGATGCCAAAAATTCAGTTCCTCCTCTGAAGACATGCAGTCTGTGCAATGCAGGTGAACCTTAAAAATGGCAATTGCCATTATTAAAATGTTAATCTTCCTTTTGGCTGGGAAATCATGCAGAGGAGAAACAACCCTGTGGGAATTGTTCTGAAGTCTACAGACATTATAGCTTGTTGGTACAGTCTGTGCTATGGATTTTGCCCCAGTTTGAGTCTAACTTTGCCTCCTAATTCACCTACCATGCACGTAATCAATCTCCTAAAGCCAGGCTGAGCACCCTGAAGTTCAAAGTTTGCAGCCCTTTGTGGAAGAAGAGCCTGAGGAGATGTGGTTCATCACTGTGCTCCGATTTGTTTGAATGGGATATCGAGTCATAGCTGACCAGATGCTTATGAGGTTTATTGTAATGCCCTGTTGACTACTTTTGCCTGTTCCTAGAAAGCAGCCTAGGAAAGAGGAATGGGTGCCTCCCACCTCTCAGGAGTCAAGGCAAGGCAGAGCACACAGGCAGTAGGCTTCAGTCTTCGGTGGGATGTGGGGCTGTTCATTGCCACCTCCCAGTTGAGACCAGCACTGGCTGTGAAGGGCATGTCTTCCACTCCATCTGTATCTGCTATCAAAGAGGTTACTTCAGTGCCCTGGAAGAATGGAGCAATGTCAGAGGAGCTCATCTTGCCCAGCTCTGCCTGAACAAAGAGGCAATCACTGCCTCTCACCTTTACTATATCTTGCCTGTGTGAGTCATTCTCCATTTAAGAATCATAGAATCATAGAATCATAGAATCATTAAGGTTGGAAAAGACCTCTAAGATCATTGAGTCCAACCATCAACC
>NW_008794963.1:1501983-1524802 GCF_000699145.1 Aptenodytes forsteri | reverse complement strand
GAAGGCCATAGATAAACTGTTTGAGAGCAGCAGTTTTGGTGGCGGCCTGGTGACTGCTAAGGCATGATGCCTCTCAGAGGAGACCGGCGGAGCATATCAGGACTGTTCACACATGGAGACCCTGGGCTTGGTTGAGGGGTGGTCATTTTGAGTGGTTCCTGCTCTGGTGAGACTAACCCATGTTTGAAAATTTGCAGAGTGTCAAACTTTTACAGACTGGAGAACTGCAGTGCAGCATATGCAGAGGGCATGAACTCTTCCTGCTGTGGCCATAGGCTTGCAGAGCATGGCTCAAGTTTTGCCAGTCTCATGCTCACAGACTCAAATTAAAGATTGACTCCTTGAGCCTTCTGTCAATCCTGCTTCCTGACACAGCACACAGAATAAACTACCTCCATACTCTGCAGTTTGTTCGTGATCTCAGCATTTCTCCCATCTGAAATGGGATTCTTGAATCCTTTTCAACAGCATATCACATTATAATGGAATGGATTTTTTTTTGTTATTTTTTTTTTTAATTGGACATACTGTGAAGTAGATTTGTATTTGCTTTTGAATTATGGCTTTCTCAAGCCTAAATATATGAGAAATTAAAATATTGCTTATCAAAAAAGGAATCATTTCAATGCAATGTAAAGACTCTAAGTTCATCTGCAACAGAATTGTGCAGCCAGAAAACTTGGGTATCATTCTTTCAGGCCTGTAACCCAGGCCACAGGCACAAGGTGACAGAAAATTTACTAATCGTCTGCACAGTGAGGCAAGTCCTCTGCAGTGTTTCCATGTGCCTGCTAGCACATACAAAAATTAGCTGGGCCAAATGAGATGGGTTAGAGCAAGACTTACTGGATGTTTAGTGAGTCAGTGTACCTCTTGGGAATGCTGTCCATGAGATACCCAGGGCTGAAAATCCATTTGCACTTGTGCAGTTGCCCTGGAGTGATAGCAGGATATACGTGATAACTCAGTTTGCCAACTTGTTACTGGGCAAAGCTTCAAGCTGCTCTCGATTCTTGCCTTCCCTTCAGTTTTGGTTACTCTGATGTCTATGGGAAGTGTCACAGCTGACGTCTGAAAGTGCTGAGTGAACAAACCGGGCAGAAACAGCAGCAAAATGGGAGCAATGGGAGGACTCTCTGTCCTGAACCAGCCTTCTAAGAGCTTCCTTTGAGCTCATCAGGTGTACAGCCTGAAGGGGCATTAGATTATCTCACTGGATCTCCCATATAACACGGTCTATTAACACTTACCCAGTTACCCTTATACTGAGAGCTGACTAACATTTGTGAAAGGATAGCTAATCAGGCATCCATTGTTGACTAAGCTTCCAAAAGACAGAGTGTCTACCCCAGCAGTTTGATCATTCACAGTGTTAAATGTTGTATTATCAATATGCGTGACTTCAACCATTATTTTCTGTTAGATTAAATGGGGGCTTTAAGGTTCTTTGGGATTCACTAGCCAATCATCTTTCTACTCTCCATGCCATTTCTCAGTCTCTGTCTTATTAAATAATCTGAATGGGTCATGTTTCTTTGTAACACATCTCTAGCCTTCACATAAAGTTTAAGACTTTTTTCAAACTCTAAATTTCCAATTTAAAACTGTGTGCACAGGACCTGAACACATCTTCCCATCATTAATCTTTTCAATGTGCTGAGAGATGTCATTTCTTTGGCCCATCTAGATACAAAGCTGAAACTAGCTTCCTCATGGCATTGCATCAGAAGCTCTTGTTGAATTTCTTGTCCTTTCCTACCCTTGAATCCTCTTCTGAGTCCCTAGTTTCCAAGGTGTCAGCTCTCATCCTGCAGATGTATCCTTCCTGCTTCTTAAATGTAAAGAGGCTGTAAAATGCTGGATCCAAATAAGTAAGCAGTCCAGATCAATTTGAGTGACTTATTCTCATCATCAAATGAAGTACATAAGAAATGCCTACTTTGAAGCATCACAGAAGAAAAAAATCTTCATTGCATAAGTGCACATGTGATCGAAACACTGGAATGCAAACATTTGTAGATATTTGTACAGGGACCACATCCTCAGCTGGCATCTTATCTCTGGATTTCCATGGAGGTGTGGAGGTGGTCCATAAATATGTGGAACATTACAAAGCCTGAATAATTAGAAATTTAAAGGACTCTCTGCCTAAAAGCATAACCTTTTTTGTATTTATTGCATAGTTTATACATGAAAAATAGATAAATTTTGTTGATTTTCAAGCTATACATTTTCTTCCTACTTCTCCTCCTCCCCAATTTGATCATATTTACTGAAGTGACACATGAACATTTCCCCATTGTGACAGCCATGGTTGAAACATGCAAATCCAAGGAGTTGTTCCAGAGAAAGAGAAATGGAACATTACTTTACAAAAAATCCCAGACATCCCAGAAAGCAGTCAAATATTTATGCAAAATGAGTGTAGCTTTATACACTGGCACTGAACAACACAATGCTCTGTCTCACACAATACTGTCATTCATGTGCGTACATACTGCCACAGGCAAAAGTCCCACACAATGTATTTTTATACAATTGCTAGCATATTTCATTACAAGTTGTTTTTTTAATTCCCTTATGCAGGGGATTCTCTTGATAGAGACATTCTGTCTCCCCAGAGTTTCCTAAAAGGAAGAAGAGTCACAATATAGAATCTAGAGAAAATTATGGAATAAAACATTAAATTTCAGTTGTAAATAGCATTAGCAAAGAATATTGTTATAGCAATAACAAAGGAGATGGAAAAAACCTTTTTCTTCCCTTAAGAGAATTCAGAGCACACTGAGTTATATTTTGTGTTCTCACAGCTATCATATAAGCAATTAGAAATACAATGCAAAGTAGACAGAATTGCTAGTATTAAATTTATGATACACAGCACATTAGGACCTTGAAACCTGTTAGTGGAAATAAGAACTGCAGCAAACCTGGGCAACTGAAGCACAGAGCAGAATGACCATCAACCTCTCTACCTCAAGAAGCAAATACCTGATATCATCCTACCTACCCAAGTAGCAAGTGATAGGATGAGAGGAAATGGCCTCAGGTTGTGCCAGGGGAGGTTTAGATTGGATATGAGGAAAAATTTCTTCACTGAAAGGGTTGTCAAGCATTGGAACAGGCTGCCCAGGGACGTGGTGGAGTCACCATCCCTGGAAGTATTTAAAAGGCGTGTAGACGTGGTGCTTAGGGACATGGTTTAGTGCTGGACTTGGCAGTGCTAGGTTAACAGTTAGACTCAATGGTCTTAAGGGTCTTTTCCAACCTAAATGATTCTATGATTCTATGATTCTACCTCAAAAGAATATAAAAAGGCAAATTTCCAAAGACTGAAAATTTGGGGAAGGCTAAAGAAAAGTATACAAGATGCTTCACTTTAATTATGTTGCATGTAGTTGTGATGCAGAAGCCATGGGTGAACACATAGCAATGATACATGAGTTAAATCCTGGACTGTGGACTTTCTATTAAACTGAAGTCCTGTGCACACCACAGGCAGCCTTTCGAGGGCAGTGGTAGTGCCTGGCCTCACTGCTCCTCGCTCTAGCACTTGGAAGGCCTGTGAGTGAGGAAGGACTCAGATACGCCAGAAAATGATGTGGCTCTTCTTGTTCTCTCCCAAAATGGACTGACCCTCTTCACTCAGCATGGGTAAGAAATGGGAAACATGGAAGCATTGCCTGGTTCTTTCCCTTACAAACAGACCGATATTTTCCTATGCAAAAAAAAAAAAAAAAAAAAAAATCCTCTATGGAAGCGTCTAGTGAGGACCCAGCTATTTGTTCTTCTTTGAGATACCAGAGACAATGAAACAATGAAATCTACACACAAGACAGAGTCTGTATCATAAATGAATAAAACATTTTTTAAATTCCTCTGTGGGGGCTATTCTGTGAAATCCAGGTGTCCTTTCCATTGAAACTCTCAGAAGAGGAAAAAATTATACTATTCATTATCCCAGGCACAACATTTGCATAGAACACTCTTCACATGGTGGCTCCTGTCAAAATATCCGTCACTCTGCAATGTCAGCTCTCTGGCCACCATGCACCACTTGTGACATCTTGACATGCGTTTCCTACGTCCACTACGCTCCAGCATGCTAAACATCCTATATCACACATTCCCTTCCCCTTTGCAGGATGGTTAAGATTTTTCTTCCTTCCTCTCCCTGGCCGAGCAGCCATCTCATCCTGCTTAAAACCCATAAATCTGTATGAAAACTTCAGGCCTTTATTAGGAGGGACACTGAATGATTCGAAATCACCACTTTATAGGTGGTTTTTGTCAGATCATTTTTCTCTGACATTTTTCCCAGTGGTTCACAGATACTCTTTTCGGGGGGAGCCAGTTTGTTTTGTTAAATTACAGGGGCTTCACACAGATTTCAGTTTCATTATGAAGCATGGAATAGGTAGCGTTTAAACAAGCCTGCTCCTGTAACTTCATGCCATTTAAATGCACTTCACTTTAATATCCTCTTAAATCATGTATGTATACACCACTATTGAACATACCATACTTTACATTCCCCATGTAGCGACACAGGACAATTACAACAATGCAAGCTAATTAAAGCTACAGGGTAAAACTCTGACCCTGTTGAAGTCAAAGGGAGTTTTCCATCTTACTTCAATAGAGTAAGCCTTTCACCCCGAGGCCCTTTCTGTCCCCCTAAGTTTCTCCAGCTGTTTGTGCAAAGAGTCCTGGAGAATATCAAGCCTCAGAGAGCCAATTAGCCAGAGACAGCAGTACAACAAAGCTTCCCCCTGCCGATGCAGAGCTGGCAGCCCTTTGCCTTCAGGAAACAGGTCCAAGCTGGGGTGGGGCTGTGGCTCCAAGTGACAGCCCTGCAATGCGTATAAGGTAAAGGTGGAGGAGCTGCTCTACAGGCGCAAGGATGCAATGGGGGCAAAGCTACATGAAAGTAATTGAAGGTGAGGGGAAAGGGCCTGAAACTGTGTTGCAAGGGCAAGTGATCTGAGCACTTGAAAGCCAAATGTCTCCCTAATTGCTATTTAAAATGACTGTTCCTGACCAGGGGTGCCCAACCCTCCCCACTGGGTGGGCCGCACAGCTCCTCCAGTTGCCACAGAAGGGCAGTATGTGGTGGCGCATCCCCTGGGAAGGACCAGATGTCCTGCACATGCAGAGCACATGTGACCTTTTGCTTTTATTTTCTACTTTCCTAGGGGCTCCTCAGCACAGGACAGAGAGCAGGTTGCTGACTGGAGCAATTACTCCAGCAGTGACAACCCATTCCTGGTTACTCTGTGTCCTACGGGGTCCCTTGGCCTCTCCCATGACATTTGAACAGAATGTGCACTTTCCACCTAGCAGGAAACAGGGTCCCAAGCAGGGCTGGAGCCGTGGGCTGACTCCTCTCCATCTCTGCCTACCAGAAATGAGACGCTACGTGAGATCTCTAATCACCAACACCACTGGCCCATAGTCTGTGAAGTTTTAAAATGTGACTTGAAGAGATAGGTGCTCATATATTCAAAATGTCCAAGGTGATTGCTTCTCAGAGGATTGTGGAGTGGTCTTAGTAGCCCAGTGGGGTTAGTTGTTCAAAGTGTAAAATTAGTTTTTGAAGAATGGAAGTCCATTCTTGATCTGAAATACTGAGTGAAGACTAGACTTTTCCTTGACATATTTTGTTTCAATGGAAAACAGATTTTGGCATGATCTGGCCTTAATATTGGATAGTACATTACAGATCATGGAGACACTGACAAAATGGAAGGATCATAAGATAAATACAAGCTGTTGAAAGGTGCTTTCTGGGTGAAGATATTCATATTCATAGAATAGTGCACTGGGACTACTGTTCTTGGACCAGGGTAACACTTACTGTGAAACTGAACCTAGAGAAGAAACAGGATCCTTGAATTTGGTATTAGATCAAGGCTTTCTGGAAGTTTTTGAGGTTCTTAAGCCTTATGAAAACCTGAATCAGACATTGTTCACCTTCCAGATGATGATGCCATTGCCTGAAGGCCTCCTTGGTGCCTGAAGTTCCTTGCTGTTTTCATACTTCACTTTTCGCTGTGGGAATTGAATGTGAACAAACAGTGTTCATTTTGGGATTCTTGTGTTGCAAAAGGTCAGGACCAATTCTATAATTCTATGTATTCATCTTTACAAAGAAGTGTTTTGTTCAGTCTGGACACAGAAAGATAATGAAAGCTCTTTAAACTGGTTAAAGGCAGACACGGATTCATTTATCCAGTCAATTTTGTTGTTTTTTGAAGAACGGTGAAGCACTGCCTTTGAAAAATCTTTGCTGAATTGTCTTGAGGAACCTTAGTGAAATCAAAATCAATGTACTTGTGAATACTTAAAAAAGCTGCCCATGCCATGATGGCATATACTTTTTTTGTCTCTGTACTGCAGTCATTGAAGAGAATGACATAGAAAAGGAGCTCCACTGTATTCTTATCAAACATTTTGGTGGTTTTTTTTTCTGAAATGCTTTAGCGACATAGTTAGTCAGAAAGAAGTTCAGATCAAGAAAAATAAAGTTATCAAAATTAATAACCATGAGCTTATCTATCCCTGACAGTGTTATTGATGAAATGCTGGAGCATGCAGGAGCATTGGATAAACTGGAAAGAAATAACTGTAGTCTAATCCATATCAAGTGTGGAACAGTTGTCTAATGATCCCCTTACAAGTACAGACCAAATAATAAGATTACATAAACATACCTTCTATTAATTTCCTTTCTAGTGACTTACTAGCTAGAAACAATAATACCTTTTTTTTTTATGGTGATCTGTTTTGGGACACAGTAACCATCTATGAAGAGTAAGAATTAGTTTTTCTTCTAGACAAGCACAGCTGGGGCATCATCAGGAGACCATGACAGATGGGCAGAGGTCTCTTCCAGGTATTCTAACCACAGCCTTCATTCCTAGTTTGTACAGGGAATAAGGCTTTATAGAAGGGATTTCAGGTGCATGCTGGTGAAGAGATTTTTAGCCAACAAGGAAGAATATGTCATTGTTTTTCCTTTCAAAGTCACTGATTAGCTCTTGATATTCTCGGGCATCTGAGGTGTAGGACTCAGTGAACTTGCAATCATCATCATCAGCAATGGGTTCAACTGAGTGTAACTGTAGGCAGAAACTGTTAGGCCAGACTCAGTGACCTTCCACAAAATATCAGGGCCGTGCAATATACCTCATGGAATGGTCTTTTATAAAAATAAAGTATGATACATTGAACTGCATGATTTCTTGCCAATCTTGATTTCTATCATGCGGCTGCTCTACTTTATGGGTGATAGAATCCAGGTATCAAGAAACACTAGTTTCCACAAGTCCAGGGATTTGCTGGCCAGAAAGCTTGGTCAAACTGAGTATCTTATGAATTGCTGAGACCACTGTAGTCAATAAGCCCATGATATTCAGCATAAATATAGACCATATTTTACAGCAGCTCCAGCCAAGAGGAATGTGGAGGTCTTCATGGATTCAGCATGGCACCAGCTAGAGGCATTTTGGAAGAAAAGGACCTTTGACTGAAATGCTCATGCTGGGAGTGTGACTTTCCTAAAGCCTCTCCCTCTGGGGTATGTATCAGGTTTTTATTCACTGCATTTTGGACAGATGAAAGAAAAATTGAGTTACTCCCCATGTTGTAAGCAGTATCCCTTCCGCTGTCAGTGGTGTGGCAGGCATTTTCAATCTGGAGCTGTTCTGTTATTGTCTATCTTGTGGCAAATAAGTGGAAGTAGGTACAAGGAGGTGTCACATGCTAGCCAGGAAGAGGGGAGCCTGAGGACAGCGACACGGACTGTGCTGAAAAGGTACCCATTAGTGTCTACTGTACATTTGTAAGTCCCCAAGGTAGGATGGATGCACTATATTATAGGCACCGATAAGGAAAATGTAGGGGATTGGTCAAAACCCAAGTCCTTTATTATAGAGTCATTCGAAGTCAGGGGGTCGGTCCGCTGGAAGCACATGGCGAATGTACAGTGCAAACACTCACTGTTCATAGCCTGTGATTGCTCTGTCACCACTTTCCACATGGAATCTCTACTACGCTACTACCAGTTGTGTTCTATCCTTCCAAAAGTTACCTTAAAAATAAAAGTTATTATACCATATTGCATTAAGGAATTGGCTTGATAAATGGAATGCCGTATTTCTCTATTCCTTTGCTGCTGTGAAGTATTGATTTCTTAAGTTTAAACATGATCATACTTCCTCCTCTGTTCTGACATAAGCATGGAAACCCCTGTTGTTGCAAGGTTGTAAAGCCTTCAAACATGTGACTACATTTTGTCTTTGTAAGATGACAGTTATACCAACATGTGTTTTTCGATTAAGCAATGCTAGCAGCATCTCATTTTGCATACCTTGTTGGTGGCTTTTGTACTGAATGTCTGAAATATCATAGATAGAGACACGTCCTTGGAAATGTAAAATAGCATTTCCTTTCTCACATATTTTACACTTTTCTGATGAACACCACCCAAACCCTAGTCTCCTTGACTGCTGAAAGGGTTGATTTGCATCATTGGCTAAGGATGGTTCTGATGCCCAGACAGCTAGCTACAAAGGCTTGTCGTTTCCACTCTTTCTAGGTATTATAATGAAGTGCTCTGGAGTAATCTAAATTATGTAAATACTCTTTGCTATCAACTATGGTTCTCATATATTCCCTTAGAGCAAGATTAAAACAGTGTAGGAAGTGTGCTTGATATTCCCTCTAAAATGCTATGCACTTAAACTGTACTTTTTCATGGCTTTTCTACTGGAATGAATTAGGCAAAGCAGAATTAACCTTGTCAGTCACCAAGTCAGCTTCCATGACACAGAGTGCTGTAACTAAGAATACGGAAATAACAAGAGAGCCCCAATGCAGTCACCCTCCACTGATTCCTGCATAGAGTATGTAAAGTGCTTTGGGGTGCTCTGAGAAGATAGACCCAATATAAATGTAAAGTAATAATTAGCTAAGAAAAGCCTTTTTGCCTGGAAGTCAAGGGCAAGGGAAAGTGTTCTCAAGCAAACAAAAGGTTTTATGTCCAAAACCATGGATGGTGGGGGAAGCACTGCACAGACCTCAGACACAGAAACATTGAACTGCTAACTGGAGTGTGTGGTGTGAGCAGGAGTTTAGGTGAAGGAAACAGGCTGCTTTAGCGCGAGGGAGAGGAAAAGTGGGTGACTAGAAAAAAGGAGTGAATTAGAAGAGAGAGAGCACTTGCTGAGTGGTTCGAAAACTGAGTCCATGTGGTGGTAAAACAGCATGAACCCCAGAGAACGGTTGCCAGATCTTGCTGTTCTGGCTAATTTAGTCTGGTAAAGGCAGATGATAAATGGGAGCAAGGCAACCATGTGCTTCTGAAAATACGACGTCCGCCTTTATGCTGATGTAAGGCCCTAGGAACATCCTCTGGATTAGAAAAGGAAAACATTCTATCTTTGTATGTACCTTATCTCACCCTCTCTCCTCCGTCTCAAATCCTGAGCCAAGTCCCAGTCTTTAGTCCAAGGGACTGTTCCCAGGCAGAGTGCGGGATGAACACAAAACACAGCACTCGGGCTGCTTCTGACGATGCTCTTGGAGCAGGGGCAGGTGGGGGAGGACTTGTTTCTTCTCAGGCTGAGGAAATCAGAAAAAAGGGGAAGAATAAGGGGAAGTACCATCAAGCGTGAACTGAACAATACTGTTAGATATTAGTATGTCACAGAGTGCAAGGGGCACTGTGTTAGAGACACCCAAGCAGCCTGGTCCATGCTGCTATTGAACAGTTTGCACAGATACCAGCTGAGATAACAAATCAGAAATGTTATCCCATGGTTGGCTTGTGCACACTGACATAGTGCCAGGCCTACCATTGCATCTGGCACTAGTTCAGGAACCTCTGCATCACACCCTGTCGCATGGTTAAGACAGGACTATGGTCCACTGGTTACCAGTAGCTCTACCAGTACAGTTCAGTGATACATTTGCTTCAGAAACCCAGCTGAGTTCCTCACTAGTCAGGCTGTTCCTGAAGTAACTTGCTGAAAACTATTCCTGCAGCATACTTAAGAGAGAAGACAGATTCTCTGAAACAAGAGCTGAGGTTTTTGTGTTTTTTTAAAAGCAAGCAAAAAACAGTTTCTAAAACTGTGGAGGTTTTAACATTATCAAACTTTCTTCTCCATCCCAGACTTAGTGTTTCCAATTGACTGCCTTCCTGCTTGGTAACTCTAAAAAAATTATTCCCCTTAGGCTTTGCAAAATTCACAGACTCTTGTCATCTAGTATAGAACTCTGTTGTGACAGGATGTCCCCCAAATTGGAGATAAAGTGCGACGCTATATCCATTAAGTTATCATTAGTAACTAGCCATTTCAGTTTTGTGGTGGTGTTTCCTTGCCACATCTGGTTAATGGAGAAAGGAAGTCCAGAACACTCTGAATGGGAGCTATGGGGGCAATATCCTTTTTTTTCAGAGCTTTATCTTGCAAGCACTTCAGTGCAACTCAAACGAACATCTAATTGTAAATGCACAGAGCTGACTGGCATAAACAAAAGTGCCTATAGTCACATGGAGGATCCAACAAGGCTCCATGTATAATTGCTTCCAAAGAAATAACAGATGACCAGAAGATCTGTCCTATAAAACTTACAAATTAAGTAGATACAACTTTTGTATCAGAAAAAAAGTACTCCCCACTAACACTGGAGTGCATGATGAATCCAAATGTTTCTGGCAAGCTCTTCTTAATTCTGTCTTTCTAATAATGACTAAAGCAATGAAAGACTCCGTTGTGTGGCAAGAAAGGAGATAAACTTGAGCAAAGCAGAAGCTTCAAGAAGAATGTGTCATTTCAAAAGGGCTTGCCTTCCCGAGCTTTAAAAGAATAGCCTAATTTTCATGATATAATGTTGCCAAATAAGAAGAAAAACATATCTCAAAATACTCTTTGTTCTGTGAACGCCTGTTTGTGTAACAGCAGCAGCACTGTTATTCTATGTCATCCCTTGTTGACAAGTCTGTTTGAGTTCCAGTAATGGAAAAACTATCATGTTGATTTGCTTCAGATTAACCTCATCTTCTTGTCATACTACAGGTATTTTCCATTACAAGAAACAAATATATGGTGATAGGTAAATGATTTTGATAAAGTCTGACAAAGATTTTAAAACAGCTGCATAGCTGCTTATTTTATTTTAGAAAAAATAATAGCATCACAAAGATGGCATCTGTCAGATGTCTTTGGTGTTTTTATCATTAGGTGTTGTCATGACTTTCTACATCTGGCTATAAGCAACAAATGCTTTTTTCTGTGTTATAAATATTATTTTGAATAACTTAGAACTTCTACCAATCAGTATTGAATAACTTAGAACTTCTAAACCAATCAGTAAGAAGAGCTGAAAATAGTGAAATCACCAGCAAAACTAATATTAAGGACTGTAAATAATTGTTCTAACCAATTCTGATATGTTAGCTTCAGACTGCAATGACTTTGTATCCCAGGCACAGAGCTGCTGATTGCTTCTTTTTTAATTTTCCCTTCAGATGTAGGACTAGGGAGAAGTGAATTATTCTGATCCTATAATGACGGTACTAGTGTCACGATGCAGAAAGTATCAAAGCATACAGAGGTATACACTTGTCCTATGCGGAGAATGGTGTTTACTTTATTGTTAGCAATTACCAGAAGTGACTCAAAGTCAGCATGATTTCTGGGTATAACAAGACTTACCACTTCAGTCCCTTCCAACACAACAAAAACTTGTGCAATTGAAACTTTAAAATTCTGTTTCAGAAGGTAAGCTCTGTGTTTACTTAAAATGTGTAGATGTTGCAAGCCTGTATCTAACCACATACAGGTACTGTGGTGTGCACAGTAACTGCCTGTTAAGCAAATAAAACACAAAACCACTTGCGTTAAATGCTACCAACACAGGGCTGCAACTTGAAGGCGGTCTCTGCTCTTTTTCTAAAAATTTATCCTTTTAACTCCTTTTGTTTATCAAAGGATGGAGAATGCTTGACCGCTAATAAACTCTTGTGCTTCCACCCCTTTGGACTGCAGCGTGTAGCAGAATGTTGCATTGTGTTTGTCTATGTTGGAGCAACCACTTGCGTTAAATGCTACCAACACAGGGCTGCAACTTGAAGGCGGTCTCTGCTCTTTTTCTAAAAATTTATCCTTTTAACTCCTTTTGTTTATCAAAGGATGGAGAATGCTTGACCGCTAATAAACTCTTGTGCTTCCACCCCTTTGGACTGCAGTGTGTAGCAGAATGTTGCGTTGTGTTTGTCTATGTTGGAGTCAAGTCACTGGGGAAAGACCTTGAACAAAAATGGGACTATGTGTAAAGCCTTGAGATGGCCTCTACACTCCACAATAATACTGACTTCAGATATGATTTTGAAATTATGAGGAAAACTTGTCAGGGAACCTACAGTTCTTAATCTGGTATAAAAAAAACAGGTGCCCAAACGGCAAACCACGTCTCCACTACAGACTTAGAAGGAGCTGGTGGTTCTGTCTGGTGGTTTAATGCAGAGCCTTTTAAACCTGAACCCCATTGCTATCTGATGCCTACTTGGTCCATGCGAAATCATTTGCTGGTCTCTCTCCAGCTATGATCAGAGAAATGGTTCAGCTACAAACTCCAGCATCATGATTAGCACTAATGGGCCAATCTCAGAACACAGGAGAAGGGCTGAACAGCCAGCAAGGCAGAGCTGAGCCCTCTGATGTGATACCTCTGAATTAGGATCTCCCTCCCTTGACAGCCCACAGGAAGGAAATTTACCTTGTCTCTATCTTCTCCGTAAGCATCATCATCTAGCGGTACCAAATGACCACGACTGTCTAGCTCACGGGACGTAAGACTCTGTCAGAGACCTATTACAGACCACAGTAGCTGAGAATGGGACTCCCCCTCTTGTTCCTGCTGTGTGTGCAAGCTCTGGGCACTGGACCAAGCTTGCCTCTTCAGCTCATGAGTGTCCTCTCACACATCCATGACCCCACTCTGCCATCCAGTTTCTTTGTCCTACCTGTGTGAGGGAAGTGCTTGGAACAAAATGAGGGTTTCTATTATCTCCTCCTAGGCAGATTTAGTGCATTTTTAGTGGCATTATCTGACAGTCCAGGCACAAAAGTAAGGTCAGATCTATTCCTAGGGCCCTGTTGGCATCTATAACTGCCTGAGTTGTACTCTAACCGTATGTGACACCCACTGAGTGAATTTATTGTAGCAATCACTTTGAGCATATCTCAAGGATTTCATCATGATATTTTGCTGCTTGCAATGCCAGAGAGAGAACAACAGCATGAAATAAAAGGCACAGAACTTCCCCTCTTATGAAAGAGAAATGGAAGAGCAGAAAACAGGCTGAATTTCTCCAGGGTAATTTTATGTAAAAGAAAGACCAGCAACATCCTTTAAGGCCTGAAATGTCAAGCTTGTAAAAATAGTATTCTTGGGAGTTGCATTTGATCATTTGTTAAATACTGTGATATAAAATGTAGAAATCCATGTGTAATGCTTCAAATCCCTAATCTGGTTTAAAAGGTCAGTTGAAGCCTAAAAGGACTTGACATTTTCCCTTTAAAAATCTGACTTTTTGACTCAGAGCTAACAACATTTGAGCCTGAATGACCTGAAGGATAAATACAAAAGCTGATTTCAATTGAACTATTTAGAAAGCAGGGGATCTTCTAATTTGTAAGATAGCATTCAGGGAGGTTTTTCCATTAAGAACTCAATCGACTGAAAAATGATTTCCTTGGGTATTCCACAATCTTTCAATGCTTGTGTAAATTTTACACAGGAGGGGGCAGCGAGTGAAGCTGAAGATGTATAACACAATGCCAGGAGAGAAGAAAGCTCTTTATGAAACAGAGGTAACTGGTATTTACCTCAAAAAAATGTACCCTTCCCACCTCCTCCTTCACTGCCTTGGAAGACTGGGTCTGCTTCAAAATCTTTACTGTCCAGTGCAGATGAGGCCTGCTGGCTAGTACTAATGTCTTGATAAGCATGACGATAATCCCTTCCAGCGACACCCCCTCCCACGCCTCAGACCTCATTTGGCTCACAGTGGGCTGCACGACTGCCTCCCACCCTTGCCCTGGGGGCATCCATGGACACTACATGGGGGTTGATGGCTGCTTTCGTGGAGGTGCACACTAACCACCCACCCGGCTGTACGGGTGTGCTGTGTGGGTGTGCTTCCTCACAGAGTCTCAGGCTCTTCTCCTGCCCGGCTCCAGCTCCACCAGAAGGTCATAGTGGCAACTGAAAGCATGGCCCCTTTTTCCTCCCCAAGCCTCCACTGCTCCCTGATTCCCTCCTTCCCTCGTGACCTCCAGCGCCGGACCTCCTCCTGGTCACTTTGCACCCTCCCATCCATTTTTCCCAGAGCAATGATGGAGGAACTAGGGCTGCCTCATGGCAGTCAGCCTCACCCCTCAGGCCTCTCATGCTCATGGGTGTTGGCCCCGCTATGCACAATATTCCAAGGGGCCCGTGAGGCTTGAGGCGTGGGCCCACACCAGGGGTGAGGCGCTGACCTCCCTGGCCAGCACCATCTCTCGGGGGCCTGTGCCGAGCCCTGGGCCATGGGTGTCCCCAGGGCAGGGGTGGGAGGCAGTCGTGCAGTCCCCCTAGCCCCTCCACCACTGGGTGATCCGTACTTGGTCCCCCCCGCCAGCTCTGGCAGTCAGATAAGCAAGGGGGCTGGAGATCACCACCTGGAGGCTGGGAGCGAGGCGGAGGGTGACGGAAGGGTAACGCTGCATGACACCTCACAGAGCCCCCGCAGAAGCTCCCCTCTGACTGGGCACTCCGTGTGGGCACCTGCTTCCCCTGGCCAATCACCACGCGGCTCCCCGCGGTGCAGCGAGCGGGACCATTGTGTCATATCGACACCCGTCAGACTGAGCGGTTGCATACCCATCAGTCACTCGCTGGAACAGAAATACCACCGATTTAACAGAGCGTTGTCCCAGGATCGATGTCTCCCAGCTTCCCCCGGTGTTTATTTTTGATAAATGCCTCAGTTTCGGCTCACATCCACCCAGCAGCTGGGGACTATTATACCGTGACAACCTTCTATTCCATTGTCACAGTGTCAGATGCCTGAAAAGGATAATAGGTAGATATTTCTGCTTTTTGGATGTTAAGAAATAAGTGGCATTCCTATTCCTTATTTAGTTACTTCTTAATTTTAATGAATAGCTTTAGTGATAATTACCAGATTCCTATATTGATAAAAACTGGCATATTCTGCATGTTAATAATAGCACAAATTTGATATTTATGAACTGCTGTTCTTTTGCAAATATAGACATTTGGTAATCATCATTATGATGATAAAATTCATTAAAATTTGAGAAACAACCTATTATCCCTTCTGCCCATCATCTTTTAATTAAGTAACACAGAGAGGTTTTATAAGACTTTCCTAGTCACACTGCAGGGTATTGTTTCTGTAAGGGAGTCTCTATATATCAAAATACCTCAATTTCAGTTTTGATAGACTTAATGTAAAAGACCAAAAAAAGATTGACAGTAGATTTATTCAAAAATGTATTTCAGACATTTCAAAAATTTTAGCCACACTTAGTTCAGCACATATTTGAATCTTGTTTGGGTGTAGACTGGAGTTTGGGTGTAGACTGGAAGCTATAACAATGTTAGAGTCTATATTAGGAATTGGTAGTTTGCAATAGGAGAAAACTTCATGTGATAATTTATTCTTCAGAAATTTCTAGCAGTGTGAATGCTGGAAAATTTGTGAGGTCAGTCGCTCACATGAAAAGTTCAGTTGTACCTAAAATGATAAGTAAGTCTCTTTTTTAATTTGGATTTGGCCAAGAATCAAAAATGTATGGGCACGGGTTAGATTCAGACACATTCAAACAGTTCAGGCATTTGAAGAGGTTCAGTCAGAGCTTTCAGTCCTCGTCTACTCCTGGTCTGCATTATAATTAAAAATCTTAAGCTGTATTTTGAATGACAAAAATATAAGGAGTATTAAAATTAGTTTTTACTTTGGATCTCTTAGATATTAATATCTGGACAGAAGAGTTTTCTTCAGTAATAGGAGTGTTTTGTTATTACGAACATGACCTTTAGGACTACATCCACAATAGGCAGAGTTTGTATTATTTGATAATATCCTAAACTGAAATCTCATCTTGTTGACATGCACCTGATGTTGTTTCATTTTTAATGCATTTATTTACCTGACTTAACCAAACATTTATACTAATTTCCTTTGATGCTACCTTCGTACTCAGTAGAACTGTCAAAAATACTGCTGAGAACTTATTTTAAGAGTTCTTATGTATTTCCTTTTTATTTCTGATCACTTTGATATTGGAGAATATTCACGTGGGTAGCACTTACAGCACCAGCAAAGGTTTCAGGGAAAGATGCAGCCTGTGCATATCCTATCTTTGCTTTTCAGTCTTAACTAGGGCCTAATATACTAACAAATCCGGGCAGATTCTCATACATACTGTGATGTATCATCACTGTGTTCAGCCAAGAGTGAAGGAAGCAATTTTGTGAGGTCGCAGGATGGTCAATGCTCTTCTATTTGAGTTTTTCTTGGGTTCATCCAGACAATTTTCATCTCAAAAGGTTGTTCCCCTTCTTTACATAGTTAATTCCTTCCTCTACAAATCTGACATAACTCATTTGAGGAAAGCTACATAGGAGTTTCTTCTTCCAGACAGTCTGGTGTCATGCAGAGGCTATGATGACATGATCACAGGGAAACTCATGAAAAAAAACTCATGAAACAGAGGAACAAAACATTTTCTCTTACTTAGTCCAAACTTTGCTCTCACGTTTGTTTGGAAATTACTGGAGCTAGCTGGGAAAGTAAAATTCCCATTAAAAAAAAAACAAACCCCAAACCAGCAAACACACCCCACTATTTTAATAAAAAATAAGTAAAAACTCAAGAACTGAAATACTTTGTCCTAAATGCAAAGATTTAGAGTTGAATATGATGCTGCACTGCTACCTGCTTCCTTGGTAGGAAAGGATTTGCTTCCTTTCTGTTCCCACCGTTGTCTGAGGGTTGACTTTCTCCAGCAAACTGGAGTCTCCAGTGATGCATGAGAATCACTTCTATTCTTGAAGAGCAGTGGTATTTCATGGAAAATATCGCCCTGTCCACCCACACACCAGAATGAGGCAACTGGACCACAACATCCAAGAGGTCCTACAATTGTACTACAGAACTGCGGGGAAAAACAAAGCAAAACAGTTTGATCCCCAAATTGAAATCTCTTCTGGAACATTTGCTTTACAAATAAACAAATCAAAGCACAGTTAGAGTTTTCTCAGCCTTTCTCTAAAAATCATGTAGAATCACAAATTTTAGATGAATTCTGTGATAATCTGCAAATCAATATAAACCTGCTGGGGAGGGGAGAAGGAATGAAAATATTCCCCTTTCTAAGTTTCAGAGTCTAAATTGAAGTTACCTGGAATAATGCTGAATTTCTCTGCAAACATTTTACACAATTCTTGGTAAATATACCATTTTGTTGCTTTGAAATGACAGAGAAAACAAGCTATTTTAGCACAGACAGTCTGCCAATCCTCTGCTCAAGTACTGTCTTTCACTAGTAATAATAAAAAAGTGATGGAAACATGATTTATATCTCCAGAAATTTCCAAGGGACTGCCAAATGTTGTCTTGAAGCACCCTGCTCTTAGGCAGCCACTATAGTGAAAACATTTGCAACATCTTTCCAACGCAGCAAGCAGGAATAATGTAATACTCTTCCTCCAGATGCATTACATTGTTAAGCACTTAATCTCAAGGACCTTTTTGAAGTTCAGATAGTCCTACTTTATTCATCATCTAGTGTTTAGTTTAAAGTAACAAATGATTGAGCTGAAAGTCTTTCAGGAACAAAATTCCTTTTTTCCCCATACATAAACATAGTTGCAGCCTTTGCATTTTTCGCCATCTGGCCCGCAGTGTGAAATGACATTAGTAGCATGTCAGGTTTATTCCCTTTTCAAAAAAAAAAAAAAAAAAAAGAAAGAAAAAGAAAGAAAAAACATAATCCTAATCTACAGTATGAAGAGTATTAAAATGAAACATCTGCCTCACTGAAATGAGTGGATGAACTCTGAAGTCTACAAGCTGCTGGAGTTTGTCAAGTACATGTTTACATTGCTGACTGTTGTAAATTTGCAGGATGATGACAAGAAGTCTACAAACTAAAATATCTTATTCAAATGTTTTTAAACATCTGTTTCAAACAGAAAAGGCCAGAACAATGAAGTGGCATGGTGATCACAGGCAGACCGGGGACGCAATAATATTATAACCTGGGTTACATAATAAAAGACGATGGCAACAGAGGTTTATAACTGCAGTTACTGGCTTGCGGTCTGAAGTCGATAGACTGGAGTGCTGAAAGGGTTCTGTCTGCCATCTAACTACGTTACTCCATCCAGAGTAAGGACAAAATACAGTCAAATGCCCCTTAAAAAGTTTGCTTTTACTACAGCACCTGCTGATTACAAAGCCAAATAAATTCTGTGCTCCGGAGAACAGCTTTGAACACCTCTAGGAATGAAAGATGGCAGATTTCTCAAGGGCTTTGTACAACCAAGAAGCACTTGACCAATGAGACTGTATTGTTTAGCAGAGTTTATCCTCGCTATCAAAGGTTTTTTGCTTTGCAGGACTTCAGATTCAAGTCCTGGTATATAGATCTTTTTTCAATCACCAACGTGAACTTGAGATGTTGCCATGTACTGAATAGAAATCTTTATTCTCACCCTAAAAAAAATCCAGAGATTATTAATAAAAAGGTGGTAGATTTTTTTGCCTCTCACTTTTTTGAGAGGCAGCCAAGAATGAAACATAAAAACCCAGTATCTTCCTGGTCAGTACTCTTTTAAAAAACATCTTAATAAAAAAAAATTAGTTTATTATTACTTCTAAATTGACTTTGTGATATGATATAACATCCTTCTGAAAATCACCAAACTCCTTTCGAGTCTGCTGGGACCTAAGCATTTTTGCTATAAAGCAGGGAGAATTCTGGGATTTATTTAAGTCCTTAGCTAAAGCAAAATTAAAATATTCCACTGCCTTCAAAACGCCTTTGAGCTGATGAAGCACAGTGCCAGGAAGCTAAGCAGGGTGGCCATGGCAAAAATATGGCCATGGCATAATTATGGCCAGGGCTGTCCATACTATTTATTGTTAGCACACTCTCCAGTCCAGTTTCGACACATGCCAGTCAGCAGCTAATACGCAGGTGTGCTGAGGGAGACTAAATGGGACTAGGATTGCTCCCAGTAGGGATTATGTAGGACAAAACCACTTTTGTTTTATTTTTGGGGAATAGAAGGAGATATGAATTAAATTTAATGATATGGATATGAGATGAGACACTTGCTTTGAAAGCTAGAAAATAGTCCTTGGCCCATTTTATTTCCTAGTATCTGTATGATAATTTATTTCAGCTAGCATTGTCACAAGCAACAGAATTTTACTGTGTATCTGATTGATCTGAATGATGCAATAACATATTTGCACCACTGCTTCGCCACGTTATCCTGGGAGAATTAATTCCCAGTGACTTAACTTCATGTTTATGCACCCGGGCTAATAATGCTTCCTTGTGTTTGTAAATGTATGACACTATTATTGACTGCATCAGACCGGTGCAGGATGAACCATCTACCTGTAAAGGAAGCGCGTACCCTGGGAGTACCATCCAGGCTGCTCCGCCAGGAACGTCCGGTTTAGGTGCTAATGCATAGACATACATGAAGTTTCTCAGGGCAGTCACACAGCAGCACAACCTAAATTAATGTTGGACCTTCAAGGAGAGGAAGTAAGAGGAAAGCATGAAAGGGAAGAAGGGTGATTTATAAGCTAACGATAAAGGAATGAATAAGGCCCCCTCATCAATCGCCCGCTATAGGGCAGTACGGGTCTTTGTTCTGGAGACATAACTCAAGATACAGTTTATACCAAAGAATGCAGTTAAGCTTCATAGTTGTCTTCATATTCATCTTTAACATAGTTATCTGATGGGTTTGAGACAGCTTTTAGTATCATCTTTATAATATTAGTGCCTGATTTAATGTATCTCCATATTATCTCAGCCTTGCTAAACTTGTAGTCAGTAATACTGACTACGTCTTATTCTTTATTTTCATGGTGGTTGTCCCAGAATTCCTTTCATGGGGAGGATCCTAGTAGTAAGTCTTCATCAGACATATCTATGTCAAAGACATGATTTTCTCAGAGACTTTGCATGATGTAAACAAGAACTTGGCTATCCCTTTAAAGTACATTTTCAGCTTCTTTGTGCTTCCTCATAGTCAGATACAAGACTAAGGATTCAGTTTCTGTAGCATTTTAGTTCATCTTGTAGGGTCCCTACACAAACCTGGACTATATCATGCAAAGAGAGCATATTGAAATAACAGCCCATATAGGAAAGAACACAAGTCTTATAAGAGTGGTTTAGATAACGTATATTTAAAGCAACTTAAATGAAGAGATTACTTATCCAAATAATAATAATTGCAAATAATAATTTGTCTAGGAGGTTCTTAAAGTCTTCATAGACTTTATACCATTACATGTTCCTGCAAATATTTTTTACTCTGAGGTTGAACAGAGAGGTAGTGGCCATGCATTTTAACAAGGAATTTTGGTGGAAAGAAAGCTAGGATCTGACTGAGATACTAGAATGGATTGTTTATAAAGGTGTCATGGTCCAGCAGTCAGTTAGGCAACATGCTTAAAAGAAAGTGTCTCCAGCAGTGCTAAGAAACACTGGTTAGTACTTAGTGAAATAAAGGAGTGCCATTTTCAACACTTTTGGTTAGCTGCCCCAGGCCCAGGACTGTTTCTGTTGTAACGTCTGGTGAGATCATTGCTCTTGAGCACACGGTCCCCAGTTAATGTGTAAATAAATTTTCTCCATCAAGGTGAAATTTTCTCCATCTCTTTTTTATTAATGTTTTTAATTTCACTTGAACGTAATACCCTCTTTTATCTAATCGTTCATTTATTAGGAAAAAGATTGTTATCGCAAACTTACGTACTGGATTTTCTGACTCCTTGGTTGTCAGTGAGTAGTGTTCCTAATTTAGCCTAAGGTCCAGTTCAGCTAAAAGCACTGGAGTGAACTCTTTCAGTCTGAAAATTTAAGAGCTTGAGGGGTAAATCAGTAAATCTATTCCTACTGAAACCACAAAGCTGACACAATTTCCAAATGTGCAGGCATGCTTGATGATAGAAGAGTGTCTCTTAAACTTAGAGACAAATAATCACACCGTAGTTAATGCTTTAAATGCTATTTAGATGGGAAAGAGAAGCTAAATACCCACAAAGAATTTTCATTTTCTAAGTGCTTCTTGCAGCTAATGCAGTCATATAAACATAAAGCAGCCTTTACACATGGAGCACAACTTTCTTAAACATGTCTTTTGGGTTCTCAGCTCATGAGATGGAAGTTCAAACAGAAGGCCCGAACAATTCAGAAAGTGTAGAAAATGTACAATCGCAGAATCTTTTTCTGTGGCCGTAACTCCAACCAGCGGTAATGCACTGCCTCATTCTATATAGGGATATAAGATGTATATGTAAATACATCTTTTGGAGAGATGTGAACATGCCATGTGCAGAACAGGCTTAAGAAAAGGTCATTTATCAGACTGCATTCATACTGAGGGGCAAATCCGCAGGGAAAGAACACACAATCCACCTCACTAAAAATATGCTTCCAGCTCCCTGCCTGGGAGAGAATACGACAAGTCCCCACGATGCTGGTACACAACTCTGCATTTTGTGGAAGGGCTTTCCGCAGAGCTGCAGTGATGCTAACAAACGGAGGGCAGATTTGTCATTCTGAGCACTCAGGAGCTGTGTCAGCTCCACATGAATGCAAGCGCAGCACAAAGCCCACTGGATCCTCTGTTGAAGTCAGTGGAGTTATACAAATATATAACTTATTAAAATCTTTAGCTAGACACGTAGTTTCTGTTGTAGTGAGGATGCAAGCATTGTTACCTTCTCCACTTCACTCTCTGATGAAGTAAAAGGACCGATCAAATATATCACATGCTATACTGCATGGTTATAGAAGAAAGAAAAAAAAACATTCGTGAGAAGATAATGTTGGAGAGTTCGCTCTTCTTCTGTGGACAGAAAATTATTCCTCATCAATGCTAAAATAATTAAACTGATATTTAATGTTAGAGCTGTATTTGGTGTATGTGTACAATAATCTTTTATCCACCCGAGAGTGCTGAGGGAGCTGGCGGAGGAGCTCGCCAAGCTGCTCTCCATCATTTATCAGCAGTCCTGGTTAACAAAGGAGGTCCCGGATGACTGGAGGCTTGCCAATGTGACGCCCATCTACAAGAAGGGCTGGAAGGAGGATCCGGGGAACTACAGGCCTGTCAGCCTGACCTCGGTGCCGGGGAAGATTATGGAGCGGTTCATCTTGAGGGCGCTCACAAGGCATGTGCAGGACAACCAGGGGATCAGGCCCAGCCAGCACGGGTTCATGAGAGGCAGGTCCTGCTTGACCAACCTGATCTCCTTCTATGACCAGGTGACCCGCCTAGTGGATGAGGGAAAGGCTGTGGATGTGGTCTACCTGGACTTCAGCAAGGCCTTTGACACTGTCTCCCACAGCATTCTCCTAGAGAAGCTGGCGGCTCAAGGCTTAGACAGGTGTACTCTGCGCTGGGTCAAAAACTGGCTGGACGGCCGGGCCCAGAGAGTTGTGGTGAATGGAGTTCAATCCAGTTGGCGGCCGGTCACAAG
>NW_008794963.1:1470783-1501379 GCF_000699145.1 Aptenodytes forsteri | reverse complement strand
CTCTTCTCCCAAGTAACAAGCGATAGGACGAGAGGAAATGGCCTCAAGTTGCGCCAGGGGAGGTTTAGATTGGACGTGAGGAAAAATGTCTTTACTGAAAGAGTGGTGAAACATTGGACCAGGCTGCCCAGGGAAGTGGTGGAGTCCCCATCCCTGGAGGTATTTAAAAGACGAGTAGATGAGGCACTTAGGGACATGGTTTAGTGGACATGGTGGTGTTGGGTCGACGGTTGGACTCGATGATCTTAGAGGTCTTTTCCAACCTCAATGATTCTATGATTCTATGATTCTATAATTTGAATCAATAGCAGTAAATATTAATGCTAACATTTTTTGCTGCAAATGAAACAGAGAAAACCTTTGTACATGAAAAAATAGTGGAAGGAACTGTGAAAATCAAGATGAATGAAGTGGAGAAATCTTTCTTTCCTATTTGCTGTTTTGGGAACAGGCAAGACTGAGGAAGGTGTCTATGAAACCCAAACTCCAGACTGCAATTTAAAATCCACAGACTTCATTTAATCTACTGAATTTTTACTGAAAGAAAGCAGGCTGGTGATAGGGCAGCCTTTCAAAAGCACCGATATTTGCAAAGAATTGGAAAAGTGAGGGGTTACTAAGGCTCTTGTAAATTATAGTTTTCTGAATGAACTAGAATTTCATACAATGGAAAAAATATAACAAAATATTTATAGTATAGCCAAAAAATGATAATTGACTTAAGGCTAAATATTTCAGCAAAGACTTCATTCTATATAAAAATATGGCAAAAGTTGAATAGTATAGTGTACTTCAGTATCTACGGTGCTGTTGTTAAGGAAAATATTCAATGTGCCAAGCATCTTTTACTGATCATGGGATCCTTCAGCTTGACTGTAACTTGATAAAACCCTCTGAGTTATCTTACAGAGTGTTTAATACTTCCCTGGTGGATTCCCGAGGTCTTCTCAAATGTAAAATATTTCATGAAGGGCCAGGCTTTTCTAATCAGGCTGCTTCTGCTTTCCAGTTTATCTAAAAGACACATTATTGAAAACCTTTTCCTTTCACAGGAATTTTGTCTATTGTTTATATAGGTATCACAGAGAGATATGTTTGATACAAATTGTTTCAGTTGAAAAGAGCTCTGCCAAAGAAAACAGACAGGCAGCTGTTTGCATTGCATATAAAAATTTTGTTAAATATGGCTGCACCTGTGTAAACACAAATTTATTTCCAAGAAGTACCCCTGCAGCTGCAAAAGCTTTCAGACATTGCCAGACGAGTTATTTTTATTAAACCATGTAACATACTAAATAGCTCTTTCGATGGTTGTCATGCCTTAAGAACATGTAACATAAAAAATCTCGTCCATTTTTAGGCTAGATACTTTTTATTTTTATTTTTCAAAAGCTAACAGAGCAATGGGCCCACTTTATAATTTAGCGTTATGTTATATAAGTATGAAAATTTAAAGCAATGCACAGATGTATACACTGTATGAACACTAGGTATGTGCACACGTGTGTAGAGTTTTAGATTTTGTTAGTGCCTCAGTGTCTGCCTGATCCAGAGTCTATCAGAGGTGATAGATTTTTACTGCCTGCAGCAGACTATGAATCAGAGTTAACTTGAAATGCCTGGATCTGGTGTGGTATTGTATGTTCCGTGCTTCACCTCCAGAAAGCATATACAAACAAGACTATTTAAAGTCTGGGAGATGCTGGGAAAAATCCAGGGCAGTGCACTGCTTCTTCACAAAGTAGGAGCTCTTTGTTTCCTCCTGCCGCAGAACCGCAGGGCCCACGCGGACGCAGAGCAGGGGCTGCATGGCCACCACAGTCCTTTTCCCAGGGCGGGCAGAGATGGAAGATGGGGAAGGCACAGGGTCCCTCCTTCCCGGCACCCACCATCGCGCTTACGCTCATGCTTCAGGGAGAAGGGAGCAGAAGGGTAAATGCCTTCTGGGTGCACCGGAAACTGGCTCGGATCGTTAGGAATCTGTGACCAAATTAAATGGCCAAAGAAAGCAGCATGTCCACACAGTTGACAAGCAGGACAGACCCAAATCAGTGCTTTCTGGCTGTAAGTCAGAATTTCTTCCCCCGCTCTGGTCACCCTTGAAAACACAAAAACACCTCGCCAAGGTGGGTGCAAATGGGTCTCCAGGGACCGCCTGTGTGACCAGGGGACGCAGTCCACGTTTATGAGCATGCATTCTCCAACCTTTAGGAGCCTCTGGGGTAGGATTAATTGACGCTGTGCGCCTGGGCTCCGGGTTTCCCTATGCAGATGCACATTATGTAATTTGTCCGGTGTATTTGCACTCACTCTGAGGTCCATTCTGCTGCTGTGCCAGACTTGGACTGAAAATACATGTATCATTATTTAAATCCATATGCATACACATTCAGTCTATGTGCAACACATCAAGAGGTCTACCTCTTCTTAATAAGTTCACAGATCTCCCACTGACATTTATTTTAGTTATTTATATTAAATCATTTTCAAGGAGAATAGAAGCTCTTTTATACACTGTAGGCTGTATGAATGGCTTCTCTAGAAAGCTGAAATCAATAGTGCTTAGTGATTCAATCAGTGTTAGGTGCAGCACCATTTCAAGGGTTAGGGAGCCTTATTGGATGGGGTAATATGGTGCCAATGAGCCTATCTGAGCTTAGCTCTCCTTCCTGTCTCTCCGTGAGGATGCAGAGGGCAGGGTGCTAGGGGCACTGCTTGAATTACAAGTATAAGATGAAGTAATAGCCTGTGTTTTAATTTGGAAAGTGATCCAGCCATACATAATTCTTTTTTAAGGCGTATTTCTGGTGATTAATGTGTAAATGCAAACACACACAGACACACATATATAAATGTACTTTTTAAAGACATTTCTAAGCCAAGTGTCCCCTGGCCAGTGTCTCAATTCAAGCACAAGGGAATGGATCTTCAGTAAATGCCACAGTACCTTTTATCAGCAGCCTCAATCTCACTTCAAAGGCAAAACTAATTGGTAGGTAGGATATCATGGAGCTGCCACAGCAGCATTCAGTGAGAAATGTAAGCATCAGAGCAGGTTCTTACTCACTTTAACAAGAATGCAACCTGAATCAGCAGCATCTTTGCAGGAGGAACAAGCCTGAAATACTGAGAGAAGCTGTCTAGATATAGCTGGCATGTACCTGCTTGACGTAAAGCAGCCAGATTTCACATGCTGCTCCAGTTCTGACCTGCAACTCTGAAAGTGTGGGGATGATAGTGAGCCTAGTTAGGAGAGGGGAAAAATGAAGCCTACAGATGTAGGAAAGAGGAAAAAGCAAAGCAAGTATGATAAAAAGTGATCACCAATATTTGCTTGAATTCCAAAGGGATGCTGTTTCTGTTCTTCAGAAGCAAGTTGCCTTTGGCTCCCACAAACCTCTGGAGAATGATTTCTTTGAATGTTTCTGCAGTGACAAGCATTTGGATCTGCCATGCTAGATCAGACACCTGCTGGCACATGGCTAGCACCAGATACATGAGAAAAATGTATATGGAACCTACAGGAGGCAAAGTTAGAAATAATTTGACCTTCAGAAGATCTCTGGCAAGTCAAAAAGCAGGGATTCCCATAAATTTTGTAGGCTGAACTTTCAGGTGACTGCAAGAATGAAGGATTAATGTACTGTGATTCTAGACATTCTTGCTATTAAAGTGAGTTGCACATACACATAAGAACAAGTGAAATTTGTTGTTCACTAGTGAGGAATTATTTATTACTGTTTCATAATTTCATAAGTTGGTCAAGGAGAAGAAACTGTATGAAACAAGTAATGAGAACAATTTTCAAACAAATGTTGAAATACGTTGATGAATTCAGCCACAATTGAGAAGTGAGTATATAAAAATGGTGATTCACACACACACACAAAAAAAATCAAAGCACAAAAACAGTAGGGGAGAGGGGAAGGGAAAGGAAAAGCTCTCATCCAAAGAAACACCCTCCCACATTCACATTTCTGCTGGTGGGGGAAAAATATGAACCTCAGATTGTATGTGCAGCTCTCCCACCTTGTAACAGATGAGTTCATGCAGTAAGTGTGCATCCCAAAATCAGACTGTAAATAAACAAGCACAAGACTGGATTATATTGTGTCCAGATCCTGTGACCATGATGAGTGAAGAATAACTGCCTCTGCCATTTGTGTATGAGTGAAACTTTGACCCATGATCTGGAAATGGTTTACCATACCCATGCTGATGGCTTTAATTTGTGATGTGTGGACTTGGCTTTTGTGAACAGCATATTCTTTATCAGTTTGAATGAGACCTGGCTAGTTGGAAAAAACAAAACAAAAAAACAACAGAAAAATAAAAAGACAAGGTCAGTCTGTCTCCAGTATTCTTGGTAAGTAAGACTTTCATATTCATAAGGAGGGAGGCTTGTCTCCACTCAATGACAAAACATTCTCCTTTGGCAATAAGGATGCAGTCCCATGTCAGGAGGCAGCAGTAGGGTACAATGCGGGATGTACAGTTTCAGCAGTGGGAGGCATGCTGGCATCTGCGATGGAAAAAACATGGCCATCAGTCTTCCTGCTGAACGGGTAAGGAAACTGATGACAGCGATCAATTCGTGGTTTTTCCATCCAGGCAAGAAAGACCATATCCTAACTATCTGCTGTGTCCAGAATTTACAGGAGTTATTTTGGGTTCCTTACTCCTGGGAGAAAGCGCAGCGTGACTGCACAGCCAGCACTGTGCAGAGCAATCATGAAATGCATTGTCCATGTGGTAATTCATATGTTATTGAAGAAAGCCCTAAAATATAAAGTGTTGGTTGATTACGGGTAACCAAATTATGTTAGATGTCCATAAGCAATTATAATAAAATATTAAGAGTTTTATAGTCTAGCAAAAAAAGTAAAAATATAGAGCCACATACTTTTGATTTAGTTGCTTCTTTCCATTTCCCTTTCCATACATTAAAAATGTATATAGGAGCTGCCATCCCAGTTGCATAGGATATCAAGCCACTTTATTTTTTGAGAAACACCAACCTAAGTACAGTTGATTTGCCAAGTCACAAAGATTTGCCCCCACTAAGCTGCACGTAACTGAGTCACGCTCATGATCCCTCCTTAAATAATAAATTTAGAATCCTTATTAGAAAAAGTGTTGCTGTCTAGCACTTGGAGATAAACTATGTTGTAGAAGTCTCTCGAAAAAGATAGAAATAAGTTGCTTAATAAAGTCTAAATCATTCCTTAGGTTAGATAATAGAAGCACCCGTAGTTATAAAATTAATCAGTCTCTGCTATTACAGCAAATTGGTGAAGATTGTATTGACACATCTTCATCTGCATGTCTCATCAGAGGTGTCCGTGCCATTTAGCTACAAAACCCTGGAGGCTTTACTCTGCACAGAATCTTATAATACTTCAATTAAGGGACACCAAGCTGCCAGCCAGACAGCAGAGCATTTATTTCTTGATGACTCCTTAAGTTGTGCCACAGGCCTATCATTAAGAGAATATTTTTCACAGCATGTTGCAAAGATCCTCATGCCATTAAAAGGAATTGAAAAAGCATCAATTTGTTGTTTCCACCTAACACAGATATTTTTCATTGCTGGAACAGCCATTAAAAACAATCTGTTTTATTGCATTCTGAAAAGATCACAGGAAGTACACATTGTGATTTATTTTAAGTATGACATTAGTATTAAAAGCATAGTGAATCTGAAGTATTTGAAATAAATACTCAAGAATACAAAGTATTAAATATGCTTTCTTAAAAATTTTCCTGAAAAATTCTTTGCCACATTTTCATATGAGACCTTCAAACAGAGATTCTTAAATGCCCTTGAGGGGATATTTGTTTTTTGAGAGAGAATAAGGCCCTTTTTGGCCATGTGATATTCAGAACTAATGAACAACGCCATAGAATGGACACAAACCTGAAAAGTGAATTTTTGTCCTCATGTTCCTCCTATGGCTGTGACCTTTCCTCAAGGTGGGGTAATACAACCTCTTGGCCAGGGCACAGAAAGCTTTATATGGAATATAATATATATATTGAACAAATTACACTTTCTCTAACAATTTAGGACTAATCTGCAACGGGACTCGGGCAGTGCTCAGCCACTTGAAGTATTTAACTTCAGTAATAGGAAAACCTGAGGTCCTCAAAAGCAACTAAATCCCCATGTACCTACATTTCCTTAGACACCAAGGAATCGCCAGTATGTGTACCAATGTGACAGTCCAAGCTAACCTTACTGACCTGTTGTGTGCCTAACCCTGGGTAATCTGGAGATCAGCAAGCCCACACTGATCAATCCTGCAAACCCTCATCTAAGGCTTATTCTCAGACCTGCCTTCTTACTGGACATGACTCACGACGTCAGGGTCTAGCTGAGCGATATGCTCAGTTTTACTGAATTGCTAGACGAATGGGGCTCTCCTCTTTTTTCTCATCATCATTCTGCCTGCTTTAGAGCAAGAACATAAGTCCTGGTCTCATACATCCGCAAGGGAGTCCCCTATCTGCCAGGGTGTGCTCTCCTCCGGGGTAGGTCACCTTTCGTGTCTCCTGTGGGAGGTCTTTTGCTTTGCACTGCCCTATAAAGGCAAATAAGAAAAGCAAGAGGCTGGCTCCCTCAGCCGTTGTGCAGGGACCTCATATGACAGTCACAAAAATGGGGGTCAATGCTCCAAATCAGGCAGTTTGGGGATCTGAAGGGAGGTTTCTTGCATCCCCAGTGACTCCTTTGGCCATTGTGCTATCAACAACCATGGTGCATCTCTTTCTTGATCTTCCCACTTTACCAGACAGTCTCTTAAATTCCTTTTTAACCTTGACTGTCCCACATACAGAGGGGTGGATAAGAGCCTCTCAAGAGCCCACACAACCCTTACATTGCCCTTTTCTCCTGAATACCACCACTCCTACCTCTGTGTGCTGGGATATCGTTCCAAGGCACCTAACTGATTCTGCCTGAAAGAAAACCAACTTGAGCAATTTTGAAGGAAGTGGTTCCACCATTTTACAGTTTAAGAGGAGCATCACCCTCTCCCTGGTGCTGGCACAGCTATTTGTGCAGTCATCGACTTCAGCTGGGCAAATAGTAGGGATTAAAGCTAAACTGGCCAAAAAAATAGTTGGTGAGTTTTCAGCCAGATCAGTCCTTGACCTGATCAATGTATGGCTCCACAACTGCTTGGGTGGATGTAGGCCAGGGCGGGCCGAGAAAGCAGGAACAAGCAACATGGAGCAGAGCAGAGCAAGAATCCTTTTACAAGGAATAGTGCCAAATTAAATTATTCTCTCATGGAATTTTACTGCTGGTACGTTGTTGAGTTAGAGCTGGTAAAGTAAAAAATAACATATCCTGAATCTTGCAAAAAGTTTGCCTCCTGAGCATCTCTAGCACACAGAAATGAAAACTAACACTGAAAAGTGTCTGTCACCCAAATCTGATTCCTCAAGTGGCTGTTTCAGTGTAAAATGTTTATTTAATATAGACCAAAAAGCAATCAATTATATTAGCCACTGGTTTATCTAGCCTTAATCTTGATCCTGGAATCATAACTCATGTGAGTAATCCCACTGAATGAAATAAGATTCTTAACATGATTAAAACCTGCTTCCTCAAGTAAAAATTTCTAGGGTTAAGCCCCTTATTTGTAGTAAGTTGTTTTGGGATGAGCCATTAACAAGAGACATCTTCATTTTAAATCAGCACTAAACTATCATGTTAATATGCTCTTGAGAGAGACAGAGAAAGAGAGAGATATTAAATTATTTGGCCTCCTACCCTTATTCATAAATGTGAATTTCTGAAAATATATTGAAAGGAGCAGCATTTGCAATTTCACCTCCTCTCCAATTAATTTATTTAAAACTAACATGTATGGCAAGTGTCAATTTTGTGGAGAAAAAATACATTATAGAATGAGGGCCAGACTCTAAAGCTCTAATTCATGTGAATAGTCTTGCTTGTGTGAATAGTCCCATTGGTTTCAATGGACTATTCACATCAGTTCAATGGGATTATTCACATACATAATACCCTATGGTATTTGGGATGAAAGGCACTATATAAATGTAAACTATTATAAAAATATTAATAATATGCATTTTTAGTTACAGCAAAATATGCGTTTATCCTGGTAGTCATTATAGCCGATAAGGTAAATCATGCTTGAGCTAAGAAACTCCTACTACACATCCAAAACACTTATTTAACTGTGCTACTAATAAGTAGGTTTTTTGTAAAAATACAAATACACATTTACATGAACAGAAATACGACATGTATTTATAAAAAAGCTTTTGAAAGCTTTCAGGTAAATACTATGTATGTTTTCTTATTCCATAAAGGCAATTTATTTTCTTTTTTCTTTTTTAGAATAAACAAAATACAAAGGTCCAAATTCATCTCTGCAGTAGTTCTATTGACTTCAGTCGGGTTTTACCAAAACCAGGAAGGCAATTTCACACAAAAGGTATCACAAAAAACTCTACTGCCAACCATTCAAAGGGCCAATTTGCAACATGTTGTGTGCAAGCAGTCCCTGCAAACCAGCATGGAACCCTTCAGCAGCTTCAGAGGAGCTGAATTGCACATTAGGCAATATTCATGTTTCTAATGCCGAAACCTAGAAATCCATAGTTATCATAGATCCACAGAAATTCATAGATATCATTCATAGATTGCAGTAATAATAATAATTAGAGAAAAATTAACAGACAAGTTACATCTGAAGAACCTTTCCCCAGTAAAATAGTGTATTAAAAAAACTCTGTGGGGGCACATACACAGCCACTGTGACTCTGCGGTCTTCAATTCAAAGTCAGCCAACTCTTAAAGAATAAAAAAGGGGAGAGAAAGCATGCGAGTGATGTACAGTTTTGTGCCTCCCAAACCAATAGCTGTGCTATTGTGAATTAACATTATAGTCTAGGAAATCAGTCACTGTCAGGGGAACAGTCTGCTAATTTATTAGTTTGTTATTACTCTATTTTCTTATTTATTTATTTCTTACCAGTTCTTCAGGATGCCCAGTAAGGCAATGAGCATAATGCAAATCCCAGCGGTGTCCCTTTGGGTTGAGGCAGGCCTTTTTAGGTAACCAGTATGACAACCTACTGTAATGGAACCCTATGTTTGTGCTACATGGGGCAGCTCCACAGCCCTTCTGCCCCCTCTTCCCACTTCTCGTTCGCTGCATGGGAGAGAAAATTGGTCAGAGATGACGGGCGTGGTGGCTGGATCTTCAAACCTGTCCTCCAGGAAGAGAGCTGTGTGCCATTACTTACATCAGTGAGCGCTTGGGCTCAGCACTTCTACCAGTGTATTTCATGGATGTGTTTTTTCTGTCCCCTCTATGTTGTGTTTTGACTGATGAGGATTTACAAAGACAAGAAAAGAGAGGACACTAAGGGTAGGCCTATGCTACCAACTGGTATGACACAAAGAAGGAAGGACAGGGGATTGATTTGCTGGAGCCTCGTATGGCTCCAGTACTGTAAGTCCACATTGTAACTTCAATGACAAGGAGGTTTGGATGAGATACCCGGCCCAGGCACACACCATCTGTGCACAGAGGACAAACTGGTGGAGGATCCTGCAGCCACACTGTAGGTGGACCACTCTGATAGTGCCTCAGTGTGTGCGCTCAACTTCTTCAAGTGCAATGGTGTGTCTGAATGTATGCTGCATCACTCCATGTATAAGGCAAATTATATGTATATAGGCATATATAAGGTATATAGGCATGTATACGGCACACAGCACACACCATCTGTGCACAGAGGACAAACTGGTGGAGGAGCCACACTGTACACTGTAGGTGGACCACCCAGATAGTGCCTCAGTGTGTGCGCTCAACTTCTATAGTGCCTCAGTGTGTGCGCTCAACTTCTTCAAGTGCAATGGTGTGTCGGCAAATTATATGTATATAGGCATATATAAGGTATATAGGCATGTATAAGGCATAAGGCAAATTTGGACCCCAGAAAAGCCCTCCTATTTACTAAATTGACACACTCAATGGAGACTTTAGCCTTCTCCCTTCTCTCTTCCCCACTCCCAGTGTTATGGTGATGGCACCAGATGATCTTCACATGTTGGGCTGCTCTATGTCTTTCCAAATCCTCCATCCCATGTGTCAGACTTGAGCAGACAGAGAGAATGCACAAGGGTGAGAAGAGAGAAGCAGAAGCTTCTCCCTTACAGAAGCCCTGCCATGTAGCCCAGTCCCTGTCACATACCTCTCTACATTTTTCTGTCATTAATTTTCCAAACTCATCCAAACTATGCTGGGCTTCCCAAACTGAATAATAAATTGTTGTTGACCTGAATCAGAACTACACTGGAACGGCTTCAGTCACAGCTGAACCTGAACCAGAAACATGATGATTCACATACGTTGATTTGTCTCCTTTCCTTGGTTTGCCTTTGCTTTCTCCTTCCTTAGATGAAGTTCTTCGTCTGATCTCTACACATTTTCTTTCACCTTTCCATCCCATCCCTTCATCTCAGGAAAAAAAAAAAACCCGCATTATTCTAACAAGTATTCCACAGCAAAATTTACTGGTCCCTGGGACTCTTCTTTCTTCCCCTTCCCCATTTTGCAGTGTGGCCAGATGATTGATCAACCGAAAAGAACAAAATTAACAGGAGGGCCAAAAATGAATGGAGATGACAACCAAGAGTTGCCCATCAGGCCATGGGAAGATATGAGAGGTTAAAAGGGAGCTGTGCTTTGTACTGTCAGACCCAACTCACAGTCCAGACAGGCTTCAGTCTCTCAGAAAGATCAGGCAGACCCATTCCGGTAGTTTCAAAAGGGCCCATGAAAGTCTGGTATTTTCATCAGCATCATATAAAGACTGGTACGTTCATCATCTTTAGTGACTCTTTTTGTTCAGGTAATAAGCAGGTGGTAAGCAAAAGAAAATAAAAACCACCATTGTTTAGTGACTTCTTAAGCCAAAGGTTCCTTTGGGTCAGTCATGTTTAATAGGTAGTAATGAACCCATCTTACATAAACGTCTAATCTCTTTCTGGAAAAAAAAAAAATCACTTTGTATCTCCACAGTATCTTGTAGCAATGAGTTCCACAGTTTAAATATGTATTTTGTTTTAAGTCTGCTGCCTGATCTCCCCTGAGCCCCCTCAAGACAGTGACCCAAGAGTCACTCTCTTACTCTCTGCTTTTGTTTAATCTCATCTTGCTCCTTCCTCTCACTAAAAAAACAATTATTTTCCCATCTTAAAAAAGGCTGCCCTTCAACTGCCCCCCTATTTCTTTTCTTGTTTCTTCCATTTCAAAAATCTAGAATTTTTTCTGTTCAAAATGATTCTGAATCCTCTTCAACCTGACTTCCATACCACTAAGGCTGGCAAATTGCACTTGAGTCTCCCACGAGGCTATTCTGACCACTGAGGCACTGTATAAAACAGAAGCAGTGGCAGTAATTCCTCTTCCAGATGCATTTTCTCTGGGAACAGCAAATTTTCACAAAGCTGCACCTTATTATTCTCTGTACAGCCAGCCTAGAATTCTCCTTTTCTGTGAAACCTACAGCAAACAATGCTGAGACTGCTGCTTGTTTTAATGTTCCCTTTAACTTCCTTACATCCATCTGCCATGTCTTCTTTTATCCTCTGAAACGTACTGAAACATGTCTTTTTGTCCTGTGCTTGTGCATCTCCTTGCACACAGAACTCTGCTGTGCAGCTGAGATTCCCAGATGCTACCGAGCTGCAAGCAGTACTAATAACTCCACATCCTGCACCAGGTTTTCTGAATGCGGAACATGTACAAATTTCCTCTGCATATGCAATGTGAATAAAATTTTGTTACAGCTAGAAAGACACATTTCAGAAAAACTCAGGTATCTATTGGTAGGATGCCAGGTATAAGTGTCAGCATTTTATCCCATTCAATCACTCATTTTTACAGTATTTTAGCACGCTGCTTATGAAAAGGAGGAAGAGAGAAGCTGAGGGTTTTTTCCCTCTAATAATAGTTTTGGTGAGAACTAAATCCATTTTTCATTCTTGCTGCAAGTTAATGGCATGGTAATTGTGTCTGCCTGGCTGGGGTTACCACCAAACATGACACTGAATTAGTGCATGATGAGACGCTCATCATTCAGCTACTTGTTACCCCTCCATCACAGAAACATTGTCCCTTACCATGTGCCATTTCTACTCCAGTGTGACTGAAGAAAAATAAGGGTTCTTAAGCCAACAGTGGGTCTCCAGTCCTTCAGCAACTCTTCAGCAAATATCTTAGTCTCTAGAATGTCCGGTTTCATTTTTTTGTCTGATGCCTAGTTTTGAGACAAAGGGATAACTGCTTACCTGTCCTTGACAGTTGTGATTGTGAAAGGCCTTTCTACTTGTAATGTCTTTTTTAGTTTTCTTTGAATTTGGGAAAGCTCCAAACACGACAGCAATGATCATCTTTGCCCCCAAACATAGAAATAAATTTTATAAACTATTAAGCATTAGAACCACATTATTTTCTCACACAAAATGAAACACATATATGAATCTCTGAAGGTCAAATTCTACCTAAGCACAGGATGAGAGTAATAAAATTATACCATGAATAAATTTGGGAAAAGAAAGAGGTAAATACAGGTAAGTGTGGGGGAATTTTTGACACCAAAAGGAGAAAAAACTACAAAGATTGACCCTGATCCTGCAGACATTGATATGAGTAGCTTAGGTCCTCTGTGCAGAGATTTGTTTCAGCATCTGAGTTTCTGAAAGCAGAAACGGGTAAATTTTCAGCTGATTCTTTCCCTTTAAGAAGCCACCATAATTGAGTCATGAAAACTTTTTAATCTCTGCAAAAATGTGCTTGTAAGTAGAGTAATACCATAAACATAGATGAATGCTCATTCATGCTGGACCTTTGGTAATAGACTTGCAAGTCACTGTCAGATGATTTGTTTTGATAAGATGCCTCATTTTTCTTACATAATTTAGGCAGCTCAAGGCATGAGCATTATCTTGACCCAAAAGAAAAAAAAAAATCTCCATATACAGAGCTTTGTCTTATTCTGGCAAAACTCCCCCACGAAAGAACTGATGTGCTTCAAACACCCCACTAATGGTACAGTAAATTACATTTTCTCATTTGGAACATTATAATAGATTTCTCTACAGAGTGATTTATCATGCAACAATTAGGAACCCTAGGGAATTAGATGACCATTTTAAATTTTATCAGCTTGTTTCAATAAACTGTTAATGTGACCCTAATGTTTGGGAAGCACTTTAATATAATCAGATTTCAGTTGTTCAATCTACTGACATTAATGGCTACCTCATTAATCATAGGATTCTCACTGAGACCTCAGAGGCTGTGCTAAGTTCAGTGGACCAGTTCTTACAATAATAAATACAACAAGCAATTTTCAACAGGGAAAAATTCTCACTTGAACTGCAAAACATTGGGTTTTGTTATCCTCCAGGAGTTGACGAGGTCATTTAATAATCCCTGAAAGCTTGGAAAAACAACATTTTTGTGTAGTTCAGCTGTATTTGAAAACTGGTCAATTAAAAATGATACAGTCAGAAGAACTGCAATCTTTTGTTGTAAACAAACAGTGGCAGCCTAAGATGTAAAATATGGGAGGAAGACTATGTAATAGCCTATTTACGATTGGGTGTTATGGTTCAGAATATCTACCCCATGTACCCAGGGACAGTGATGTTTCCTCTCTGAAAGCACTCGTATTCCATGATGATGGCTCTGACCTTGCTGAATACACCACTAATTACTAATAAAGCTTACCAATCTGTAAGGCATTACAAGAATACTGCAATGACTTCCCTGCCATCACCATCAAAATATCTTATTGTCCTGAGGAGTTTAATGGAAGACCATATGAATAATACCAAAGGCTTTGTAGCAGATAGGGTGTTAGAATTTGTGTCTCGAGGTCTAAGGACCTTTCTTTTCTTTCATTCAGAAAGTTAGTAAGAAGAAAGGTGTGGGCACGGGATGTGAGGAGATATTAAAACAATTTCTGAGAAATTAAAACAGCAGTGAAAATTACTAGTATCATAAAAAGCTGTAAACTGAATCCAGCAGAAGAAGGAGCTTTTCCCTTCTAGTTGCACAAGTTGGTTCAGCAGCTGAAGACCTGCTTGTCAGCCTTTGATGGACAGCAGGATGGTGGAAACTTCCATTGCCTCCAAAAGAAAGCACTTTTGCTAATAAAGTATCTTCTGGAAATGAAGGAGCCAATAATTGCTCATAGCTCTAACACATAGTCTGAGAATGCCAAACAGCAGTAAGCACTGAAACAGTTAATTTTAAAAGTTGATTTTAATAAGTCTTGGATTCTTTATTGATAATGCACTCTAACGTAGGTATATATAATTGATAAGTTATTCACCTGACAGTCAATACGGTTAATGTGTACTTAGTTTATTTGCTGAGTTAATCTGTCCAAAACAGGAAAATGGTAGCAAGCCAAAGAGGATATGTACGGTATTGACATATTTATCCAATAGGTTGTTGGGGCTTCAATAAAATTAGGTTTACCAAGTTAGAGAGTCAGTTCTTTAAGACATTAGCAAGGATCATGCATTTTGATTCCTACTATGTTTAGTAATGAAGATAACAAAGACCACTAAATTAAGTCTGTTTTTCTAATACATTTAAAATACATAAAGAGGACTGATCTTATCAGATAGACGTGTTTGGAGAAGGAAATGTTAGCAGCATTTTGGATAGACTGGAAGGCAGCAACGTAAAGCCACACAGCAAAGGTGATTGCTTATATAGCACCTGAGAAAGAGATGTAGCATTCCCAGATACGTTTTCAAGGTCAGTGAAAAAAAGCAAGGAACAGTAAAGACCCATGGACCACTAAGTCTACATCCTGGCTATCACAAGCACCACACCGGGCACTTTCCTTAATGCCTGTCTTAAAAAGGGTTGAATTTCTTGCTACAAATGCTTCCATTGAAAGCTACTCCAGTCCTCCTGCTCTCAAACGGTTAGAAATCTTAACAATCAAATAAAAATCATCCACGGTGAGTTTCGTCATTGTATTACTCTTTTATAAAAGTATTACCATACTCTCTTTGTTATTTGACTAGCACTATCATCTAGCTTAAATATTTTCCTACCAGGCATTCCCATTCCCTTGGCATATATCCCACCAAACTCCAAGTCTTCTAATTCACTGCCATACAAAATATTTCTTATTTACCTGAGCATCCAAAGCTTTTCATTTTAGAGAACCTAACATTGGGGTACAGACAGCTATGACAAACACATAATGGAGTGGTGGAGTTATAATTAGTATAGAAAAGAGGATTCTGATATTAAAAGACTGAGAGCTGCTGTTCTGAACTAGCTAGATGCACATATGTGTGACTATAGCAGAAATTGTACGAGGACGGCAATTAGAGAAAGTAAACTCACAAGGTACGCTATTGTATGACAAGTTCTCAAAAGCTTATCTTCTAGTTCTGTATAGAGTTTTTACTTATCAGAAAAAATCCTATGGAAAAAAAAACCTGATATAATTTAAAAGGGCCAATCTGAGCGAGTCAGGATTAGCGAAAGGGCAGAACTACTGCAGTGACAGCTATCATTAGAAGCTAACTAAAAAGCTTGAAAGGTTCTGTAATACAGGACCTCTCTATAATGTGCAAGTGCAAGAACAAAAGGGAGGGAAAGAGCTTCACGGAGGTGACTGAGGTGGGAAAAAAGAACTAGCAGAGAATGTAGCACAACTGGAGGCACAGATCAGAACAAAGACACAGGAAAATGAATGGCACTACAAGATTTGGAGAGACTGAGTCATTTTAATTTTGACTAAAATCCTTAAAAAAAATTTCAAGCCATAATCTGTTAGTGATTATGTATGTGGCCTTGGCTGGCGGTCCAGTGCAGGAGTTACCTGATGTATGGCTTTAGTGTGAAATGTGACATTTTTAGTACGTGTTATCGGCAGTGATCCATCACAGCGTAATATGTAAGATTACCCACTGGAACCCAGTCTTTTTGCTTCAGGTGATTTTATTTATAGTTTGTGCAGGTGCAGATGAGGCAGTGAATCTAGGCTAGCATATGAAGAGTCAAACAAACGAAACACCTTCCTTCTGGACCGTGCTTTGAGACAGAGGAGGAACTGTCAGTCGAGCATCTCACATTGAAAAGCTATCACAGGCTTTAAAGGGATACTTAACTCTAGGACACAGGTCCGGCTGTTTGCTCTGGGTTTTGGGAGGGAGGGAGAATAGTAAGGGTTGGTGTTTCAAGGGAGGATGGTGTTGTTTGGATTTCATTTATTTTGCTCTTTCTGATTGCCATTTGGGAAGGAATGGCTTTGAACTCTTAATTGTATATTTTGTTTTTATCAGAGCACAGACCCATCCTGTCCTTTCTCACTCCCCCCCTTTTCTCCTGCAGTCCTCACTTTACTGCTTTCTTCCTTCTCTTTCCTTTCATCTTCCACCCTGACAATAAACAGTCTGGAGCTGAATCCAGAGAGCAGAAACAGCTCTGATTCCCTCCCCACCCAATGAGGATCCCAATAAAACTTTAAAATGGCATCCAGATCTTAGCCATGTGGTATAGGGTCTGTCTCTAGTGAAGAAGAAAGCAACGCGGCATGATTAGTCAAGGAGGAGGATTTTCCTTGAGCAGTCTTCCACACTAAAGAAGGTGCTCCCACATTAGCAGGAATGCTTTTGTATGAGGAAATGAGCACTAGGAATGGAAGCTTGGGAAGAGGTGGAGCCTGTGCAGAAAGGATGATGAAGGTGCTAAGGATTAAGAGCCTGGTTGCCTCTTGAGGCACCAGGTATTGTATCAGTAATTCTCATTAGGTTTAATGTGAATAACAGTCACAAATCCCCTGGGGACTGAGAAAAGAACAGATTCCTTAATGTTTCCATGAGGAATACTTTGAAACCTTTATAAAACATTCATATTTGATGGAAAGGAAAACCTACTTTAATAAAACATGTTTACCACTATTATACAATCAGCAGTTGGTATTTTATCTACTTGAGTATCATGTATAACATACTTGCATTGCCAGTATATATTATAAGGCTAAGATCACTTTACTTCATGTTATTGGTTTGTTTATCTACCGTTAACAGTTTGTTTTACTGTAACCTCAAAATGGAGTATTTTAACTAAGTAAGCCGGAGTGAACCCAAGTTTACAGAACAGTTTCTTTTTTATTTCTCTAAGACCCTATTTCTGAATGTGGCTTCAAAGGCAGACATCTGCACCACAAAACTGCTGAGTTTGAAGTGATTGTTGTTTAAGGTTTATTTTACTGCCTTAAAGAAGGTCACAGTTAGGTTGGGGTCCCTTGTGCTGGGCACTGAATAAATGCATCAGACTTTCAGAGAGGTAGTTTGTTGACTTAAAAGGGGTGTCATGAGACACCTGACGTGCCCTAAGGTATTTCACCTGGCTGCTTCAGAAGGCCAAAATGTCCTGCAGGCTCTGTGCCTTATGTGGCAGTCCCTTAATACACCACGGCATGCAAAATGGCATTAGATGCCTATGTACAGGCAACTTAATCCCATCTTTAAAACGTCTGCTGCTTCCAGAATACAACCAGGGACATTTTGCTTGTGACTACACACCCTTAATGTCCTTTGACTACAGAATGGCACAGGACGTTCAAAAAACAAGGCACACAGCTACTGAAAATACTCAGGGTTGCACATACACTGGTACTGAAATGGATACAAACAATTCGGAGGAGAGCAAGAAAAGCAAGCTCTGCTCCATAAAAGCCTTTCTCTGTCCTGGTGTAATTATCTTCATATAATAAGGATATTCCAAATAAAACTAATGAGTATCTATTGTTGATGAAATTTTACTTATCATAGGTTATTTTTAATTCATGTGCATATATTTTAGAAATCAAAGATAAAATCTGTCCCAAGTTCCAGTGCAGCTAGGTAAGTACAGGTGTGTGATCTCCAGCGTTTTATATACCTTTCAATGGTTGCTGGCATTTCAACCATTGTGAAACTAAGAGTAGTACACACTTAAAGCTCACATATCATGAGTAAAATCTGCCACACTTCTTGAGGAAATGTTAAAATGTTCAACATCCGTGTTCTCAACAAGTAAATAACACATTATAGGGCTACATTATGACCAGATTATATCTATTAGTTACTGCTGTGCACCATGTAAATCTCCAGATTCCCCTGGGAAACGAGAAAATCATTTCAGACTTCAATAACTAACAATCAGTTATTGCTCTGGGCAATAATAAAGCTGAATGCAATTACCTAAAGTGAAGTTAGCAGTGTAACAAATGAAATACAGATTTCTTTCTCTCCTAAAATAAATGTAGCATCTCCTCATCACACACTACTGCATGGTATAATAGGGTCTTCTAAACAGTGTATTGTCTGAACAGCCTATTTGAGATTTGAAATATATGTGATTAAAACTTATAAAAGTTACTTTTTATGATATCACTTGCATGATTAGTGCTAGAAAAAGACTAAGGGCTATGAAACTGCAAAAATAAAGCACTCATACTAGGAAAACAGATTTCAAAACAAGATTCTCTGCTCCCAGTAGTACTCCTCTTCGCACAGTAAAGACAATCTACCCCAAAAGGGAAATAGAAAATTTCTGTTGATAAAATGCCTTTGATCAGATTTTTTTTAAAACATGTTAGAGTTGTAAATGCAGCATTTCAGTCTTCATACTTATCCTACCTCCTGTCACATTAATTTATTATTTATTCTGCTAACATGAAAATGTACAGTCTGTTAAGGAGGAAAAAATGTTTTTATTTTAAGCTGATTTTTAAATGAAGTGCTTGAGAACTGAAGTCCCTAGAAGCTAGAACTTTTCTTAACTTAGCACTGGATTGAATAATATAAAGCATATACATAAATGTTTGCAGAATGAGGATTTTTGCATATAACTCTGGAATGAGTAATATTTTCAGAAAGAATGAAGAGATTAGATACTGGATGAAAGAAAAATATGTACAAAAATATTCATAACTAAGAATAATACTGTTTTTCAGCTATGCTACCTTTTGCCTTGTTACGTAGAGTAAGTATTAATTCTCCATGCTGAATTATTGCTAATTAATTATTTGCATGTACTTCCTCTTTGTCACTACAGAATTCAATTATCCTGGAATAGATTTCCCAGTAGAAAGTTAATCCTAATTCCTGATGTTTTGAGAAACCAGCTTTTTATTTATAAATACAGGTTGGACTTGAAAACATTCTAGTTATTTCCAGCTACTCAAGTCTTGTTTCACGTACGATGTTGAAGAAATAGCTCCTTATTGTGTCATTGGGTATTTTTTTATACCTTATCCTAAACTGGTGTTGATATTTTTTAACAGCTCCTTGGAAGCTAATGACCCCCCTTTCAAACTGTGTCCACTATTTTGTTGTTGGAGAGTAGCCCATTAGTGTTACACGAAGCTCATTTTCAGAAATTTTCAGGCAAAGAATATGTTTTTGTTGTATGTTTATATGGTGCATAGTTCAACATACCATTAGTATTAACACTATTAGTAATAATATATTTACAAAATGTGTCGAAGCAATTCCAGTCAGATCTGGCTGCCCTTCATTTGGGTAAATGTCTTATTGGAATAAAGATACTGAGTCAGTGGATACTCTAAGCAGATGAAAATGAAGAGATGGCTCACTTTGGCTATACTAACCCTGAAAATATCCTTTTTAGGTAGTTTCAGCTTATACTTAGATCATTCTGATATAAATCTCATTTTTTAAAAAAACAGAATCCATGCAGCCATTAAAGCAGGGCAGCATCGAGAAGAGCCACGATATGCAGTAGCTAGGATAAGACATTACAGTGCGAAGCTGCATCATTTCGGTTCAGTATTTTCTCAGTTAACTGGAGCAGTGCCTGGCAATTATTTGTAAGGTTTGAGGAGTTCCAGCTTGTTACTGCTCTACTCTTATTCCACCCCTGCAAAACAAGGAGGACAATGGGGATGCTCTCCATGAATCCTGTCCACCATTATGAGCTTAAGATTAAGTGTCCGAACTCTGGGTCTGGTAACATTTAAATAGAGCTTTCATAGGGGAGAATGAAACTCACAAAGCCGTATTGCAGTCAAGGGGAATTAAGGAACTAATTACCTTAGGTCTTTGGACTCATGGCCAGCCAGGAAATACAGGTTATGTCTGTACTTACTTAAGTGGTTTGAAGTGCTGACAGAGAAAGCATCCACATTATCCTTGAATTCAGGCTATGTAAAAATCCCATCTGCTTTTCCTAGCAGGTGATGCCAGGATCTTTCTAGGAAGGATCCTTCTGCCTTGTGTCAATCATTACCAAAGGGAAAAGGTGTTTGGGGGGGCAGCCCCGCCAGGCACAGCATGCCAGCTGCACGGCGAGGGAGCCACCGCCGTCTTCCCTCCTGACAGCAAAAAAGGACCGGCAGCAAATGCGGTCCGGAGGACAGCCTTGAGGTCGCTCCCGCACTTCAGTGGCCTGTAGCCACGACGCAGCCCGTCAATTAGGCAAAGGCTGTCAAACTAAAAGACCTGCTTTCTAATTGTGAATTTGTTATTAAGCTAATTAGGAAATTTTGGCAGTCCACTTGTGTTTGTGGGAAGAAATGGTAAAGCGTGACTTTCCTAATAACAAAACAATAGAGCACGCATTAAAGATATTAAGCAATAGATGGTGAACCAAAAAAGTAGCTGTTATTGAAGATACACTTCTACTGAGGTTTTGCAGGGAATGACAGCAGGCTACACACGCGCTAAGATTTTTTTGTCAAAGCTCCAGCTAGAAATATAAATTCATTTTGATAAAAAATGAGAACAGAAAGGTTGGTAGGTAGTAAATAACATTGAAGATGGAATTAATATAGAGTGATAAGAATCTGTTGCTAATCTGGAACCATTAAACCATTTTTTAATGAAGCCAAACAAAGAATTGTAAGTGATACCTACAAAGGTGGGAGCCTTTATCCTGAAGAACAATGATTTGAAACTCTTATGGTCACTGATTCCAAATGATTCAATGCAGTTTGCCAAAACAAAGCTTTAACAAAGCACATACTCAGTTGTTGGGTATAAAATCGTGTAATAAAGTAACGGTCAGGGTTAATGACATGCTTTAATTCTAAATTTGTCACTATTGGGATCATTTTTGGAATAACTCATGCACTTGTATAATCTGTATTTTTAAAAGCATTTTGAAAAATTAGATAGACTGCAGCAGACAGGTGTAAAGATTATGTGAGAGCTGAAGGAAATTCCTAACAGTAAGAAATCTCAGTAAAACTTCCCAAATCTCAGTAAGCACAGTTTATTAAAAGCAGGGTTAGGCTGTGGTCTGATTACAGTGTATAAGCACCTTCACAGTGAAAAGATACTGAAGACTTCTCTGACAGATAAAGACAGAACAAGAGCCAATGGCTGAAAAAGGGAATCAAACAGATTCAAATGAGAAATTAGGAACAACTTTTTTTGGCTGTTATTTGTTGGTTTTTGATCTTAACTATGAAGGTGATTAACTGTGGGAACAAACTGCAGCAGGAAAATGACTGATTCTCCATCTCTCGATTTCCGTAACTCCTTTGCAGAGTGTACAACGCGTCCATCCTCATGTGCCTGTGCTCAGCAAACCTCAGCACAACAGTAAGTGGGCAAGTTTTAATAGCACAGGATATACAGACCGTGAGAGCAGACAATCTAACCTTCTCTTCTGACTGTAAACTACGAATCTGGGGAACCTAGGCACTGTTGTGTAGGTGTCCATGACGAACTATACTTTCTCTGAAATACACATAACCTGTCACAATGAGTGAGACAAAACTCTGCAGGAGCCATACTTCAGTCTGAGTCATGTGTTCATTTAATTGAAAAATCTTGGTACCCATCCACAAAATATATGAAATATATAAAAGTCTAACACTGCCCACATAAAACAAACATTAACTGAGAAGAAATATTTCTAAGCAGCCTTAACCACTAACTATAATATAAATGCTACTCTGATGGTATTAACCTTAAAATAACACAAAATCTTTTTTAAAAAAGAGACAAATGTCATATTTATCCACTTGAGATGCAAATCTATATGTATACAGAGTTTTACCATACAGTAAGGTATGGAATTTCTGGCTAAATTACAAAGTTACTGTCAGGAAGGAGCAAAAGCCGGGCTCCTCCACAAGGCAGGTTGGCCAGGAGTCGCTGGTGGCCACAGGGCAGGCATCGCCCTCACCGGCAGGACCCAAACACACAGTATCTATACGTGATAGGCAGAGCAGAGGAGATAACTGGGTCCACTGATCATCCCAGATAAGGCAAAGCAAAGAAGCAGGTCCACAGTCCACAGTCCAGCAAGGACCTCTGTTTTAAACCTGCTGCCTGATTTTTTTCTTTGGTGCCCTCTTCTTTTTTATTTTTGGGAAGCCGCAAATAATTGCTCCATATTTACACTCTCTCTGCAAGCAATGACTTTGTGTCCCTTTCTCATGTTATCTCTTTTCCAGGATGAAGAGCTTTAATCAGTTTAATCTTCTCTTGTACAGTAGCCAAATCTCATCATCCTTGTTACCCACCTCCGTAACATTTTCTGGTTTTATGTGTCTTTCCTGAGACAGGGTGACAAGGTGCAGTATTCAGGATGCAAACACGTTGTTGCATACTGTGGTATAATGATGACTTCTGTTTTGTTCTCTGTTCCTTTCTAAACAACTCTGATTATTCTACTTTGATTTTTGGACCTCTGCTAAACACTGAGTTGATATTTTCAGAGAACTATCTACAGTGACTCTAGGATTTCTTTCTTGAACTGTAATAGTTCACTAAGGCTGTGTCTATAGCAGTACATTGAACCCTGATCCTGGGCACTTGCATTTGATCACTTGTGCTACTAAATAGCTACAACAGTCCCCAACACAGTATTGGCCTATGCCAGCTAGCTCTCTCCCAAACTATTCCCAAGCATGGTTAAGCTTCCTGAAGCACGAGTCATCATCCACCAGGAATGGTTACTGACAGGTAGCCTGTTTGTAGCCACACTGTTCTAGAAGGTTAGAGGGAATATAATATCATGGGCATGTGCCATGACCTCAGCATCAAAGAACAGTTCTGGGTAAACCTAACATACAAGTATGTTTAGGAGACAAAAGGAAGACTAGGGAAAATGTGGGCCCATTGCTCAATGAGATGGGGGCCCTGGTTACACAGGACATGGTAAAGGCTGAGGTACTGAAGGCCTTCTTTGCCTCAGTCTTTACTAGCAAGACGGGCCTTCATGAATCCAAAAGACCTGGGGAAAAGGCTGGAGCAAGGAAGATGTACCCTTGGTGGAAAAGGATCAGGTCAGGGAATACTGAAGCAAACTGGACATACATATGTCCATGGGCTCTGATGGTATGCATCCATGAGTGCTGAGGGAGATGTCATTGCGAGGCCACTCTCAATAATCTTTGATTGACTATGGCAATGGGAGAAGTGCCTGAAGATTTGAGGAAAGCAAATGTCACTCCTATCTTCAAGAAGGACAAGAAGGAGGACCCAGGGAACTACAGGCCAGTCAGCCTCACCTTGATCCCTGGGAAGGTGATGGAGCAGCTAATCCTGGAAAGCATTTCCAGGCACATTAATAACAAGAAAATCATCGGGAATAGTCAGCATGGCTTCACCAAGGGGAAGTCCAACTTGATAAACTGCTACGATGAAATGACTGGCCTGGTAGACAAGAGGAGAGCAGTGGCTATTGTCTACCGGACTTCAGTAGGGCCTTTGACACCATCTCCTGTAAGATCCTCATAGACAAGCTGTTGATGGATGGGCTGGATGAGCAGTGAGGTGGGTTGAAAACTGGCTGAATGGCCGGGCCCAGAGGGTGGTGATCAGCAGCCCAAAGTCTAGTTGGAGGCCAGTAACTAGCAGTGCATCCCAGGGGTCAATACTGGGTCCAGTCCCGTTTAACATCTTCATTAATGGTCTGGATGATGGGGCACAGTGTACCCTCAGCAAGTCTACTGATGACAGTGTTATTGTCCATCATTTGTACAGATAGTTTTTTTTCCCATGGTTTATGTGTAGTTCTTATTGCTCGATTTCATCAGCCATTTTAAAATGCAATCCCTGAATATCGTGGGATGTTTCTGCTAATCTTTGAATTTTTACTTTTGATTGTTTTTAATTATTTTGTATAATCAGAAAAATTTGTTGCTTTACTATTGAGTCATTTAGGACTGTACTGACCAGCATGGATCCCAGACAGATCATTGTGAACATGCCACTATCCCATTGGTATGAAAACAGAGCTGTCATTTCTATCTATTTTTTCTAGGTTTTAAGCAAAAGAAGTAACTTCCTCTTTATCCCATAGCAACTCAGCTGTTTTGGCTTTCCAGTTATAATATTTTGACCAGTCACCCTTATCCACATTTTTAGGTGACTCTTTCAAAGAACTCTAACAGATGCAGGAGGCATGACCCTCATCTATAAAAATCATGGGGTATCTTCCTCCATATGTGACATCCATCCTTTTCTATTTGCTATTGTAGTTTCAACCATTTTCCCTGGTACAGAAGTCTGATGTGCTGGTCCTCCCAGCTGCTCCTTATGCCTCACTTCCCATCTGTAGAACTGTGATGCTGCTACGCCCTTATCTTATAGGCCTGCAATGAAGATTAATTAATTTATGTTTCTGAATCACTCAAATATGGGTGATATGAATGATTATAAGGCATTTAAACTGTTGAGAGAACTCTACTAAGTAGCAAATAAAAAAGGGAGACCACACAATAAACGGCAATAAGAAATAAAATTCTGAACTACTTATTATTTGTAGTATGCTGAGTAGAAGCATAGAGTGTAAAGCTGAGAGGGATGATTATCACCCCAAGTTTGTTTTATAGCTTCTCGAAAGCCAGGAGACATCCTCACTGAAAAAAGTCTCCTCTTCTGGGAGGAAAAAAACATCTATTCAGTCAAACAATGGAGAATCCAGTATAATGCTTAGAAAAAGTGTATGCCTTATTTCTGTTCTCACTTTGTTGAGCTTGAACTCCCAGCTATTAGCTCTTTATATATATATTCTTTCTAACGGTATATAAAGGTTAAGGAGTTCTTTGTTACCAGATTTTGATTGCTCAGATAGCTTTTCATAGGTGGTGATCAGAGCATCCAGTAAATTTCCATTGTTGCACTAAACAGATTGAGGTTCATGAGGCTGGGGTCTTACAGAGTCCCTTTGGCTGGATATTCAAAAGGACTTAGGCATCTAACTGCTGCTTTAGGTGACATTCACATAAAAATAAAGTCCAACATTTAGTTGTCCCTTAGACACTAGACTCTCAGAGAGTTGCTGCATCATCATGTCAGTTTCATTGGCATGATAGCATTTGGTCTGGTGGCACTTCTCAGATCACACCTTACACAAAGTTTTCCAAGGACAGGACTCTTCGTGGAGAAGAAATTCCTGTTTTACCTTGCAGTCCAGAGGAAAGGGTATTCACCTGGTGGGAACTGTTTTCAACCCCTCTTTCTACTTGATTTGAAATGAAGACTAGATTTCAGGTCCCACACTTGCTAGGAGAGGGCCCTAAGTATTCTGCTGTTGGGTAACTGGGTGTATGAGGAAAAGCTCTCTGTTTCTCTTACTGATGTGTTCAACTCTGTATTACCTAATGGAATAGCAGTGTAGAAAGGGGGATAGTGCATAATTCAGTTAAGGCACACATCTGGGATGGGAGAGAAGTTCAAGTCCAGACTTAATGGAATATTTTATTATTTGTACAAAATGGAGGACATTTCTGAAGGAAACTGAGGAGGACTGTATCAACCTTGTAATGTGGCTGGCACTAGCCAGCCAGAACCTGGCTCCCAAACTATATTACAAATAATTTATAAAATTGTAAATAGATTTTTGTTTCCCAGATGACCACACTAATACTTGGAGGCAGAAGTTTTCTTTGGTTAATTTTGGCATGGCAAAACCCACATTCATTCTTGGAAGCTGAGCTTTTTCTCTGATGCTATCATAGATAACTATTATATGGATACTTAACAAGTTAGCTTTTTTAAAAAAATGAACCAAAATAGCATCACAGTAATTTTCAATGTGATTTTTCCCAATACGAATTGCATCATTGTAATTATCTAATTAAATCAGTAAATATGAAAATCTTCTCCCACAACACAGACGACAGTTGTTCAGGTGTAAGAACTGTATGTATTACATAGAATCATATTTCCAAGGACTGTATTAGAAAAAAAAATCATAAATTACATTATTAATCTTCAGTTGGAATCGGGACATGCACATATATATATAAAATTATTATTGAGGTGTGTGGAGATGTTAGTGTCCAAATTCAGTTCATGAGAACAGACAATCTCCACCATATAGGAAATCTCTTAATATTGTAGAATATAAATAAGGGGTTTTTTTTATTCTGTAAGGTCCCCAAACAAATCACAGCTTACCTCTGTCTTGTAATAGGGCCTGTTCCAAAGACCTTTGAAGTTTCCAATTGGCTCAACAGGCTTTGGATCTGGCCCCAAGTAGTAAAACCTTTGTTGAATGTTTATAGATAACCACTTAGTCACTGCTGGCTTAAGAAAAGAAAAAGGAAATAAATTAAATGCATCTTACAGTGACATAAGCCTCATGAAGAATTAACTAGGATGAGCACTTATTCTAGTTGGTGCACTGTCGATCTGAACAATGCAGACAAAAATAATAATTAAAACATAGCTTCATGCTGAGATGAAACTTTCAAGAGTGTCTACTGTGTTAAGCTTATGATTTTTCTGGTTTTGTATTTGCAAGCATAATTGTGTCCCAAAGGCAACAGGAGCTAGTGCTTGTCAGTCCCCATTTCCCCCTCCGATAGGAGATTAATTTATTTACACAGAAATCCAAAAGTTAATGCCAGAGCAATAATAATAATGTAAACAAGTCTTTTATTCTTTTAATCTGGAATGCATAATTTAATGGCATAGTTGTATAAATAATGAAAATACCACATCTACTTTAGACAATTAAGGGTAAACTGAAGGTAACATTTAATGTAGTATTGATTGACTGTATCAACAAAATGACGGCAGACATCTGTATGGATGATAGCAGTTAGGAAAATGCTACCAAGTCTATCAATATAGATTAAGTGGGGGTGGGATGGAGCAGACTTGATGGCTCAGAGTACTGGTAATGGAATACGGAGCCTTTCACCTCCAGCACACTGACTCGAGCCAGCCTAGGTCAGTCTGCGACTGCAAGTCATTACCATCAGATGGCTCTTCACTGAAATGAGTTTGTCCTAATGGCAGGCTGTCTGTGTCACAAAATGCACCATCTATCATGACTGACACCGTGTTGAGATTTTCAGCTGGAAGGCTGGAAGGAGAGAGGATGGGCTCCGCGTCCCTTCTACCCCCGCGGGGAGCAGGGGTAAGGACAGTTGTCTGGGGTTGCTCTGCTACGGGCTGTGCTGCAGAGGTTTTAAGCACGTCTGATCTTAAGGGGCAGTGGTGCTAAATATTAACCAAGCAAAGAGCAAGAGGAAGGTACCTGTGCTGAAGAGATTGCAACTGAATTGCAAGACATGACATGAACTAACGGACAGAAATGGTAAATACGGGAGAAGCGTGATTAGATTAGGCTCAGCACACCAGTGGCCTCAAGTTACAGTAGCTATCCTGCCATACTCGTGTTTTTGGATGGATTTGAGAGCAATAGTGTTACATGGGGGAAAGCACAACAGGGTTTGTTAAAAAAACATGAATAAAAGCACAGCGGAAGCCAGTATCCTCGGTCAGTCAGAAGCGAGAAGCAACATATTAAAGCTAAGTGAAAACAAGACAGGATAGGAATAAAGGATTTCAAAATGAAGGCAAAGTGCATACAGAGCCGGCGTAGAGATGGGGGACACTGGAGAGATGCAAAGTGGGGAGTCACATGGGCAAAGGGATGAGTTAAGGGGATTATTTCTTTCAGCAGCAGTTCTGGTTGGATATGAGCAGAGCAAGACTGTATCTGTCAAAGCCACCAGAAGTGACACTGTTAGGAAGTGACAGGAGCATAAAGAGAGTTTTAGCTTTGTGGTTGGATGGGGAATACTGTACCTTTTAGAAGTTCTGGAGAAAGGTGTTACCTGAGAGATTTACTGGTAGCCTGAATAGCAGCACCGATTAAATAGCTGTTTCACTGGCAACATTCAGGTTACAGTCCTGGATGAGAGATGGGGCAAAACTCTTACTCATAGTGATGGCAAAATGAATGGAACAAAAATAATTAAGAACATTCTTTCACATCTCTGAGCTTAACCTGGTGGTTAGACATACAGGAGGAGACATCAGGTTAGACAGTAGGCAAGTTGTTGCATTTTGGGGAGTTAGTTTTCGGTATGTTAATTTAATCTCTGTTGTCAACTTGGACAAAGATGTTGAGCATCATTTTCCAACCTTTTATCTACTGAACTCTAAAAGCTCAGGGACTGCTTCTAGGAGCTCCGCAAAAGATAAATAAGAAAAGCAAGCCTATTTTCAGTAGGCTTAACTTCTATTCAAAAATTTTTCACAAATTGTAAAGTTGAAAACCACTGCACAGAAGGAGAACAAAAAGGGACAGATTCTTGTCAAATTGTCAGAGTAAGCTGAAGATCTTGTGAAGAAACGAAAAGTAGGAGGAAAACCAGGAAAAGACAGTCACTGAAAACAACGGCAAATATATTTTCTTCAAAATTTTGTGAAATAAAACCATGTAAATTTAAAATACACTTTTGGATTTTTAAATTCATCTGCTCAAAGGATATGGCACCAAACTGATAGGTGTGGCAAGATCAATAAAATATTCCTGATTGATATACATTTCAGTTATAGTTACGTATTTAGTAACCGTATCCCTTATATATTTATACCTGTAAGAGACATTATAAATATCCTATGACACATATACTCCGCCCAGGCTGCTTCTTATCCTACAAAACACAGCAAGCCTGTCAGTAGTACTTTCCATCACCTAAATGTCAACCACCCTTCCGACCATTCCACCGATGTGCATGCCTTCTCTGCAGAAAAAACCTCTCAATGGGAAACAAACATTTTTCCTATAAAATGAGGATTCAAAATGAAGAAATTAAAGACAGTGAAACTAAAAATGGTGAAAATTTCTCAGTGGTTGTAGAGCTCCTTTTCATGAAGTCATAATTCCTTATGACTTCTTCTTTATGGATGCAGCATCGAGGCTGCTGGGCATACACAGGTTTCTTACTTAGAAGAATAACTTGGTAGTGAAATGAATTCCGTGATTAGGTGAAACTAGGTGAAACTGAACTAGGACTAAATGTATTTTGCTACAAGGACTCACAAGGACAAACTCCTCAGCAGTGGTTCAGATAACACAAAATCATGTAGCTGGATACAGTGATTCCGATATTCCTTCATGTTTGTTTATTTTGGTTGTGATTACACAGTCAAAAATCATGTGTAACAGCTATTTGAACATGATTGCTGTTTTGCACATACTATATTCAAATAGCCATGAGCATAATCATGAATTGGGTTTAACTGAATCATACTAAATCAATCAAGAAAGCAAAATAACATATCAAAATATTTTATATATATATGGTTCCTGGCTTACCATTAAGAGTATGAATGAAATAAAATATTGTTGAAAATTCTGAACACACAGAAGTTAGAAAAATCAGAGGTGGTGCCCACAGTCGGTGTGACACCCCATGTCCCACAGGGGACAAGATACCCTGAGAAGAAAACATAAGGTTGTGTCCAGTGAGCTGCCATGTTCAAAGCAGCTAAATACCCTTAGTGTGAGATTTCTTGGCAGAAATGGTACGAAAAAAGCTTTGTGTCTCATCACTCGAAATCAGGCCAGGCTATATTTCTAAGAAAGCTGTTTCATTTCAGCCATCCATTAAGCTTGCTACAGAAATGACTGGAAAAAACCCTGTGGTTTGGTATGCATGCCAGACAGAAACTCTGATTAATCAACTTTTCTGTAGGCTCATTCTCCACTCTGTATGCATGTCATCTAGAAAGATGGGAAAGTTCAGCTGGGTACGGCTTTCACTTCCTAAGCTGCGGAGGTAAACAAATGCAAATATTTCTTTTCTGTGTATCTTTCCTTACAGGGGAGTGTTACACTTGGTTATCAACTGCCATTTTGCAGGAAGAAAAGCGTGCACTTGCAATACTAATCAGTAAGCTGTTCCATGAGTCAATGGCTTACTTTTTGCACCGAAGTGAATCAATTATCTGTTGCAAAGGACCTAGCATCATCTCAAGGTACTGAAAAATTACCTGACAGGGTTAGTAATTTCCCATGTGTTATGTTTTTGGGACCTTAAAAGTAAGTTCCCACTGAAGCAGGCTTCTGATGATGATATGAAGGTGGCTAATGGCTTTTCATTCTACGTGTCTGGAGCAACATTTCTGATACAGGTAGGCAAAAGAGTGGTAAAAACTGAGGGCAGGGCGCGAAGGCGGGATGCTGAAATACTCCGCAACTGAACTTTCAGCTTCCCCCAAAGCATCTCCCCTGGAAAACCCAGCTAGCCACCCGAGAGGGGCAGGCAGGCGGGACCGCGACCTCCTGGCTGGCAGG
>NW_008794963.1:1464645-1470036 GCF_000699145.1 Aptenodytes forsteri | reverse complement strand
TCCCCCGTGCCCGCAGGGCGGCTGGGTCCTTCGCCAGGCTGCCACTGGCCGATTTGGAGGGAAATAAACCCCTTACCAGGGGGTCTCCTGAGCGAAGGTTGCGTTCGAGGCTTGGCCCGGGGGCTGTCAGGAGCTGACAGGAGTTTGCAATGTCTCTGAGCGACGACACTCCACGGCTGCCCCTCGCGAGCTCAGCTCCTGCCCGCCAGCACGGTGTGGCTGGGGGTGTGTGCGTGAAACCCTGTCTGTGGGGGGGTTTCCCAGTGTCTGGGAGCTGGACAAACAGCTGCGCTGTGTGTGTGTGGAGTAGGCTGACCCCCCGCGCGCAGTGAGGCAGGGACGTGTTGGAGCCACTGCACATGCGGGGTGTAACGGGGCTGTATGTGGTCGGCCGGCTGCGCGTATGCAGTAAATCAGATGAAACCCGGGCTTGTTGAGCTGGCTGTGTTTACCTTGCAGGCGTGATGTGTTCTGGGTACATTGGACTCCTTTGTGTTTTCTGCAGAGTGCACTGGTCGTGCTTACGCTCAGAAAATCCTGGACAGAAAATGGGAGCCACGACATTTCTAAATGTGAAGCGTTAGCAGGGATTTCTGCCAGCCTACTCGTGTGGCTCTCAAACTGCTCTGCCTTACGTCAGCCTACATAGTTATGAAGACAGAGCGTAGTACCAGAAAGCCCCTTTAAAAGATCGTGTGGTGTAACGGGACTATATGTACAGCACACGCGTTCACACACAGTAATTCAATTACATGTTATAGAGGGCTCAAGTTCTTTTCCTGTTGGGGACCAGGCTCATTCCTAAAGAGCTAATTACAATGGAAGGGTACGTGTTAATAAAGATGTGTTGACTTTCTTCCAGCCTTTGCTACTGATGTATGACTTCTATAGTGGAAAATTGTGGAAAGTGATGTTTAAGGGATGCACAACAATCTACAAGCATGGGGAAAATTGAACAATTGAACCATTTCTTAAGTAGTAGTATTTGGCACCTCTTCCTTGCCTGAATCACTTCACGTCTTGGTACGAAACGGGCTATGGGCAGACTTGGTTGTTCAGAAAATAGCTTCTCTGCTCACTAAGGAAAAATTTGGCAGATGCTTTTGTTGACATGATTATCTCTGATCATGAATTAGTACAGTTTACCCTTCTAGGACTTGTCTTCTGTCTTCATGGAAGCCGTGAAGATGTAAGTCTACTTCAGGTCAGTACTCTAAGTGTGAGTGTAGAGAAAGCGAAGAAGAAGTGTTGACTTTGAAATAAATTAATCACACCAGTACAAACAGTTGACTTTTTTTTTTTTTTTTTAGGAAAGGGCAGCTGCTCACTTTTTTCTGCTATTCTTGCTTCAATATGTAAATCCTTTTCGTAATTTATTTTATAATTTATGTATAGTCTTCTAGCTGAACCTGTTTGAGCAGGGGTAGATGAGCCCAAGTAGATGACCTCAAGAGGTCCCTTCCAACATCAATGATCCTGTAATTCTGTGAATTTGATTTATTAATTTAACCAAGTAGAGATTACAACAATATTCTACAACTGACTTCTTAGTCTGTTTAAAATAGTATTTTGTATCTGCAAAAGCAATATAGAAAATACTCAGTTGTTTCAACACAGATGTGGGAGCTCTTCAAATATCTAGGTTTTGAAGGATTATTTCAAATCAGATTACTAAAACAGAGATTCCTGTTAGTGTTGGCAAAACTCCTGTTATAATTAGCTTTAAATTTTGTATCGATACACATACAAACACATATATGTTTCTATTAAGTTCCATAAAAACAAGACTATCCCTTCTGTTTCAGATGCAAGCAGCTGAGTTCCTGAATTCAATTACTGCATCACATTGAATAAACAGGATTTTTCCATACATCTTTCCTTAAAAACAGACTTTAGCAAAAGGTAATATGCAACAAGATATATACTTTTCTTCATAAAATCAAGAACAAAGGCAGTGCTTTTATTACTGATTTTTTTATTTTCATAAACTTGAACTGTACAGAGTAAGTTTATATGCGTTGGAAGATTCCACATGCACTTCTGCCAGTTCCCCGACTTCTTCAGAGCTCTTGCCATTACACTCTGCAGCCTCTTCAGAAAAGGAAGCCAATTTGTGTGCGAGTTTTATAGCAGGTATGGGAAAATCCTTTAACTCGCTATTGGTCACAAATACAAAACGAAGACTAGTCATGTAAGCTAATATATTAAGCTGTGATACTGCCCAGTGTATATCTAGGATTTACTTGTTCAAGTGTTTCAGCCAAATCCTGCAGCCCAGTCTTAAAGGACAACTTAAGCTCAGTGCACTTTATGGCAGTACCTCCAGGAAGCATCGAGTTTTAGTAGACTACATAGAAAACAAGATGAGGGTTTTTTTGCAATGCAATGAAGACATTTCCCTTGGATTTTTCTGTGAAGTTTGTTTCTTGATACCATGAATTAGTTTTGTTTCTTAGATAGTTTTAAGACTCTTTCAAAAGAAACCAGACAAATACCATCCAGATTAGTCATAATTAATCACAGTTGGAATTTTAGAGTTTCCATAAGATTTTTCTCATAACTCAGCAATTCTTGGTTTTGTTTTCCTTTGGGATATTTCCATATTAATATAAATTTTTTATTAGGCAAAACAAGCTGTGAGTTATAGACAAGGATAGGATGCTTTGGAAAGGCTTCATATGTTGCTAAAGCAGGCTAATGTTACAAAATGGGGTTACACGTTAAAAAAAACCTAAACCAGTTTAATATCATCTTGGAGAGCTGAGTTGCTCTATTAAGTACTTATTCTTCATAACTAAATTGTTATGTTTACGTGTTACGAGATACATAAAGAGAACGAAACATAGATGGTTGTAAGGTGTAGACAAAGAAGCTGATGATTTTCATTTACAGTAGAAGTCTCCCTCAATCCTCCAACCCTCTTAGGATACTACTGTTGTAATACAGTTACTTCTGTAAAACAGGACTGCGAAAGTACATGTTTTCTGACATGAACTCTGCTTTAAATTTTTCTGCTCTTGTAAATTTTCTCATTTGCTTGCAGGTTTACTTTTTATTAAGGAAAAAGTGTGAAGAGATTTACAGAATGCATACAAGCTGATCATTTTTTAAAATAAAAAATGAAGTGCTTTTCAGTGAATGGCTATCATTTCAAATGAAATCTGCAATGATTAAATATTAAAATGATCGATGGTTTAAATTAATATAAAAACTTTTCAGGAGATTATTACAAAGATTAACATTTTTAATGTTTTAATACTTCCATAGTTTATCAATCACAGGCACAGTGAAACTGCTTTTAGTTACCAAGCTGATGATCTCATATATCATTGCATTATTATGTACAACGTAAACATCATGGTGTTGTTGGTAGAGGAGATGAAGAAACACAATTTATGTTACGGCTCTTTAATAATTTGTTTTAGTCTTGAAGTATTTTTTGACACAGAATAAGCAGGTAAGATTTTTCTTCCCTTTGGAAAGAAGATAAGAAGGAAAGATAGTTCCAGAAAAACTGTGGTGTTTGCCATTTAAGAAGGAACTCTGTTTCATGTAGTGACAAACATAGATGGTTACTGGTACTGCTACAGAAGAAGAAAAAGCACTTGCATGTGTTTTTCCGAGTAGGACTTGCATTAATGCAGCTTTAATATCCCAAAATTATCCGCAACAGCCTATGATTCCTAATACGTTTTTATTCATTAGAATTATGTTTGAAGGTCATGGGAAAATGTCAAGGCACCCCAGGTGCTTTTGTATCACTAGCTGCGCATAGATACCCCTGTAATTCAGTGGGCTGAGTAAACACTTACTCCAGGCATTCTTGACATGGACAGTGCTAATCCCTTTGTTTCCCATTTCTTCTGGGTTTTTTTAGCAGCAAGGCTAAAAATCAGCGTTAGCAATTTTAAGTTTCATTTTGCATCTCTAACCACATATTGCAGTGATACAATGGAGCTTTATACAGTACAGTTTATTGTGTCCCAGGACTTTTTTCAATGTTAAATATGATAATTCATGCATCAACAAAATATTGCTTATTAATGTGTTGTGATTGTTCTTGGCATCGTCCTTCATCCAATACGTTTTGACATCAAAACCAGACAGAATTGGAAAGACACGGTGTGATGTATTAGCCAATGTAAACCCAATAGCAGGTGCAAAGAAGGATGGGAGATAGGAGAAGAAGGGTGAAATAGAAATCCAGGAATAGATGTTGAGCTGGTGAAGTGAATAAATGGGGAAAGACTGTTCTGACAGCAGAAGCTTACAGTGGAGAAGTCACTTATACTAGAAAGGGCAAGTATGAGAGGGGGAAAGAGCAAAGGTTAGCACTAGGTTAATGTTAAGAATGGTATTGGGAAGTTAAAATCCAGCAGGCAAACTGAAGCACACCATTTTGTACACAAGTTTGTTGTCAGCTACTAATACTGTTATTTCTATTCTTAAGTAAGACAACAAAATAAAAGATGGGGTTACATTGCCTGTAGTTGGTTGCCTCTAGCCAGAAAGCCAAAATTATCCTCATGTATTTCCATTGAAATAAAATAAATAATGGAACAAAATAACCTTTTATGTTATGAACTGTTTTTTATAGTGGGGAAACAGATTGGGTTGGAAATGTAGTAGATTTCAAAGTTTCAATTGTTTTCTCTCCGGCTGTGCTGTGTGGTTTAAATGAAGAAAAGGTTAAGTTTACCCATGATAATTCCCTCTCACATTTACATTATCAATCAGCCTTTGTAGCTTTTTGTGCTTTTATCTATTGTGTTTTCATTGTAATCTTTACATATGAAGTTCTCAATTCTACAAACTCTTATGCTCAAATTTATTCACGAATGGCTCTGACAGATGTGCTCTGGAAGCCTTAGGTGCTGTGGTTTAAGATGCTGCCAGCTGGTCGCCTTTTCCCCACCCCTCAGATTGCAGTCTGTACGGAAGAGTCAGCAATAGCTGCACCTCAGTCACTGGAGTTTGCTTCCCTCGTCATAACTCACATTTCTTTTTGGGTGGCTTGAGCTGATGCATAGGCTGCGAATGGGGTCCTGGGTCCCGAAGGCAGAACGTACCCCCTCTTGTTGCCCTTTCTTACAGGCTGCTCATCCCTGGCAGAGAGGTGATTAAACGCCCAGGGTCAGCAACATCTTAAAGTGTCTCAGATACCCAAAGCTTGTTTATGAGACTCCCCTGTAGTTTCAAGTTGAACATGTTTTGAACTTCCTATTTTAAATTACCTATGTTTTCAACTTGTTACTGTATCAAGTCAGCGTGGAGGATAGTGCAGGTCAGTACCGGGTCCTGCACTTAGGCCACAACAACCCCATGCAGCGCTACAGGCTTGGGGAAGAGTGGCTGGAAAGCTGCCTGGCGGAAAAGGACCTGGGGGTGTTG
>NW_008794963.1:1448421-1463786 GCF_000699145.1 Aptenodytes forsteri | reverse complement strand
GGTGTTGGGTCGACGGTTGGACTCGATGATCTTAGAGGTCTTTTCCAACCTCAATGATTCTATGATTCTATGATTCTATATTTCAGTACTTGGCTTTACCATGTCACCATCTCTACTTAAACTCTCACCTCATGGTTTTGTCTACTCTTAAAAGTGAGTGCCTAAAGCCTCATATTAAAAAACATAGATCTTTCTTTCATGTAGTATGTATGCCATAGAAATTGTCCAGTAGGCTGTTTTAGTGTTGCACTCAGTGTGTGTGGAGCTGATTACGCTGCCTCCAATTAAGATTACATCACTTACTTTACTGCTAAACCAGTTTTGTATTACTTGTGTTCTTGCCAAAAGGAAACAGTTAACCTGAAGCAGTGTATTAGTTGTTTTGTTTTTGTGTCTTGGCTGTCAAACTGAAAGTACACTATTTGTATAGCTAACATTTAAATTTGATTAGGTCCTTGATTTACTGTTACTCAACTAAAATTAATTTAAAAATTAGGACTGTACAGTAACAATAAAATGGATAAAGAGCTGGTGAGCTGCCAGCACTCAGAAGTAATGGCTGGAGGCCACTGTCAACAGATGAGAGCTTGTGGGGACTTTGCCCAGTGTTTGTGTTGGGTGTGATGCTTTTTGCTGTTTTAGTCAATTGTCTGGGTGTAAACATGAAAGCAATAGTGACAAACTATAGATGGTTCAGTGGTTGCTGGATTGATGAAGAAGGGATGAAGTTTAAAGCATGGCTGACATCATGGAAACATGAGTCTGTTAAAATGCAGTTTGTCTGCAAATGTGCCGAGGAAGAAGGAATGCTGGATATGTGTGCAGAATGGAAGATTTTATCTTGTAAAGCTGTGACTGTGGGAAGACTTGGGGTTGTGAGGAAGCACCTGTAGCCAAAGGGGATTCAAGTGCAGGGCAGTGGCAAGAAGGGTTGGTGCTGCCTAGTAGGGGTAGGGGGAAACGTAGGAGGCTGTTTAAATCCCTTTAATAAGACCAGTGCTGGAATGTTGCATCTAGTTCTAATTTCTATGAAAAACATGTCCTGAAAAATTTGAAAGCATGATGAAGGTCCTGGAAGACACAGACTTACCTCTGTTAATGGTATTACCTTTGGTAGGTGGGCTTGAGAGTAGGTTCAAGCTTGCTGTGATGTTTCTGACCACGTCTCCTCACCTCACTCATGTTGGACCTCAGCAAGCTCTATTAGCTAGCTGTCCCACCTGGCTGCTGTAGAGGCCCTCCTACATATATAGTGTTGAGCGTCTTGGGCAAGGCTATGGTGCATCTCTCCGAATTTGTAATTTTTTCCCATTATAGAGGGTGTGGAAAGCATTTTTTCTTTTTTGTTGTATGTATGCATCATGGAAAGCTTTCTATAATATGTTTTTTCAACTTTAGACTTTGGTGTGATTAAACTTAAGTATGGTTTTAATGGAATCACAAAGAATTGCAGCAGCTAATAATTCGGGGGGGTTTTGATTCTGCAGTCATAAAATAGAGCAAGGATGGATGTTGCTTTCTTTGGAATTTTTTGACATATGCTGTTTAATTTATGTATTATTAATTTATGAATCTTTCCATAATTTGGAGTGAAAAGGTTAACAAAGCATTCTTAGTTTGCTGTTTACCTTTTTATTCTGAAAGACAGGATAATTTGAAAGCCTGGGTGTACAAAGCAGTGTACCAACAGGCTAAATAGGAAGAGGGTATTCTGGAAAAATGATTATTATAAAGACAAAACCTATTTAAAAAAGCTTTGAACTATTTTCATTTTAAGTACACCAGTGGGGTTAAATAATAATAGTAACTTCTGTTAAAGTAACAGATCGTAATAATTTAAAACAAAAGGTCCCAGCGCACTTGCTAATATCCTTTATGGCTTCAGTAGAATACATCTGAAATGATTTACAAAGCAAAGCTTCTGGATGATTTTTTCCAGTTCTGCATGGGAAGAGAGCCTGTTTATCTTCATGTGTGTTTATATAGACCCATGGAAATTGTGATCTAAATGTGGGTACCGTACTAAAACATAGCCATATATGCAGAGTAAAGAATTCAAAGCACTTGCATTCTGTCATTTATTGCACACAAGTAATGTATATTGTATAGGCTTGGTTCAATTCTGTATCCTGACCATAGAAGGACTCTATAGAATATGTACTGCACCTTGAGGAGACCTTCAAGGGGAGGGAATGGTGTGTGTAGGAGAAAGCTTAGGGCAATGGCTCTCTGACCAAACTAGTCTCTCGTCTGTTTTTGAGCCTTCAGACTTAAGCACTGTCAGTGCTGGAAATAGTGAAGAGCTGGAAAGTTGTTGCCCCTGTACTATATTGGTATAGATTGCCACTAACTCACCCCATTAAAAAAAAAAAAGTCCGTATGGAGCGGAGTGCATGGGATAGAGTATTTTGGAAGTTAAAAGCAGAAGCAATTTAGCTAAAGTCCTTTTCAGAGTTGACCCAGCTCTCCTTCAATTTCTTAAGCTTGGTTACAGGGTTGTACAGCTTTTGGTACAGTAATGGCCAGACTCAGCAATTGTAGCAGGAACAGAACAGACCTGCAGTTTCTTGTGATGTTGGTATTGAATCTGTTTGTTCTTATGAAAACCAGTCTGAACTCATTTTACTGTATGCTCTAGCAGGATTTTTTTGTTGTATGCAGTCTACGAGGCTAGATTTCAGGCAGTATATCCCCCTCCTCCTAATAAAACTTTATGGCAGTGCTAAGGATACGTTCTCCTTTGACTCGAGCCAAGGGCATGTGCAAACCCCTAGCACTTAGAGAGATGCTCTTGGGAAACTGGAGCGAATGGAGTGGATTGTCGTCTGCCATTTTGTCTCAGGCTAGGGTTTCTGAAGAGATGCTCGCAAGCTGATAGCTACTCATCAAATGATCTCTTTTAGGAGTCTCATAACTCTTCCATTCCTAACTAGTTTGAGGTGTAGAAGTCTCTCAATCAGAGGTATCTTTTAGGCCAGAGAAGGCCAACCTTTCACATGTCAGAACCCAGGATTTTCTATGTGCAGTCTCCAAAAGCAGCAACCCATGAAAAAGTGTTAAATTTTGTATTTCACTCATATTTTTACAATAAATAGAATTTAACATGTACTGCATGACTTGAAACATACAAAGGAGTACTTTTTTTCAGTGTGTTAGTCTCGGTGCCGTCCTTTCCTTTGGCATTCTCCTGGACAATGAACCTTGCAGCAAAATTCCTTCTTCCTTGTGACACATGCACACGCTGTTCGGCAGTAGTGGGAATAGATGGGGACACAGTCTCCTCCCATCCTGTGGTCTTAGGGGGAAAGCCGTGAAAGGCACCTAGGCAGACATTTGCACAATGGTTGTGTCTGGGACCTTCAGACTTTCACATGACTTTCTGCTATTTCAACTGATACTTTTGTGCTAGTTGCTGATTTTTCTTTTTGCTGCCTTTTCTTCCCAGCTGCACTCCACACTTGTCTCCTCTGCCTTAAAATGTCTCCTCTGCCTTAAAATGAGGCAGGTAAACATTTACCACATTTTCTGATGGCTATCAAAGCTCATATTTTTTTCGTTTGGCACATATAAAGGTTTTAGCCTGATTTTGATCCACTCCTTTAATTCAAATTTTGTTCAAGATTCAGATTTTTGATAGATATCAATGATCTTATATTCCCTTTTTGCCCAAATAGAACATAAAGCCCCTCAAGAGATGGTATCATGTACACTATTACTTTATTCTTTATTTTAAAAATCATTGCCTTTAATGGGATCTCTAGGTAGGTTTCAGGAGAGCCAAGTCTTGAGCAATTTAGATATAATCTGCAGAGAGTGTGCTTGGCCTGTTGTTTTCAACTACTCTGGAAACTACTGAGCCAATGTTACTTAAGGCATATTAAACTCTTCACCCAACTATGGCCTAATCCTTCAAAACCAATAGAGTAGGACTTGGTTTTGAAAATGCTGCTGCTAATGTCTATAGGTCTGTTCACTAAGCCTGACTATTAAGCTCATTATTAAGTGCTGTAGGGCTGAACTTGGCATTTGACATGTTAACACTAAGTTATCTACTGGTTTATCTACTGGTTTTCACCTCAGACAGTTTTAAAGAAAAAAGTACAAAAAATGATGTATTGTGTTAAGGCTAAGGAAATACATGTCAGCTTTATCTTCTGATCTTTATGGGGAAGATTTAACAGGTTATTCTGTCTTTAATCAGTTATTGAAAAATATAAGAAAACATAGATGCCAAAAGGACCAAATTAAAACTCTTTACATTTAATGTTTCTTTTGCCTGGTGACTAGAATAGATTTTTTTTTAAGCTGAGTTGCTTTCCTGAATGCCTAATACAGCATGTGAGACAACAAAAGTGGCATAAAACTAATTTTGTTCATTCATAGATCAGTCTATGTAATACTTATTGAGCTGCAGTAGTTTCAGAGAAAGGAAAAAAACCCACATTCATTCTCAACGTTGGATGGAAAGATTACCTTTTAAGTCCTTTTGAACACCAGGTAGTAATGGAACTAATAATTCAGTTTTGCTGAAGTGTTACAATTAGGTCTACGTGTACTGAAGTGTTATTTGCTGCTGTCATTTGTAGCCTGTTTTCAACTTTCGCATGCTTGCTCAAGGTAAGAAGTGAAGCAATCATTAGGCTATAGATGTAGTGACCAGTTTTAGCAATTATTATGACTTCAAGTCATGTGTGATGGGACATCGTATTATACTACAGTGAAATACATAACAGAAGGGCACGTTTGTCTGCCTCCCAGCTTTGTGCCTGTGTGGCTTATTTATGGCTGTTTTCTCTTCTTCTGGTTTTTGGTTATTACGTTGATTGTCAAGCAGGAATTGACTATTTGCTGAGAGCTGGTTTTCTTCTTGAACGATAGACAAAATTCAATGAAAATGGAGTCAAAATAGATGGGATACCAATAATAGAATTAGTGGGGAAAAAATTAAGCTGAAACTTAGCCTAACATACTTTAAAAAGCATATTTTTTTTTTTAAGAACAGCACGAGAGGAAAGGAAGAAATCCCAGCAGTTTCAAATTGTCTTGTTTCGATATATTTCTTCAAAGAAACTGTTTCAATTTTTAAACAATTCACTCAGAAATTTTTTATTTTTAATGGTCCAAGATAATGCAAGTGAAAAAAAAGGCACAATAGAAAAAAAAATCAATATGGAATTACTTATTCTAAAATTTTTTTGCATGTGAATAACTTCAAAAGTTGCAACATTTATTCTCACTGAAGGTCGTTATCCCATTTTGCAATATTGAAAACATCGTGAAACAGACTTTCTGTCCTCTGGATGCTTGTGAACTGTAGTTTAAGATGGATATGCTAAAGGGAAGTATAATTATTCCCTAAATATTTCTTCTCACTTAAGGAAGAAATAAGAATTTCATTTCTGTCAAAGAGGAGCCTAAGCTTAAAATCTACGAATGAGGAATTAACAACTGTATATAATTAAAGCACCCAGGCTTATAGCAAGCTATGACTTGTGGCAGTCCCAGAAAAGGAGTAACATCTGGAAAAAATGGTATTTTTGTCACTTCCCAAAAGTAAAGAGAGGGGCGAGTAGAGGGGTTATTTTCTGATTTAAAGAAGGGAAAGAAGTTGCTCTTCCCCTGCTGTAACACCTAGCAGGGCAAAACAAAGTTTTTGAGGTTTTGGAATAAGACCTCAGTGAAAGCACATGGCGCTCTCCTAAATGCAAGAATTGTAACTTCGTAACATATTAGAAGTGAAGTGCTTAGGCAGACTTAGCTGATTTTGAAATTTAAGGTGTATGACCTCTAGCTTTATACCTGTTATTTAAATTATTCCCTACTTCATCAAAGGAAATGAGTGCTGAAGGGGTGTGTGGTGGGGATCAAAGAGGGAATAAAACTGCCTGGATTTAACTGAACCGCAAAATGTTCGCTGCTGCCGCTTCAATTACTGAGATGGAGCAAATAATTGTTCCTCGTCGTTGCTTTTGACTCGATGAACTTTTAACTCGCGAGGCAGAGAACACGTGCTTTGTTTCCATCTTGTGCAGTCGTGGTGGTGATGGTGTCCTCCGTACTTACCCTCCGACCACAGAGGTGGCTGTACAGCATCTGTGGTTGTTCCCATGGAGGCTGTATCCATCCTTGGTGGATGTGCCTCTGGGCATCAGGGTGGTCTGGATGCCCATTCTCTTCCCGCCCTTTTTAGCTCTTATTTCTACTGTAGTCCCCTCCCCCCCAAAAAAATGAAACAGATTCTGTTATTTTGAAGAATGTTATTCTGAAATACTGCATATGGTGTCATTTATCGTGTAATTTTCCCTTTAGCAGAGATTACTCTTTCCTCTGGGAAATACTACATTTTGAACTGTCTGGCAAGGCAGAATCGAACCACATGTATGCTTTTTTCCTTCATGAACTTCTTCAAGGATATTTTCTTGACACACCAATGCCATCATATATTCATAAGCAGGAAAAAAAAGTTCATCTTTGAACGTTTGGAATTTTAAATTTGTTCAGATGAAGATCTGTCTTCATATTAAAATGAATATATGTTTCACAGATGGTATAGCTCTACTCGGCTCTGAAGTGAGTAGGGAATTTGGTTCTGAAGACAAATAACAAATCCTAATAATGAAAAGTAAATGTAAGGTGCATAGAATTGCTACAAATAGGCATATTCTTCTGCAAAATGTCATGCTGTTTTTATAACAAGTATAACACCAATTGCTAAACAGATATCTTCTGTATAAGTAATGATTTTAAGTGAGTTTTGGCCTAGTACATTTTGATTCTTCTTCCTTGTGGAAGAATTCCTTCCATTCCATAGGGAATGGAAGGAACCTTTGACATTTTTAATAGCCTCTTTTTGCTTAAAAAAACAAATTTACATAAGTATGAAGTATTCTAAAAAAAATCTTAGGTTTTGCAATCCTTGAAATTTTCACTTTTTTCCTGGCTGTCATGAATACATTTAATGATAATCTTTTCAACTCTTCGGATGTTTAAAACCATTTTACATCTAGTAAAAGTAAGTAGATTTTTTGCTAGAGGAGCAAACGGAAATATTTGGGCCTAAGTAATCCCACCAAATTTTAGGTACTTAGGGGAGGTTTAGGGGCATAGCAAGAAAGCAAGATTGCCGGAGGCGATTTGGATTCCTTAACATTGCATCTCTTTCTTCATTCACTGTAAAGGGAGCGGAGGTGGCCTCCTGCATAACTTGGGTGTCTCGCCTTCCTGAAATCAGGTGGAACTAGTCTGGGTTGTTGAGAAATTTATTCTTCATAATATATTGCCTCAGGATTTTGAAACATCCAGGAGAATATGCTGAGTATGCACATGGACTATTACCTGTGTACTACTTTCGTGAAATAAATTTAGAGCTAATTTCATGGGTTTTGTAGGCACTGTATAACTAACAAACAACAGAGCGGCTCCTTTCCCTAGAGTGCAAAGGGCACTTTCTGGAAGTAACAATGTGTGTTTTGTTCCTAGTGCTTACATGAAGCTATGAAACAGCCTGATATATGTCAGAATACAAGCTGTAATTCCTAGGTGGTTTTAATCTTGCAGTATGTTACAGTGTGTGTTGTCTTTGTGTAGAAAGTTAAGGTTATTTTAGCAATATTTGTTCCAACTGGAGTTATGGATCCTGGTTTTTTGATTCATTTTCCCAAATTTAACTGAATTTAAATCACCTCTGCTGCTTTCAAGGTTAAATTAAGTAAAGAAATGTTAAATTCCTTTTATTAAAAGAAAATGAAATAAATCCCCAAAGAAAGTAGAGCTAGATTCTGCAAGAAGCACCATGGGCAGCTACTCTTTCCTTTGAAATAATAGTTGCGTCCTTTGAGAGAGGCTTTCCAGAGGAATGGTGAAGACTACTGTAAGACTTATCAATAGAACATGAACGGGGGTGGTTTTTTTCAGGTTTTTTTTTTGTTTGTCTCTATGGTTTTTTTTAAGTAGTAGTACTAAAGGTTTTAAAATTCTTTCTCTTGGCTAAAGTATGGTTAAAGTATTCAGCTGCATTATTCTTGCAATTTTGGCTGCAGGTTACTTCCACTGCATTTCTTCCACTGCTGTACAGACCTTAGTTACTGTACTTCAGCAGTACACCAAAAAAAGCCAATTAAAATAACCAACAGCAATGATTTCCAAAATACCTACATGCAGACAGTTTCCCACTTTAAATGCAGTGCTTCCAGTTCTTTGGAATAACTTGATGTTCACAGGGGATCTGATATGCTCCTTGGATTTTACCCGAGGAGGATAAAAGGCTATTTTTGCTCTCTTGTAACTTGTAAGGGTTTTAATATCCATTATTTATTAAACTATGAGCTATGGAATTGACTGGTAAAAGACCAATTCTTTCACTGACATCAGTAAGCTTTGAATCATATTAAAAAAATGATTTGGGTTATGAGTTCAAATTATCAACCTGCATTGCATCCAACAAAAAAAAAAAAAGGATTTTTAAGTTAGATATCCATTTGCAATTAAGGATAAGGTACTTCTGCATATATGCAGATATTCACTGTGCATTCACCTGCATTTTCAATTACAGCTGAAGACTTGGTCCAGTACTTTTACATTCTGTAGTGGTTCTTTTCTATCCTGAAGTTTTGCTTGCTTTTCTCTCAACTGACTAGCAGTATTTCAGCTACAAAACCAGTCATTTCATTGATTATTTCTTTAACGTGCCCTCTATTAATATTTAGGCAGTTTATTGTTGAAGAATACAGACATACTATCAAATATCACTGCTAAGACAGTTTGTACACATGCACATATGTAGATCTTTTAGTGTTCACTGGTTCACACTTTAAGCCTTATCACTGTTCTTAATCATTTGTATTCCACCATAAATGCACAAAGGGCAATCTTTGTGCTATATAGTCCCTGTACTTATTTTTTATTAGTATTTCTAAAGTTCATAGTTTTCTAAATTCATAGTATGTTTCTATTTCATTAAAGTAATTGCTTTATTTTTTTTTTTTTGGTTGATACAAGCTGTGTATGCATCAAGAATAGTGGGTTGGGATTTAAACACTCCTGTGGCCAGACCTTTGTCATGGTTTAACACCAGCCAGCAACTGGGCACCACACAGCGCTCGCTCACTCCCCCCCCGGTGGGATGGGGGAGAGAATCAGAGGGTAAAAGTGAGAAAACTCATGGGTTGAGGTGAAGACAATCTAACAGGTAAAGCAAAAGCCACGCGTGCAAGCAAAGCAAAACAGGGAATTTATTCACTCCTTCCCACCGGCAGGCAGGTGTTCAGCCATCTCCAGGAAAGCAGGGCTCCATCATGCGTAACGGTTACTTGGGAAGACAAACGCCATCACTCCAAATGTCCCCCCCTTTCTTCTTCTTCCCCCAGGTTTATATGCTGAGCACGATGTGAATATGGTATGGAATATCCCTTTGGTCAGTTGGGGTCAGCTGTCCCGGCTGCGTCCCCTCCCAACTTCTTGTGCACCCCCAGCCGACTCGACGGTGGGGTGGTGTGAGAAGCAGAGAAGGCCTTGACTCTGTGTAAGCGCTGCTCAGCAGTAACTAAAACATCCCTGTATTATCAACACTGTTTTCAGCACAAATCCAAAACATGGCCCCATGCTAGCTACTATGAAGAAAATTAACTCTACCCCAGCCAAAACCAGCACAACCTTGAATGGACATTCAGAACTGGTTTTTATCTCACAAAATGCTGTTAACAGTTGGAGGTAATAATAGGCAATTTATTGTGTGTATTAATTATTATCAGTCACTGCTTATGAATAAAAGAGGAGGGAAAGAAAAATCAAGTGTTCTTCCAAGGGTATAAGCCTTCAAAAGTTAATTACTAGAGGGGAGGAGAAAGAGGGTGAAAAAACAGTGAAGGGTACCACAAAAACAAAGACGTCTTTTGACCTTGTAGTATCTCTGAAATAGCAATAAACAAAAAATCACTCCATTGGGCCTCGCTTTGTTTTCTTAAAACCATCTTTTGTAAAAGCTTGAAAATTGAGGGCGGCTCACGTTGCCTTCAAATGATCTGAAACTACTCTTGAAGTATTTTAGTAGCCTGTAAAAAGAGCACTGACAAGCTCCTTTACGTGTTTTTTAAATGGTTATGCAGTCATTAAAATTCTATGGACCTGAAGGCTGCTCAGGGTGCACACAGCACGGCGCGCTGGCTATCCCTTCAGTTTGGCAAAGAAATATGGGAAAAGCCAGATCCTTCCCTTGCTGACATTGGATCCACTTGCTGACATCGGAGGCAGCGGAGCAGCCAGAGACAGCTGGGATAGACTTGAGTGCACATTTCATTTACAGTGAAGTTAAGATGACCAATTATTCTAGGATGACCACTGCTATTTTAAATGGGGAAAAGGTGCTTTTCAAATCGTTTCGTGACTCATAAAGGTTCCAGGCTTTTCCTTTATGGAAATCTGATCAGAAAGTTACGTTGGAAACCACTCCTACAGCAAGGTTCATAAATAATAAATATTCTCTCTTATTAATCCATATTTTAGTTTAACTCTGGCTCATGGCAAGTTGCTTCCTCAGGGAATGCAGGATTCTTTACAAGAGAAGGTGATGAGCCACAGTCCCCGAGGAATTAAATTGTGAAAACAATCTTGGTTTCGTACATGCTAATATAGATCTGTTATTCCCTTTCCACATCTATCACAACACATTCTAAATTGTGGCTGATCTTTTATGCAAATAGCTGTCTTATTAGACATTGCGGCTGTGTGTGCTAATGTCTCCCTGGGTTTCTCGGGCGTTTGCTATCTAACCATCAAAGCGGTGGAAATGAATGATGATTACTGCATCCCTTTGAAGAACAAAGAGGAGTCGAGGTTCTAGGTGCGGGAGTCGATGACACTGAGCCACACGGGCAAATGCGAGCATCTCTGTGGCTCGGATTAAGTCGTGAAATAATTTTTGCCTGTGTTTGTGTTTTATCGGCACTGCTAAAACTGCAAACATCGTTCACAGCTGACGTTTTGTTACAAAACATTAGGCTATTGAAATTGCAAAAGGCAAGTCAAAACAGTCTCCAACAGTGGCATAAAAAAGCCAAGAACTAGTTTTGCAGTGTAAAAATGTATCTGTTATCTCCTCAACTAGCTGAAAGTTCAAATGGTACTTTTATTTTCCACTCTCGTTATTATGATGTGAACATTATGTGAGAAATACAACTCAGTCAAGAGAATAGCTGGGAAGCATAATAGAGGGGAAAAAAACCCCAGTGGATTACGGTTCACTGCTTATGTGTCTTACATAAAATGGGAATATTCTCTCAATTAAACCAAAGTAATGTATGGAAACATTAGAACACTATAACTGAGTTTTCAGTTCGGATTAAAAAATAATGGCAGTCTTTTATACCTTGTTATTATTCCTGAATACCTTTAAAAAAGGTTGCTGACTTTTGAGCACCAAAGTTCATTTTATGCCCTGTGTCCCACACTTTAAATTAAGGAGCCTGGATTTGTCACTTGACATTAAATGACAATAATTCTTTCAGAATAGATAAAAACAAAAGAAGAAACTTTGTGGTTTCAAAATGCACGAATAACTGGTGGGATCATTCCTTCAGCTAGACTTTAAACCTTGTTTGAAGCTATGAAGGAAGTAATGGTGGATGTTTGAGGTTGGGATGCTGATGGTAGCCCATTCAGCAGTGCCTTGGCATGCTTTTTGGCCCATGGTTTGGCATCGTAGTGCCTTAAAGGGTTGCGCTTCCCAGACAGCGTGCCTTGGCAGAGCCCGGGGAAGCTCGTCTTGCTGTAACGCTGCTGGTTATGCCTAACAGAAAAGTAAAACTCTTGCAGATACTCCGAGGCCATATGTGCACAATGGGCAGACGGTTTGCGGCTACCCGGAACGGTTCAGCCAAAGTTTGCCCATGGCACTGTGCTCGCCAAGGCCGGTTGGAAAAAGGCAAGTGTTTGCTGTTGTGCGTCTTTGCGCTCAAATGGTAAATCTGACACTTCTGGAAAATGTCAGTCCTCTTGTGAGCGCAGGGGTTGATGTTGGGATGCTTGTGTCATAAAGATGGTCAAACAGCAGGGCTTATCATCGCTGTGATGGGTGCTATCTTCAGCCCGGCCAAAATAGTTGAAAACCAGTGTTTTGAGCAACAAGCATGACTATAAAAGCCAGGTATTTTTTAACTGTGGAAAAAGAGGTGAAATGAGCATGTATGTAGAATCTTACTGTATCTTTTGAGTGGCAGTCCTGTGAGGGGATGAATAAGAGACCATAAGGTTTTGCACATTACCATGGGTATATCGGGGGTTTGCTAGAACACTACTCAGGTGACGCTTGTTCAGTTACACGGATGGTGTGGGAGCACCAAAGTACCAAAAAGAGCATCTTTGGATGAACGATAGGGTAGTTCCCTGTGCAATCCTAGTGTCACCTGCTTGCGCTCCGCAACGTGAGCAGCCCATTCAAGAGTCAGGGTGGTTGTTACCTAAAGGCATTGAAGGGGATTTAAACTCTCAGTACTTCAGCTGAGAGGTGTAAAATGGGCACAGCCCCAGCTCTCACCTTTATTCTCCACTTTCTTTTCATTCTCAGACCTCTAGAGCCCATGATGGGAAGGTAGGAGAGCATGGGGTTGCTGTGTTTTAAGTATCTGTTCCTCTCTTTTGCTCAGGGTGGCTGGAGGGCTCTGTCTGCAGGTGGGTTTCCTGAGCAGTTACACCTGTGGATGCACACATGCCTAGTCCTGCCTCAGACTCCCAGGTGTAGGTAGTGTAAATATGTTTGCCAACAATAGAAGCAGCTCACAATACTACATTCAATCCCTGGTTTACTGAAGAAAAAAAAAGATACAGGAATGTAATTCAGTGGTACCAAATGCTGAATTACAGTGCAATCAGTTTAAATCCTTTTTTTATTTTTTTTTTATTCAAACTAACAGGCATTCTGTAATGTTAATAACCCATGCAATAGGGAAAAAGGTATGTTTAGGATTTATCTAATAGTATTCAGAATAGTGATGGTTAACTCCAGTGTCTCATTGTATTCTGGGAAGGCTTATGTCTTTGTGTATAATCATGTAACTGTTGCTTGTTACAGTTTTTTCTGATGTTATAAGTCATTGATTTCCTTAGTATCTTATTTAGGAATAATGCTTCTTTTTTTTCCTGATACTGACAGTGATTTTTGGATTGAAAACGATGGGTAGAAAAGATGCCTCTACAGCAAGGACTCCTGTTGACCAGTACAGGAAACAAATAGGTAAGAGATCTGAAGAAAAGTTTGTGTGCTTAAAAAAAAAAATCTGTTTTTTTCAGCCAGACCAGTTAGTGTAACAAAATGTATTATTCCTCTTCAAAAACTTTGTTTTTCTTGCGAGTGGTGCAAAATAATGCACACTCCAGGGAAACATTTTTTATATGCTGTTAACTAATTCATACAGTGAAAGCTTTTATGAAGACAGTGTTTTGAGTAACTTGAAAAAGTCCATGTTCTGTGTTTGGAAATACTAGTGAAATACTGCATTGCAGCAGCTCCATGGTGTTTCTGAACTGTTGGAACTTCCCTGATTTTCCTGTTTGTCTCCAGTTTAAAATATGGGCATTTCTAACAAAATACTCTTCCTGCTTCATAACAATTTTTGATACACTGAATGATGCGACCTTAACATTATATAACTGTATTTATTCTCACACTAATGGAATACTTTTAACATGTTAATCGTTTATTTTCCTAGGTCTTTTTCTGTTCTTACCCATTGTATATGCAGGTAACTTGTATACAAAGTACGCACATGCACACACACGAGTGCACACATGTATACTCACACAGATACCTACATAGCAGACTCAAATCCCTATTTCTTTGCTTAAATGCAAAGGTAAGTGGCTTATTTTTGGAATCCATATATGAGGATTCTGTCTCTCTAGGTGTTAATTAATATTATAAATCAGACACAAGATTTTAAAAATTCACATATAAAATGAAGTACCTTAATCTATACTCAGTTATTTAAGTAAATGACTTTGTTTTACAGTTGCTAAGTACCCACATCTGTGTTTAAATATGCAGAAAAATAGCAAGTGTCTGGGAAATAAAGGCTGTTTATAAGGTACATTCTCATGGTGAAAGAGCTAGGGTTATGTGAACAATTTTATTTTTATCATGTCTTAATTTTTTTAGTGCTGCCTTATTATTTTAATATAACTGTTCTAATGGTCTTTTCTGCACTTAAAGTTGAAAGTAAGAGACTATTTTGTATTTTATTTGTTTTAGATAGCTATGGAATGCTCTATATTTCCTAATCTTGGGCAGTTTGTGTGGCTGGCTTCCTCGGTTCATTCTCTGAGATAGTTAGAAATGTGGCTGAAAACTTCTGAGTACCTTTACAGATGGGCAGCAGATATACTAGAAAAATGTTTAAATAGATGGACTCTGTGCTTTTGTGCGATTTAGGTTTCGTTTAGAAAACCTTGCAAGGAAACTATTAACCAGCAGAAGATGACACCACAAATATTTCACCCAAATGGGTTTGGTGAGAAGTGGAAGCCCTGCAGCTCATCTTTGGGACAACTCGTCCCGTCTAACTGGCTGTTTGGAGAGAGCATGATTGCATCAGCCTTCTGGCATTTTCTCTGCATGTTCTTCATCGCGGTCATTTCTTTTTCAGCCACCTGCTTTAGGGTTGCTTTTCTTCCTTTTGTGAACACCTTCAAGTGACCACGGTTGGACTTGTTTTTTGAAGTCCTCCGCAGGGTGAAAAAGACTCCAGCGGGATCCCTGGAGAGCAGGCTGGGCTGCCAGAGGACCAGGGGGATGTAAATCTGCATCTAAGTATGGGACTCACAAAATTACCTCCTGCTCTTTCACAGCTTGGGCTATTTCTTGCACATTACTACCATGCAGCACCGGGGTTGCACATCTTACACCCGTGAGATACCAGGATTGATCAGCTGTGCCTCGAGCAGGGGAGAGGACACTGTGCTGTAGCAAGGGGGCGAGAGTATTTGTATTGGGGCTCAGTACTCAGAGGGATCCTGTTATGTTGCTGACTCTCTGGTTTCAGGCTAGCATGTTGTCTGAACAATTTGGCATGTTCCCTGTTATACGATGCAGCACTGTGATCCATTGGGTACTACAAAATACAGTGTCTGAGGGGGCTCATAATAAGCTCATTTTCCTTACATTGCTCTTAACTTGGCAAAAGCAAGTGTAAAAATTGTCATAGGGAAGTATCTCACCTTCTATGACAAGGTGACCCGCTTAGTGGATGAGGGAAAGGCTGTGGATGTTGTCTACCTAGATTTTAGTAAAGCCTTTGACACCGTTTCCATTCTTCCAGCATTCTCCTGGAGACAGTGGCTGCTCATGGCTTGGATGGGTGTACTCTTCACTGGGTAAA
>NW_008794963.1:1415714-1447151 GCF_000699145.1 Aptenodytes forsteri | reverse complement strand
GTTGGACTTGATGGTCTTAAAGGTCTTTTCCAACCTAAGCGATTCTATGATTCTACCAGCAGGCAAATAAACTATATAACCTAGGAGGTGTTTCTGTGATTGTAGCATTCCTTAGAGTACAGAGATCAAGAACTAAAATAGACTATTCACTGCCTTTTGCTCTGATGTTGGTTGTTTCAGCTCCCACTCTGGTCATTCACTGATACAGCCGCAGTGTGTGCCAATGGAAATTAGTTCTCTGACCTCACCAGTGAACTTAATGAATGTGAGAGGGGGGAGTTGAAAATTTATGGATACGGTTTTATACTGTAACGTTGTGGGCATGCTTGTTTTACATATAAGCATTTTGGGCTAGCTTTAGGCCTGGTAGCTGAGCTTAGTGGAGCTATCCCTCTAGTCTCATTATGCCTTTAGGTGTATTACAGGGCAAATAGGTGTATTATTGACAAATATTATCCAATAAAGAACTTTTCTTGCTATAATGAATATGGAAATCTTTCAGTTTTTGCCATTACTTCTTGATTTTTTTCTTTTTATATAGTTTTGCGTAAGTGATGATAATTCATCTGTTTATCACAGAATCACAGGATGGTTGAGGTTGGCAGGAACCTCTGGAGGTCATCTGGTCCAAACCCCCTGCTCAAGCAGGGCCACCTAGAGCTAGTTGCCCAGGACAGTGTCTAGATAGCTTTTGAATATCTCCAAGGAGGGGAACTCCACAAGCTCTCTGGACAACCTGTTCCTCTGTTTGACCACCCTCAAAGTAAAAAGTTTTCCCTTACGTATTTCAGTGTGTGCCCACTGCCTCTGGTCCTGTCACTGGACACCGCTGAGAAGAGCCTGGCACTGTCCTCTGTGCACCCTCCCTTCAGGTATTTATATATATTGATGAGGTCTCCCCTGAGCCTTCTCCTGGGTAAACAGTCCTAGTTCTCTCAGCCTTTCCTCATAGGAGAGATGTTCCAGATCCTTAATTTTAACTCCTTGTGATCTAATTCTTCATGAACTGATTTAATTCAGATACTTATTAGAAATTATACAGGAAGAATTTCAGTTTTTTCTTAAAATCGTTCATCAATTAAGCCCTAGATTTGGCAGCTTAGGTACTTTTTCAGGAATGCCTTAGTGTGAGGCTGTTCAGTAGAAGACCTCCTAGGATATAGAACACTGTCATACTCCAGGACTGTGTAGCTTATGGGAGGGTCATTCTTGTTTGTAGGAGAACAGAGACAGAAGCCTCATCTGTTTTGGAGATGGACATTTGATCACCCTTTCCCAGATAGGTTATATCTAGAAACAGTGGGCAAAGGGAGGATGCACGGAGCCTGCCTTTAAATAAAATAATTTCAAACCTGTTTTGTTTGTAGGAGAACAGAGACAGAAGCCTCATCTGTTTTGGAGATGGACATTTGATCACCCTTTCCCAGATAGGTTATATCTAGAAACAGTGGGCAAAGGGAGGATGCACGGAGCCTGCCTTTAAATAAAATAATTTATCAAACCTGTTTAAAGTTCTAAATCCATGCTTGAGGTGACTGCTGTCCTTCCTTTCCAGGCATTCGGTATCTATGGATTCTTGAAAATATGATGGATGCTGTCTGAACAGCTATCTCTTGCTGACTAATGGTGTGGCGTTATTTTTTAGCTCATGATTTAATGTTTTCTAGCCTTTCTGGATAGAAGGTAACCAGATTGAAACGTTTTTAATACCTTTTTTTTTGAAGAAAAATGGCAGTCTTCAAGGAACAACATGTCACAAAGTCACGTCAACTTCAACACAATTTTCAGTTAGATGTTTAGTGGAGTAATTTTAAATAAAAGCAGATTTTTAATTTCATTTTGTTCCAAGCTTTCTGTTTTGTTCTGAGTTTCCATACGGCACACCACATGTTTGCCCTGTGCCATGGTTCAAGTTCATGTTGATCACTTCAGTTCAGCCGTTTGCCTTTTCCTCTCCTCCGTGAGCTCAGGATCGCTCGTGTCTTGTTTGCTGCTGTGCTGTTAGCGGTTGCTGTTTGCTTCAGTAGCATTTTCAGAGGATTCCCCCAGCAAAAAGATTGATATTGCTCTTCTCTGTCAGCTGGCTTTCAGCCATCTCTCCTGCCACCAGCCAAAATTTGTCTGTAGTGCCTCTTGTTCAGCAAGTGCTCCGGTATCCAACAGTGGCACTGCCTTTTCCATGGGGAGCAGAGGCAGCCTTTTAGTTATCAGACCAAACTGGCACTGTCTTCGTGAAGACTGTCCCCAAGTGGGACAGGGAACAACAGCAGCAACCTTTTCAAACTGGCTTAGACTGTGCCTGGAGGAGGGAGGACAGCGCTGAGGGAATCTCTCCCCGTTCAGTTCCCCGTGAGCAGCTGAGGCTTTGGAGGAGGCATGAGGAGAAGTAATTTTAACGCTCTTTACTCAGCTCTCTCTCACATACCCACGCATATACCTGTAGTGCAGCAGCAAACGGGGCAACTCTTCCGCATGGCGTTTCCTTCTCACTGCTGCTGTTTGTGCCGCTGTGCTTAATTTGCTGGGATCGGAGGAAAGGTGTGAGGCAGTATGCATCTTTCTGCATTTATGCAGCTTTGCTCCACAAATGCTGTGAAAATAGCAACAGGTTTTGCACCATATTTGCTTTGTTTACTGTTATGCGTGCTTTAAGTTCCCAGAACAATTCCACATGTATATTTTCCATGCTTCTTCATCTGGTGTGTCGCTTGCTCGGCATGGAAGCCGCAGGATTTGTGGGTAGTGTTCATGACTCGTGTGATTGCGGGATCCTAAGCAGGCATACTGAGAGGATTATAGCATAACTAAAACCTGGTCTACAAATCAGGAATAGACATACTTTTGGCTCCCATTACTATTGTGTTGCTGTAGCATAATTTTTCATGAGGAGAGGTTGTTTGCCAATCATTCAACCTGCAATTTGTAGACTCAAAGGTCTGCTTATTGTTTCTGTATCTTCTGACTTGCCGGCTTGATCCTTTAGGGGATGGAGCTTATATAGGCATAGCCCAGGGGATCTCTGGAGTAAACAAAGCTCCTCACATCCCCTGGGAAGGAGTAAAAGTTATGAATGAAGATAAATTCTCTTTTTGTTTTGGAAAGCACAAGGTGCTAGGCTGAGCACGGTGGCTCAGTGGTGGAGGTGGTGCTCGTTGGCATAGCACACACAGAGCAATGGGGTGGTGAAGGGGACTGGGTGGGAGTCCTGAGACCCCGGCTGTAGCAGCACGGAGGGGAGAGAGCACTGCCCACCTGAACTAACCGATAAAACTCTGTGGGTAAAGTCGCCCCTTTTTTAAAACTCCTCGGTGTCGGGAACTGGTGACTGGTCCAGAAGAAGGGCACCTCATCCTAGTGCCAAGGGTTACGGTCCCACTGTAGCCCCGATGAGATGGAGAAGAGCTTGTCTTTCAGCACAAGCGTGGTGGGCAGAGCTGGGCTCTGTTGCCTCCCAGCCTCCTGCACAGAGTAGCTCAACTGTCAGCGGGGTGATTGCAAAGGAAAGCAGTCCCAGTCTCCCAAACCAGGAGTCATTTGTGGTAATACGGTTGCACTGACAATATGAAGGAATAGACCTTGGCAAGATGGATGGATGGATGGGGACTAGCGATAGCAAGAATGTCTCTGGGGTTCCCACCTCCAGTTACCAGCTCAGTCGTGAGCATGGACCTGTTGCCTCCCTGTCTCCAGAGGGAAGCCCTTCTTGTGGCAGATTGCCATCTTCACTTGCCCTCCTGCTAAAAGAAGTGTCTTTACTCTCTACCACCTCACCTTTTTCTCTGTTTTCCATTATTGTTCACCTTCTCTGTTTTTTTACAGTTAATGTCCGCCTTCCTTATCCTGAGTAGTGCCATTACATACTCAAATCAAACTGGCCACTAACAGTCTTCCTTTTCAGCTCAAAAAAAGGAAAAGTGTTACATTTTGATACTTTCTTCTGGAATATATTACATACTTTGAAGTGAAATGTGATTGTTTTGTTTTGGTTTGGATCAGGAAATGTTTGTTATCAGCATCAAAATTTTAGATTTCATTTCTGAAACAACAGCAGCAGCAGCAAAAAATATTTGGACTGAATTTGTGCTGAAAATTTCAAAATCGCACCATTTGTCACAAAACAGGAATTCCTGTATCTTTTGTCTGTTAAGAAAAGGCACAGGACCAGAAGACAGCATTTGCATCATCAAGATTGCTCTCCGCTGTCACAAGCAAAGATGTAGCAGGACTGATGTCAATGAAATGAAAATGCTCCAACCTATTTTTTTAATTAGTCATCTTTTTTCCTCTATATTTGATGTCAGTCACCTATTTATGGGGGGAAGGTAGGGAGGGGAAAAGTACAGAAACAAATACTTGCTATTCTAAGTTGAGACAAAAAGGGAAGAGACCTCTCCTGCTATTTATTTAGAGGATGAAAGGAACCCAAGAAAAAGGTAGTTCCAGTGCATGCCATGCCCTTTTTTTTTTTGCATATGGAACATTACATTTACTCTGTTGAATTTTTCTAATAAAAATGTACTATTAAGCACATAATAAAGAGAAGTAGGAAAAAACCCCCATCCTTTTTGCTATTATGTGTGACTGTTGGCAAGTTTTGGAATCTTTTCCGATGCTGAGTTTCATACTTCACAGTGATATGCCACAGATACCACTTGTAGTTCCTTTTCTTTTGTTTGGGAAGAGGTTTTATGAAAAATTAATTTCTTTGTCACAAGAATTGAACTAGATCTTTTGGTCAGTGATTGCCATTTTGATTTCAGTTTTGTGCCAGTGGCATCGCTTCTTGGAAACTAAAGCAGGAGCAGCTGAGGAAAACACTGCTGTGAAGTGAAGCCTAGTCTGGCTGTACTAATTTAATCCACATTTTGTGACGATTGGGATGTTTTTAAATATGTTCTGTGAAGGCTGATGATGGATTTTAAGCACATACAGTATGTGATCACTTATTTTTTAAAGTCCAAAGCAGTAAAGCTATATTTTATTGCCTTGGCTTAAAGCATACAAGGTGATGATAGATCTGGATACGTAATTGTGTTTGCGTAGATTTTATTTAGTTTTCATTTGCCGGGCAGTCGCAGCCCCAGCCTGAGCAGGGACGGGAGGGGCGGCTGCAGAGCCAGGGGGCTGTGGGAGCGTGTACACACACCGTGCAGAGATGCTAAGGAGGAAGGTGGTGTGTCTAACCCTTGGCTCCCATCCCCTCTCCACAGCAAAAGCCTAGAGTTTCTTTGAACTTGTTTGATTATACTGCTTTTACTATACGTTTATACTACACTTGTTTAGTACTTTTATACAGATGGAGGCTCATAGTCTGCTCTTATTTTAATCTCATCAACAACATCACCATTTCACTCAGTGGAGTCGATACGAAATTTTTTATAGGTGTAAATGAGAGTGAAATTTGACACGCTGTTTCCAATTGCTGAACTGCATTTCAGCATGGTGTTATTTCAGGCACTTGCAATTCCTGTAGGGTATCTGGTGTCTACAGGGCTCTTGCAATGCTACGTATTTGTGCTTGTACTTACTCTCAGCTTCTGATTCGTTCTTCAATGGATTCATTTCTGCAGTCAAAAAAATCAACCTAAAACAACCTCTTTGCATCCTTTCCAAAATACATAAAAATTTCACTATAGACACATAAGCATGTATATATTACATTCAGAGGCAGAGCAGTTTAACATTTTTAGAAATTCTTTCACCAGGCTTTGAAAATCTTAGCTCGTATGTGTGAAGGGTGGACTTCAAAGTACTCCTATCTCAATGTGAATCTGTAAATTTAACTTTAGATGCCCATTTCTAAAAAATCTCAGACATAGTTTTTCTGTGTATACAGTGTTTATATATGCATTCTCTGCGTGTGGTGCATGTGCTTATATTTGTAGGTAATATTATGTCAATATAAATGCAAGGAGAGTTGGGCAGTGAACTACAAATCTGATTTCCTCTTATTTCATTGTAAGGCAGCAGTGCAAAAGGCATAAGAATGAAATGCCCAGTGCACATACATCTATCAAGATGTGCTTGATAGATGTTTAAGGTGGACATAATGCATAGTTGTAACTGCATTTCTTCAGTTACAATGCTATGAGATGTAGTGCTATTTTTTTTTCATGCAATTAAGTTTTGTCCAGCCATTGTCCCCTAATGGAGGGTGGCAGTCCGTTAAACCTCCGCTGCTCCTCCACTGTCTGGACTAGCAGAAATGAAGGCAGCAAGGAGTCTGGCGAGCGTTGTAGGGTGCACTGGTCTAAGAAGAAGGACATAGAGTCCCCTTGGCTCAATTCAAGAGGTTTAACTGAAGGGACTTTTGTATTTCATGCTTGAGGACGTGACCGTGTGCATTATGTAGTTCAGCAGGTATTGCATCTATTTATGGCCTTAAAAAAATGTGTTAGATATCTGTGTTCAGGGTAAGCATGACCATAGAACAGTCATCTGGCTTTTGTAATGAATTTGTTCACATTGGTGATTGCTTTATGCGGTCCATTAATTGCACGTTGTCAGGGATTTCTGTAACTGGTTTGTATTAAAAATATTTTTTCAGTGGAAGCTTTTGTGTCTATTATGCCTTATTTTGGAAGAAAGTTAGGAACTGGCTACATTGTGGTTTTGAAGGTCTTGAACTATTTATGGGATTGTCTGCTAGGCCCTACATATTACTTGCGGGCTTTAAGCGTTGGATGGGAAATGAAGTAACAGGGCAGCGGGAGAATGATCTTAGTAAGCTCAAACTGCTAGAATGAAAATATAAACAGGCAGTTGCTTAATTTGAATTACATTTACAGAAATTGCAAACATCATGTGACTAGCTTTTGCTTTTACTTGATGGTAAAGGCTGATTAAAAATAAGCACTATTGAAAGTATTCACAGATTCAAAGTTATTTTGAGATGTTTCATTTGTGTAGCAGTTGGATCAAGTACAGCAAAGCACCATGAAGTGAACAAAGAGCTCTACAATAAGAAGTGGAATGTGGGAAGTCAAATACTCTGCCCTGATTGAGTGCTCTGGTTACAGTTAATAAATTTACAGATAATATAAGGCAAGTCACTAATCTGTTGTTTAATCTCTGAAATACTTTACTTGAAATCTGGTCCTTGTCATCATCCCAGCTACATAGATACCCTATTTACCATGGGACCAACTGAGCGAGTTTTGCTCTGCTAAGCTATTGGTGCTGTTCTAAAATAACTCATACATTAAATAATAATATTTTCAAGAGTTTTGACTGCCTGTTAAATAGGAAAGATAGAAAAAGCCTGCCTTTTCCTTAGTTTATTTTCTGTGACTATCTTATCATTATCACCATATCTGCATTGGTGCTGTAAGATTTGTAGCAATGCTGATATCCTCGATTGTGGTATTTGATTTTTCATTAACAAAGTAACAGTAATTTTAGAATGCATGGGTTTTTTTCTTAGAATTAATTTTCCTATGGGATTTTAACTGAATACCTGTGGGCTTTCTTGTCCATAAGAATTGGGGTTTGGATGATCTAGGGCATGATAGGTAAGAGGATTTGACACAGCTCATCACTAAATCACTTGCTCAGGTTCAGCCTAGGTGTTAGTCATGGGAAGATGGTAACTGCCTGGCAGATGTTGGGTGGCATTTATGATGCGATGTTTGTGCATTCAGTTCCTAGTGGAGAAGTGTTGAAAATCATCATTATTTGTTGGCAGTCAAAACAGAGAGGAGCTGGATAACGAACTAGCATATGGAGTGAAACAGTGTCTCAGCATTAGACATGGTCCCTTCAGCTCAAGGTTATGGCATACTGATGAGAGCGTGGCCCAGATTCACTGAAGCTGTTGTAAGTCTGGAGTCAGAGGGTGCATTAAATCCCTCAGCTTTGGACCTCTTGAGCATAGCGCTCGTGTTGACCTGCCTCTTAGCAGTGCTAATTAACTTGGCCATGATGCTGTGTATTGTGGCAGTGCATCTCCTGGTTTGAGGCTGGCTTGCACCTGCCCAGTTCACATCACAGGCAGAATGAGTGTGCAACTGTTTGTGTAGATCTGGCCTGAGGGACCCTCAGTCACTGTCACTGAAGAGCTGGAAGAAGTTTTAAGTTAAAGTAGAATGCAGGTGGGGCCTCCTAGGAGTTTTGTAGGCATTGAGTGGGGATGTGTAAGAATCATCTCTGTAGGCTTCTCTTCTAACGGGTGAAAAGTCTGAGTTTGGGCTGGTGATTCATGTCTGCACTTGTAGGTTAAACAGGCCTGGTACTGCTTTCTGGCACAGAGGCCAACTGGCATCCAATGACCCTGCCCATACTGTTAAACTCTTTTATCCCTAAACCAGAGTGGCTGCTTGCAAAGTGCTTATTGAAAATTGCTCCAGGCCCATGTTAACTCTTGAGCCATGTGTAGGAATTGCTTGAGAGAGGGGTACTCTGGGCACAAACTGTGCCAGGGACTGTTGTAACAATGGGAGGGTGCAGACCACTGAATTCCAGTTCCTATTGGCGTTGTATAATACATTGGTATCCTGCAACCAAATAGCCAGAGTGTACAGTTTGACATTACAAAGTGACCTTTAGCAACACCTACCTCTCTCTACTTGTTCCTGTCCCCATGTCACAGTGTATACTATACCATCCTCTGAGATGGCACAGCTGTTTGTGTACCATTTTGGTCCAGCTTGAAGAAAAAGATGTGCTGGGCAGTTTTTCAGTTGAATCAATTTCCTGATCTGCTTCATCATCTGGCTGCACGCACAAACTGAGCTAATAAGCATCGAAGAGCAGGACGGCACACTGCAGGGACTGAAGTGTGTGGCAAAACTCAGGCCAACAAGTGCCATAAGCCAGTATTGTTGTTGAACATATTACAAAGCCAAGCCACACCTTGAATGAGTCTAGAAAGAGTCTTTATTCCGTATAACATGCAGATTGAACAGATTAGGAAGTGTAAAAAGGATTCGCTTCCTGTGTAGGCTTCCCCCAACTTCTTAGAATCACTTTTGATTTCAGTCCAGTGGCCTCTGTAGGTCAGATCAGTCCTACTGTCTAAATTACTTTATGACTAATAACTATGATAGTTTAAATCCATGTATTTTTAGAGGTATTTTACACTGTCTGCAGTGAACAATGTTGTCTTCCATACATGTGGAAGGCACACCAAAACCTGAATGCAGTTCTTTTTTTGGCACAGCCTTCCTTTTCCATAATGTTCAGGTATAGTACCGCGTCTTTTGCCTACCGAACATTAGAAAGAAATGAAGTGACTAGTGGGATTATCTCTGAAGAAATACTTTTCCAGAAAAGATAGGCTTCAGTCCGCTGTGTCTTTTCTGGAATAGATGGGGCCTGTGCAAACTAGAATGAACTGCACAGGGAGAAACATTGAATAAATTGCAAATCAAATAGAACTGAAGGTACAATCCTTAACATACTTCATAGTGTGAAGTGTCTCAGAAAATCAACCTGTTAAGTACAATACCAGATGGAAACGATTGGTAGAGTTACAAGAAAATCAGACTCATGTCTGTAACGCAGGAGGCTCCGTGTATCTTGATAGGCAGCTTGGAAAACCACAGACCCCATACCATATATTCCATGGAAGAGTTTCTGTCCAAATGGCTTAATGGGAAAAGCAAATATGACCTGTTGTGTTTGTGTAGAGAAAACTATCAAATTCTAATGAGTAATCGTCATGAAAAGGACAAAGAGGGAAGTGCTTTCATGTACTCTTCGGAGAGGGAGAATGAAATATTTTGGCTGTGGCAAAAGCAGAAAAAGTGTAGTCCACAGAGGATTGTCTTCCCCATCTTACTTCTATCACTGATGCAAAAAGAGAAATTAAAAAGCATAGCAGTGTTAACTTTTTTGCTTTATCCAACTACCTTTCAGGTAATTTTTAGTCTGAAGAGAAACACTTCCTACAGTCAAGAGGCCATGAGTAGGAAGGTTGGATTTTATGGTGGTGGAGATTTGGGACAGGTATCACACTACTGAATTTAGCAAAGTTATTTCAGATGCTCATCCTTGTAACTGGGAGCAAAATCGAATCTGTAAGCGTGAAGATAAAATGAATAACATTTAGATACTGGAAAGGCTTATTATGTTTCTTCACGATTTGTTTGTTGTCTGTTGTAAAAATACTATCAAAGAACTGTGCATGTTGCTAACTTAGTAATAATTTTGGAAAAGTTTCATGATAAAGGAGGCTAAACATCAGTACGTGTTGCCCAGAGAAGTTGTGGCATTTCCATCTCTGGAAATTTTTTGAAACAGAGTTGTACGAAGACCTGAGCCATGTGATCTAACTTCAAAGTTAGCCTGGCCTAGCTTCTGGTTAGAGTAGGTAACCTCCAGAGGTCACTTCCGTCCTGAATTATTCTGACGTACTCTGCCATTATTCTCATTTGTTTCTGAAATGCTGGAAATATTTGCTTAGAGTGGTACCAGCATAGAGTTGTAACACAGAAAAGGTTCTCAGAGCTGCTCAATACACTCCTTCGCATGGGCAGATGAAGAAACAGAAAACTAATGATGCGGTACTTCTCATACATCGCTATGTGGGAATGTCAGGGTGGGTTGCATCAGCATCTTAAAACATGGCTTATATCTTTACTTTGATGACCAGCTAGCTCGATACCAATGCTGGCACTTCATCAGCTGAAAATCTTAGAGGAAAGGTCCCCTTGTTTTTGATGATCACCCAAAGTATGGTCATGAAAAAAAGTGTGGTTTATCCTTTTATGTATTTAAAGTAGATAAGAAACACTAAAGCCATTAAATAGGGCACTGGAGACAGTGCGTTTGAAGTACTGAGTACTGCTTTGCTCATCCATGTTTAAGAAAGATGAATCGAAAGTGAAAGAGGTGCTGAAAGAACTACTAGGATGACCAAGAAGAGCCTTGTTTAGCACAGCTGAACACAAACTAAGGCAAATATGGGTTCCTCTTAGTGAATGTTTTGGGAGTAAACACTTGGGAAAGACAACAGTCCATATGTATCCAGTCTGTGTGTATAAATTGTCCGTAAAGAAACAAAGCTGGAAATTAGAAGGCAGTTTCTTCCAATAGGAGATTGAGCTTCTTGAGTAATGTCCTACTTGCAGTGCTAAAGACAAAAAAACCCCCAAAGCTCTAGCTCGTTTTCCAACTGATCGTTTTCTATGATCGGTTTTGAATAAAACTGAATGCTATGGGTGCCTTCACTAACAGAGTACTGGATTTCAGTAGTTCACCAAGTCCTTCCTAGTCATATGTTCCATATGGACAAAGTTTCACTGTGAAGTGGAGCAGCTTTCTGAGATATTTATAGCTAGAAAATGCATTTGGAAGGATTACTATAACTTTCTGACTGTAGTTTTCCTTGTGGAAAAATTAATACTGAGTATTTTCACCAAAAGCAAGATTTCAGGAGAACTGAAAATATAATTGAATTTCACAGGCTTTTTCCTTTTTGTTGAAGAGAATATGAAATTCATGCTGGAAGTCCAGGCTGAAAGAAGAGAGATGAGGGAAAAGGGGCACATTTCGATCGTAACATTAACCTTTGTTTCTCAGTGCGTGTGCTCTCAATGTAATGTGGTGAAACTATCAAAACATTTCCCCAGCATCATCTTTTCCTGTCTGTTTTTGGGGGTTTTTAATAAACTGCTGGGTGTACGTTTGGTGTTGCTGCTCTTCTAGTTCTTTATATTGTAGAAGTGCAGTACTTAACAGTCTAGTAGTAAGTTTAGTGTGGAATATCTCAGAGGATCCCCAGTTGTACATCTTGACAGGACTTCCCTATGTCACCCCTTGGCCCTAGCTGTTGCAGCATGTCCCACTGGTAGGAAACGCATAGTATTTCTAGGTTGTCAAGGAACCTGGGAACATATTTCATTCTGTAAGTAAATAGGAAGAGTTTGGAAACAGTTTGTAGCAGGTGCCAAAGGTTGTGGAATAAGGGCGTGGTAACTTCAGTCTCCACTGCATACATTGCTGACTGAAGTGCTTTCTTTAGGTAGAGTTTTCCTTCTCCACCTATCTATTTGTTTATTGAGCAGCATATTCAAAATCAGTCATTTCCCAAGAATTATTTTAACCTAGCTTAGCACATTTTGAAAGAAATTCATGTGGGTGTGCAGCACTAAGCATTACTGAAATCTTTGGCGTAAAGTTGCTCGGATCTTGGAAGTGCACAACAGTATGGGGGACATGGAAAGAGCTTCGTTCCCAGTAAATCTTGGAATAGGTCAATATATTGGCTAGAGTGGGTATAAGCTGGGTAAACACCTGGAGTAGAAAGTGATCAAAGCACATGTATTTATGTGGACTATTGGTCACTAACGTATCACAGGGACATACCAACTAAGGCTGCCATTCGATCACGGCGAGGGATGCTGGCCTTGGAGAAGAATGAGGTAAGACTATTGCCATGTTTTACTCATCAAATCTCTGCACTTTTCCTAACCCAAAAGAAGGAAGACTGTTATCTAGGACTGTTTGCACATTTGATGAATCAAAATGTGAATGTCTTGTCCAAGGTCATACCCAGAACATGTGGCTGAGAGAGGAAAAGATATTCTGGTCCTCGTCTGTTACCCTAACCATAAATGCATTTGTCATCTTCCATTGGTCCCTTGCCTCATTTACTACGCTTCATACAACTTGATCAATGAGTCTTATCATCCATATCTACTTAGCTACTGAAAGAGGAAGGGGCTTCTGAGCAGCATACATTATCATAAAATGATAAAAATTCATAAAATTCTGTATTCTGGTATATATGTTAGGAGCAGACAAATTTATATTTATTCCTTGTCTTTTCAATGCCTGCCTTTGAACTTGCTAGTATCTGTATCTGTATTAAAAATACAGGTGGGTGCCTAAAGATTTTTCCTATGAAATTTCTGTGGAGAAAAGCAGTAAAAAATAAAGCACTAGCACACCACGGAGTGAACTGTCAGTGAGTCCTTTTGCCACATTCTGTAGCCCTTTTATTGTAAGAAAAAAAAATTACTGATTAGAACATGAGCATAAAATTAGCTTTGCATTTCTGCCACACCTTTGGATTTTGCACTAAAAGAACTAAGAAGTAACTCGATGTAAATCTTCATTTCATGCATGTTTCACTCAAATGTTAGTTGCAGTAATTTTGTTTTAATAATTTAGTGTCCTCTATTCTGCATATGCAAAATCCCTTTGCTAAATTCTTAGAAGTTGACATAATCAGATCCACTGGCTTTTTCTTGGATCTAGGAAAAGTACGTCTGTCATAAGGACTGCGTTGTTACTGAAAGTGAAGTTGTGCCTCTTTTCTTCTGAGGAAATGAACTGTTGAAAAACAGGCCATAGGGAGGGTGTATGGCTTTGTTTTGTTCTGCATTTCTATATCTATCTATCTACAAAATGAGACATTCAGAAAAACAGTACGCTCTGAATGTGAGACAAACCTCTAGGTTGCGAAGGACTGAAAAATGACTCTGAAAAAGAAATGCATTGACTGTTTTTCACTCTGCATGCTATGTATACTAAATGTGTCCTTTCTGGTATGTTTAAAGAACAGAATCAATCAGAGCAAGAAATGTTAATAGAGAACTGTTCAGGTAGTTCACAAATAACCTCTCTCATCTGTCCTGAGCAATGCCTGTCCTGTCTGTTGCGAGCCCAGCGCCACGGGAGGTGGGGGATTTTCTCTGCTGATGCTGCACATCAGGACTTCCCCGCAGGAGATGCACTTGAAGTAGGACCAAGTCACTCGTCACCTAATGGTGCATGGCTGAAGTTCTGTGTCCTGTATTGCGTGCTAGACCACACTAGGTGACTCTGCACAGAGGGACTTCTTCAGCAAGGGAAGACAGGGTGGTGTGGGGTTACGTAGGACCTCTGTGATCAGAGCAGTGCCCACATCAACAGTTTGTGAGGAAACAGGCACAGCTAAAAGTTAGTTTTCTGTTTAATTCTGTTTAATTTTGTATGCTTTTAATTCCAGAAACTGAAATTGCTTTGTGCATGGGTTTATAAATATTTAACATGCATTTTTAATGAATAAGAAATTGACTTTAAGGGTCAGTAGCAGATTTGGTTACTTTTTCAGGTACTTTTTTTGATTGTTTCTCATTATATTTGTAAATGTAATTTTAAAATCTTTAAAAAGAAATTAATATAGGCCATCAGAGAATCATCTCTAATAGATAATACTCATGAGTGTTTTTCACTTCTGTTACACCATTAGACCAGGATCTCGGAGTTTTTGATGAGTACCGAAGTCTTGCAAGGAAAAGAGATTTCCCAAGGTCATACAGTAATTTTATGTAAGATTCAGGAATAGAAAACAGCTCTATGCTTTATCTGCTCTAATCGAATAGTTTTCCAGATGGTAGACTATTTTCCTCAGCAGTCTCCTCAGCTTTTGTATGTTTCCTAAAAGAGGTAACATACTTAAAAGATCATCCTGTGGGATAAAGTTTCGGAAAAAAATGATGCTGGGAGAAATCCTTGTTTCTTGGAATAAATTGCCCTAATACATGTCTTCGCTATTGAAATTGTTTATAATATAGTCACGTTCAAAATAAGACTATTCCTGAAACCGACTGACTTTATTCATTAAAACATCAACAGAGCACTGATGCTGGTGCGAATGACGAAATAAAATCAAAAGGTCTCAGATAAACTCATTACCATCACTCTGATGGCAAAGTGATAGGAAAAATACAGCATTTAAGTTACTTGACAAATTTACATGCCTAAAGGGAAGATGTGAAGTAAAGCCTAGCTATTCTTCATTATATATTGAAGATTGCAGTATTTGTGAATGATACCAGACATTCACCTGTAAGGCAGCAAGTCCAATCCTAAAGTCAGGAGTAAGAGGCCATTATTTTACATGTTTTAATATACTACATGCATGCACATGTAGTTCCTTTTCTATGAGCTTTCAGAAAGGGAAAAGAAAAGGATGGAGTAGTATGTCCGTAAAATAAAATACATTTTAAAGTTAGCCAGGCTCCTCTATCCTATTATCTTAACACAAACACGGATCTCTCACTGGCTGGAAGCCCAGTGTGGCTTTTGAAGGTAAAATTGTGTCTCCTAATATGCGTTCAAGACATTATTACACCTTTAGTTCTGAGGTCCATAAACCATTACTCTGGGTGCTCATAAATATGCATTTCCTTTACACTTTTAAGTAAGCTGCTATTGCTGTCATTCACTTTTTAGTTAAGACCTGTCAGGTGGTGTTTCTGTGGAAGGAAAGGAGTTTAAATTATGGCCAAACTGAAGATATGTAGTTCTTAGCAGTGCTAAAATTATGAGTGAGTGGGAGAGATTATTCCTCACAAGTAATTTTAGGATCCCAAGGGATAATGGTGATGTGTACAAGAGATGTTCCCTTCTCCGCTAATGCCATTAAAAGCCTCTGATTTCTGCGTTGCTGGAGTGAGACTCCAAAAACCTGCTTTTCCATCTTACCTAATCACTTTCACAGTATCCTGTAACATCCACCTCTGCTAAGACTGTCAGTGCATTGACTCCTGGAGTGACAGTGATATATAGGTCTGACACAGCATCCTTTGCAATATGCTTCACTGAAGTGAGAACTGCAAATGCTGACAGTATTACTGGAAACCTTTTACTTAGGCAGAATTAATAAATTACAACTTGTGTTTTGGGATGGTCTTGAATATACAGCTGGTCCAGAATGATATGACTTACTAGTAAGGAATTACTGCATCTTGGCAGACAGCATCCAATTTATTTTCAATTCTGAGAAAAGCATTATCCACTGGGTAAGACACTGGATCAGGAGTTAAGGCATTCAGGATCACGGTTGTGCCATTCTTCTGGTGCCTGACCTCATGCAAGTCTCTTCACCCAGATGTCTTGTTCCTTTCCCCACTCTTAGCCTTTTTTAGACTCTGCTGTTGTCCTTGGTGTGTGATGTGGCTGTGATTGTTCATAGGGTGTCCCCCTCAGCTCTTGCAGCTTCTCCACTCCTAGGTGAACGCCATGAATCCCACACTTGGACTAAATCCGTAAATTTAGTCCGTTACCCACAAGTTCTAGCTCCAGTCCAGGCTTTGTTTGGTTCAGACTTGGGAAGCTTTTCTTTAGCAAGTTGTGACCAGTGGCGAATTAACAGTGAGTCAATCTGAAACTAAGAATGTTTTTAATCTTGGCAGCGAGGACACAGGGTAATGTTAAAAGGTATTTCAGCTCAACAAGGCAGGCCTTAGAGAGAAGTGACCCTAACTTCTGCTGAGCTGCACTGTCTCTGAGGCTCTGTCCCTGGCTCATCATGCAACTTTGTCAATGTTCTTTGTTTGCTGCAAGGCTTCTTTTGTTTTTCAGAAAATCGCATATATGATTTAATGCTGGGTGATGCACTAATACCGTTCAAATACTGCCATCCTATCGTGTGTGAGAACAGAAGACTGTGAAACTGTTAGAAATGGATGCAATGTGGTATCTGCAGTGGAAGTCCTGTACTCTGTTTCATATGGCCTCGTCTGTTCCCCGAGTTGCTCAGGTTTTCTGTGCCACCCCCAAGACCTTGCTGTTCCAGCTAGGGAAAAGGAAGCTGTGGGTGACAGGTTGTGTCCTTGTCTTCCTGGCCTAGCTGTCCTCATCCCTCCTCTACGCAAAGTCCCACAGCAGAACAGCTGGTCAGGTTTGGTTGGGGAGGTCTGTGGTTCCTGGGAGGGTGCTCGTGGAGGAGCAGGGGCACAGGAGAAGGGATGACTGCAGATCCATGTGGTGCCACAGTCCCACTGTGACATCCCCCAGGCACAGGCCCCGGTCACCTAATAAGGTTGGACACATCAGGTAGCGTGGGGTTAACTACAAGAGAGGGAGAGAGATCCTCCTGTCCTGAAACACCACTGACCCTTTATCCAAAAAGTTTAATATTATTATTACAGTACTTGGTGATGTTGTGGTGCTTACTCAGCAACCACTGTTGTGAATGACTCAGTGATGTTGTCTGGCAGTAGCATGATATACACCAGAGTAATTGGGAATAAATTTCAAATTACTGGTATTGAAAACGTTTTTCAGGCAGTGGTTGGTTTGGTCCTGTTCATGTGCTCAAGAGGTTAAACTTATTGCCAGAGACATGGTCTGGCAGAGTTTCTTGCTGGTTCAGATAAGCTAGGGCTGTTGAAGGGGGTTTTCTTCAGTGGGGAAAGAGGGAAGGGGGTATTGCTTTCCTTTTGATCATGGTCCTATAATAATTTACATGTGTGTTGTTGTTTCTCCTAAAAAAATACCCCAGTAGGGAATCTTTGACTTCTCCTGTGACCTCAGTTGCTCCTGTTCTGTTTAAGGTCAAAAGAAAGTAATTTGTGTAAGACAATGGGAGAAATTTCTGGCTATGTAGTTGTGGGGATAAGAAGAACAGAGAAGATGTTTTGTGGAACATCTGTTACATGGATATGCTTTATTGTGGGCCTGAATTGGATGACCTGGTCATCAGTCTCTATATTTTCGTTTATTGTCTTTAAATGCTCTCAGTGGACAACTATTAGTAGTATTTTTCTACCTTCCTGCCTAAGCACAGGCTAGCTTTTATTGAAGCTAACCTCTAGTAAATTATAAAGCCAACATCACAATAACAAGCAAACAGATGGGACATATAATATTAATAAATTATTGAATGCAGCTTCCTCATCCTTCACAGTAAGCTCTTCAGGACAGAGACAGACAGTTTCTTGTATGCACCTACAGTACCACAAGGAGGTAAGCAACAGCCAACATGATTTGTCAAATCAATTCAATTTTCTTCTCTGACAGAGTAGCAAACCTTATCGATGGGGAAGAGGAAGAGGTGCCATATGCCTTGACCTTGTCAAGGCTTTTTGACAGTGTATTCTGGTAAACAAACTAGAGATGCGTGAATGTGAAGCTACTGCAAGATGGGTACCAAGTTGGTATGAAACCTGTTCTCGGTAGTTATTAATGGTTTATTGTCTGTTTGTAAAGGTGCAATAAGGGATCCATAGTGGTCTGTCCTGGACCCAGTATTTTAATTGCAAGTGGGATGGTGAATTTAGTTTGCAAATTATACCAGTATGGGAGGCAGTAAAGAGATAAGAGTTTAAGATTAAAATTCAAACTAAATTTGAGAAATCGATGAAATGGCTTGGAAAAATAGAATACAATCCAACAAGGACAAGGGCAAGATTCTTAACTTTGGTATAAATAATCAACCTACAGGCTGAATATAGGTAAGAAATGCTTAGGCAATAATTTTGGAGAAAGGGTTTGTAACAGTGAGCAGAGTCACAGGCAGACTGTGATTGAATGTGTAAGGAGAGTATATACATAAAAGATACCATTAAGGCCTCAGATGAAGTGCTGTGTTCGATTTTGTACAAAGACCAGAAAAAAAGTCCAGAGGAGATCAAGAGGAGCCCAGAAAACAAAGACTGAAGGACTGGGACTGAAGGACTGGTTCAATCTGGAGGACAGAAGACTTGAGAAATGTAATGGCAGTCATTAAGTATATAAAAGCCTTATGCAAAGAAGAAGGGAATAAATCAACTGTCCTCCAAGTCTGTGGTGGATATGACAAAAAGTAATGGGCTAAGAGTTCAATACGGGAGATTTGAGTTAGATATTGGACATGAGGAAACTTTCCATGATTAATCTAGCGAAGCACCAGGGGAAAGCTAGTGAGGCTGTGCCATCTCCATTTTTAAGGACCTGTTTTTCTGTGACTCTCTAGTCCCTGTGTGGAACATCGTTGCTGGATGTGTCCTCCAGGTCGGTATCTGTGACAACAATGGAATCATCTCTCCTTCTCTTGTCTTTGCTACTTAGCTTCTATCTGGCAGATCCCCTCCTGTTCAGTTTTTTCCCCTATTAAGTGAGCTATGAGTACACCTTCAAATGGGATATATTAAAAAAAGTCTGAGGCCTCTAGGGACAGAGATGGCAAAGACCAGAAGAGCATACTTAGGACTTGTGCAGCTCTGGAACGATGCCGCTGCATGCTACCTTCGTCTTCCTAGAAAGCTCTGGCCATAAGTCTTTTTCCGCTTATTTCAGGGTATGTCACATTTTCCTCTATTTGCAACCAACAGTTAATAAAATCAGCATAAGCCAAATTGGAGCTGGGTGCAGTCTGTCTCAGAAAGGCAGAAAGACTCTTTGTGTGCTGTGTGTCCCTCTTACCACACGTTACGCTGCCTTTTTCACACCTCTCGTCATCAAAGAAATAGTACGATAGTTTCCGTTGTCCAACAATCATCTAATCAAATGTTTGATAAAAATACGGCCTTTAATTGTGTTAATGGTGTGTACTTCACTCCTAAGCAGTAGTATTTTTGTTTTGCTTTTCTCATTTTCAGAATTTATACTAAAACATGGTTGTTTATGTGAAAGTGCAACTGCTAGTCGTTGTTCCATAGCAAAGTAATAAAAATGTGCTCAAAACTACATGTGCACATTAATGCATGTATATATTATGTAGGTGGAGAAGAAAAGAAGCGAAACACCCCACCCAGTGATCTGTTTCAAATTAATTGTGTTAATTTATTTTTAAGAAAGGTATTTAATGTTTTCATAGTTGTCTATTTGAGTAGGAAATGTTAAGGAGATTGTTGGAAAGGTTAATTGAAGAACTGCCATCACGTGTGTTAAAGATACTCCTTTTACATGGAGCTATTACTTTTTAATGGCTGTAGGCATGCACCTGTTGGGCTTGAGCAAAAGATTGTAAAAGATGATTTAGCATTGAAAGGCGTGAAAAAGGATTGCCCATCAAATAGTATCTATTTGCATCAACATTTTTAGTGCTGTTCTTCAGATCTTTTATTATGGTCTTGCAGTTAATTGAGTATATTCTACAGGTATTGAAAACAATGAAATTACCTGACTAATTAGCTGATTTAAAGTGTTGGTGTTATTTTTTGTTTTGTAGTTTATTGATAACAAGTTTTCTGAATTTCTTTTCTTAATTGCTTATATAGATTTTTAAAATATTCCTTAAAAGAAGTATCAGAAAAGGTGCTAATTTAAATATGTTCGTAGTTACTCATTATAATCACTGTATGTCTAATACAAATTTTAAATGTAAAACATTTCTTTAATGAAATGCTGCTTTTCATGGCAACTCATAGCAAATTCTGAGGGATTTTCTAAGGGATTCTGTTTCCAGTCAGAATATTATATTTAACAAATATTACCAGACTTCTGTTTTGGAATCGGGAAAAGATAGCAATAATTAGATGGGTATATTTTGGTATACTTAAGGATGCTTTGAATTTTTGGGGTTTTTTTAATCTTGTATGCAGCATAAAAGGAACTTACTCTTTTTAATGCATCCTTCTTGTTGGCTTAAAGCTGAAATATAGTTGCATGAAAATTAATTTACCCCTCATGAATGACTGGTTGGATTATCTTTGTAGCATTAAATGTCAACCCTGAGCTCAGAGCACATTGTGTCTACGGTAAAAAGTTGTCCCTGAGCACTTAATGTTGTGTTAAATGATGATGTGTCCTTTGCAAATGTATTATTAGTGTCAAGCTGTTCCGTCTCTCAAGATTGAAAAATGGTCAGTGATTTGAGCTGCCATTAAACCTGAATAAAAAAGAGAGAGGCTGTGGGGGGTTTTCATGCCTTTTCTGAGTACAGACATACTCATGAGTATGTGTAAGACATATCAAAATGTTTCTGTTAACCTAAGACTGTTGTTGGAATCACAACAATTAAAAATAAGAAAATCTCATTTCTGCTTCTCAGGAAAAGAATGGTCATTGAATACATCTGTGTGACACTAAGAGCACAAAAACCCCAATAATAAATACTTGAGAACTTGGTCTTGTTCCGTAGACGTGAGCTAGAGTTCTGGTGCCAATTCTCAAACATAGATTATAACACTAAAATAAGAAAATCTCTTTTCTGCTTCTCAGGAAAAGAATGGTCATTGAATACATCTGTGTGACACTAAGAGCACAAAAACCCCAATAATAAATACTTGAGAACTTGGTCTTGTTCCGTAGACGTGAGCTAGAGTTCTGGTGCCAATTCTCAAACATAGATTATAACACTGTTACTGATGTGTGATTTGCTGTCTGATTTTAACTGAGGTTAGGCCTGAAATTCCTTTGGAATTTTGTTTTTCTGAGGTTCCTCTAACATCCTAAATAAATAGTTATTTCCAGTTTTAAAGTTTATAGTGTTATGGATGAGGCATGCATCTTTAAGATGTGTCATGTGTGAGTAGAGTTTCACTGGACTGAAATTCTGTTACTCAATGAATACATAGTGACTGGTTTAAAATATCTCAAAGATATTTAATCATATACTTCTGTACACGCACCTTAGAAGCTAGGTGCCTAGGTACCTTTATGGATCTGGGTGATGTTACAAAGCACTTGAGAAAACACTTCTTTCCCCATGCCAGACACCTAACTTGCTGGCATTAATAAAGGCACTTAAAGAAAAATTCTGCTACTGTGTATGAGATGATAGAGCCCAGTTTTGAGGAGTCCCAGGGCATGTAGGAAAAAAATATACATATATTCCCTCCTATAAAAAACAAACTACTGTAAAGTTATGGAATTGTTGAAAGTACAAACTGATTTGAACTTTTTAGTCCATTGACTTGCTATTTATAGACCCTACTGAATTCCTTTGGTGCACTTTAGCTACATTACTATAGTTACATTAAGGTATTTCAGACAATGTGATTTTATGGCCAAATTCTCCCTGAGTTGTCAGCCATTTAGCTGGTTCCAAGGAATTGTTCCCTGATGACTGGAAAAAGGCAAATGTCGCGCCTATCTGCAAGAAAACTAGGAGGAGGACATGGACATACTAGAGTGAGTCCAGTGAAGGACCAAGATGACTATCTGGAATACAGGATGTACAAGGAGAGGCTGAGCGTGCTGGTTTGTTCAGCTCTAAGAAGAGAAGGCTCAGTTGAGATGTTACTGCTGTCTACAAATATTTAATAGGAGGCTATAGACAGGGTGAAGCCTAACTTTTCTCGAAGGTGCACAATGGTAGGACAAAAGGCAAGTTAGAACATGGAAATTCCAGTTAGGTAGGAGAAAAATGCTTTTACCAGAAGGATGGTCAAATGTTGGAAAAGGTTGCTAAGACAGACTGTGGAATCTCCACCTTTGGAAATACTCAAAACTCAGCTAGGCAAGCTCAGCTAGACTTAGCTCCCTGAGCGACTGGAGCTAACTTTCAGGCTGGATCCAGTTTAGAAGTTGGCTCTGTTATGCGTGGAGGGTTGGACCAGATGACTTCCAGAAATCCCTTCTAACCTAAACTATCCTATGAGTCTGTAGCTTAAAGCACCAGGGATCACAGCTGGCACACAGGAACGGTTCTGAAGAAGCAGTGTAATTATGGCACATCTTCACAACAGTGGCTCTGTAGTACAGACGTAGCTAACTGGCTTGGGAACTGCCACAGCGTAGCTGAGCAGGGGTGGAAATCACTGGGAACCACCAGCTAAACTGTGATTTTAGATGCATTTTACAGTCCCTTCATGGCTCTGTGATCTTCTCTTTATAGTGCTAGTAATACTTAAGGTTATTACTTCAAAGGTAATTTGGCCATGTTCACAAATGTCCCGAGAGTCCAGATAAAATCATGTAGGAAACCGATTCTCCTTCTCCACTTGTCCTTTAGATCTAGTTTCCTTGGCTCAGATTCATTCTGCTTAACTTTAGAGGTGAAACCAACCCACCTGACTTGGGTGCTGGTGCAGAGAGAGACAGGCTCTCTCTGTTGTTGATGACAGTAAAATAGGTGCTGCCAGGGAGCACTTGAGGCTGTCCAAAGAGTAAGTGACAGCAGTCTAGGAGAAGTCTCTCTATGAGAAGTAAAGAGAGACATAAATAAACAATCACCTAAAACTGAAGTCAGGTGCAATACCTGTGACCATCTATGTCTTGCATGTAAGAAGGTTGTGGAGGATAGTGTGACTGAGCCTTCCTCCATCGTGGACCTTTGCCCCTGCCAGCGAGATCTAACTTTTCCCTTCCCCCTGTTACAGCGGGGAAAAGGAGGGGATGCTCGAAGTCAGACCGTGGAAACCCTGAAAAGACCAGAGGACCGTTTTTTTGTTCTGTGTTTGTTCTGTAGGATTTTGCAGGAAGGTTCCTGGAACCTTCGCTAATTTAGATCAATAATCATAAGAACAACATTGATTTCAGCTTAACTAGGTGTGTGATTTCACACGTCCAGTTTGACAGTAAAGCTTGCCACAGTCTGTCTCTAGTTTCTAACTAGCTACATATACATTTTAGTATAGGTTTCAGCATCAGTTACATTAATGTACTTTAGTTAAACTACTACTGGTAACTAAAATTTACCCAGTAGTTGTAGTTTTATTACAACTTAATACCTTAACATACGAAATGGATTGCTACTGTATGGAAAATATCTTACTAATGTTTTGATTATGACTATAATGCCAGTACAGAAAGATTTGGGACAGCAGTTTGTTGGTTGTTACAAGTTATAGTGAAAGTGTTGAAAGGAATTTTAAATCTGTAATGTTGATTAGCAAATTTTACTATCTGTCAGGTTTTCTGGCATGCTGTAAATAACTCATCTTCAAATAATTTGTCTGAGTAATTAAATTTCGATTGCACATTTGTAATTTCAAATATTTTGACTCTTATCTATTTGCTTTTCTATTGTGGCTTAATTGGTGTGGTCTATATAAACGGACAATAAATTTATATACCTTTGTTATAAAGATCAGTCAGTGAACAGAACTTGGTATTCATCCCAGACAGAATTATGATTGAATGTATTTGCAAGATTAAAGCACTGAATTTACTTTTTTCTAATTAAAGGCAATTAAAGATTTGCAGACACAAATAAAAGACAATGAATTGAGGAATAAGTGTAGGAGCAAGTCCATTTGCAGGTGAAAAGAAGTGCCTTTGAAGCAGAACCAGCTGTATTTTCATTGAAAGAATAACAGTTTAGGAAGCTTTTCTGCATGTGCTTGCTTGATAGCATAATGTACTCATAAGCAGCTTACGCAGTACAGTATTCAGAAAATAGCAATGCATTAATTTTTAAAGTAGCAAATGCAGGCAAAGAGCAGTGCTGCCACATGATGATAATGAAGGGGGATATTGTAAAGTCTACTGAGAGAAAAGAAAGCAGGGAGCTCCCGAAATGTGAACATTTATAAAACAATAACTAGATATTCATATGATAATAAGATTGGACAGCAGCATCAACAAAGGCCAAAGATGCAGTCCTGTTTCTGCTAAAGCCTGAGGAATTGAAAAGCAGAGAGGCAGCCTTTAGTCTGTTATTCAATTGCAGTAATGAGCTATTGTTAGAATGAAAGAGTAAATATCTAGAAGTGTTGGGAATCTAATTTTTTTTCTCGTGAAGTTATTCTATAGATTTGTTCAGGTTGTATCTTAAACGGCAGCATCTTTAAACACAATCTTAAATGTAGTGAGTTTTCTTAAATATAGTGCTCAGCATGTTGCATTCTCAGTTACATGTAAAACAGAGCTTGGTATGTATGCAAAAGTACAATGTTATGCATACTACCTGGTAATGTCACAGTATTTCTGTAGACTAAAAAAAAATGGTCACCCAGAACTTAATGAACTTGTCTAGTTCATATGTATTATTTAGTTTAAGCTTTGCATGAGTCATGGCGTCATTGGAGGTTTAGTTAAAAAGAATACTGAATATACCAGATCAGGTCATCTCTAATCTGTTATTAAAATTATTGAATAGAAGATATATGGGATCTCAATTTCCCTTGTGAGTAGAGATAAATCACAAAAATTCTTGTGAAACTTGTAGATTTTTAATCCTAGTTACATGAGGAGAAACAAACTCATGTTGCATATTGTATGAATACCTAATATTCACTCTGAGGGAGACACTTTGGCATTTTTCACAATACAGCTGTGTTTAGTAGCTCAAAAAGTACCTATATTTCACCCTTATCTTCACCCTTTTCTAATTCTACAGCTAGTAGAATAGTCTTCATTTCTACCTGTGGAAAGTTTTCAAAGCAGGATCTGTAAACAGGGCACAACTCAGTTCAGCTGCTGCTGAGGTCACTCTGCCACCAAAGGAGTAGAAAAAACTGTGCAAGAAGGGTGGAAGGAAGGGGTGGGATGAAAGGTGAGCTCTGGAGAGCTTCCGAAGGGCAAAGGCAACTTCAGGCACTGAAATGGAAAGGTGGATGATCTTTGCACCTGGCCTTAGGAGGGACTGGCAGGAGGCAAGACAAGCAGGGAGGTGATGGCTGTAGTCGGTAAGAAAAGTTGCCTTATCGTGGACTAGATCTTTGGCCTTAAAAATGGAAAGAAGGTAATGGACTTGGAAAAAGTTGTAAAGAAAGAAGTGGCAAATTTGTAAAAAAAAAAAAAAGGGAAATTGGGGTAGTTATTAAAAAAAGTTAAGGAAAGCCAACACTGGAATTTGAGAGAAGAGATGAGATGAAGAATTGATAACGATAACGAGAAGTAGAAGAGGAAAGGATTTTGCTTAAGTAATACCAAAAGTAAGATTTGATCTGGAAATCTTCCAATTCTATCTTTTTGGCTTCTTCTTCTTGCCTTCTTACATTCCCTCAGGAAAACTGTGTCTGTCTTGGATAGACATTGGGTAAAGCAGACAAATGGGGCTTTGTCTGATTAGTCCATCTTAACTGGCTTTGACGGTCAGTTCCTGGGAAGAAGAAACAGCCTAAGCTGATGACTCTGACAGATAAATGTACAAGAAAGCTTGCAGGATAAGTGAGATAAAACTAGAAGACATTGGGAGTGTGAGTATACGTATTCCAACTGGTTGAATTTGCAGACCCAAAAGAACATCGGGAGCCTGTATTATTTATTTCTGCTTGTTTTCCAGGTGGTAATGATCAGTATTCACGTGGTAGGGGCTTTGTATTTCATAGTTCTTTATAGTCCTGTAGTGCAGATGTCTTTCCCAAGGCCTCAGAAAGTTCAGATGCTTTAAGAGTCTTTTACTACAACTGCTGAATCTGGTTTTCATTACAGAGGACTCCGCAGATGCCCTTTTTAAACTTTTGCACTTGGTGGACTCAGACTGTTTCCCTATCATTTTTTTTTTTTTTTTACCCTTTTGGCTATTGCATTTAGCAAGGAGAGTGGTAAATTAATGGCAGGTGCATAAATTTGGAGAACTACCAGCTCTAGAGTCATTATTAAAATAGCCTATTTGTTATATAGGGTGGTTTAGTTGTTCATATCAGGTTTAATATAAATCTGGAAGCATTCTCTAGATAAGTAGAATCCAGTCTTAGCCATAGCCACGATACTAGAATAAATAGTGCCAGAGTGCTTGAAACCGAGGGAAAGAACACCAATAAGCCTTCCCTTTTCTAGGAACAGACTTGGTCCTACCGATAGATCTAGTTCATAGGCTGGGTCTTCTGTGCTCGTGTCACCTTCACAGTTGAGCCTTGGAGAGGGGGAGGGAGACTGGGCAACGGGAGGAAAGGGAGGTGGGTTTCAGTAGCCGATTTGTTTCCCATTTCTTACGGGCCTTACAAAGCTTTCTAGTTTTCATTATCTAATGCCATTGCATCACTGGAAGGGAAACCTCTGACTGTCCTGCTTTATTTACCGCAGACGGGAGAGCAGCAAACCTGAATTACGAGAACTGAAATTGAACTTAGTCCTTGTCATTTATATACTTCTAAACGAAGGTATTTGCCATGCTTAAAACATCTCGGATGGATAAATTTCTATAGTTTGTTCGCAAGTAAGTAAGAACAGCTGCATCACTTCATTGAAAGTTGGCTCCCAACAAACAAACAAAAAAATTCAAGGCTGGGGTATATCTATGCCAAATTTCAGCCTGGAGTGAATTTTTATGAGTAATAAACTCCTGCCATCTATAATGGAAATTCTGACAGCTCTTTAACTATTTCATAGCAAAAGTAGGCTGCAGTACTGTAGGGAGAAGAAACGTTCTCTTTCTGGCTGGTGTCGTCTCATGACTTAGCCATTTTAGTGGTTCCTGCAATTCTTGCGCTAACTGTTCAAAAAAATTACTGTACTCCTGATGCATCCTATTATCCGATATCATTGACTTCTGAAGAATAATGCTGCAGTGGTCCTGTCCTGCAAATGAGATACATTGACTGGATGAATATATTGGAGCATCAGACGTAAATAGTCATTCTGTCATCTTTTCTTCACTCTATCCATTAAGAAGGTTCCTTGGATATATGCTGCTTTTTTCCCCCCAATAGACATGGTTTCAGTTATTTTTTCCTTTTGTCACTGAGTGTTTTCTAAGTTATTTCAGGTCTTTTATGAATAATATCTGACCAAAGGATAATACAGAGACCTTCACAATATATAATCCCTAGGGCTGAGGAGAGATTATACAATGAAAGCAAATTCATAATGCGAGTTCAGCATCCACAATATGCTACAGAGAGGAGCTCTATATTGAATATGAGCAGAGTGATAGAAAGAGTGGACAAAGGTAGAGGTGTGTTTCTGTTAATCCAGTGTACCACTGGAGAAGACCTTTCTTTTCCAATTCATGTTTCAGAATTTCACCACTGCACTATAATATCCCAGTTTTGAAGGTGACCATAAAATGAGAAGCTTGCACTATTGGTTATGAATGTAAGACCACATCTGGTTGAGCAAATGGGAGTGTTGCATGCACAAAACTAGTGGGCATGGTTTTAGAGAAAAGGTTAAACTATTTGAATGTAACAACGATGGAAGCTAAAGGTAAAACTAGGTAAAATTAGTGGTTAAAAATGGCCAAAGATTTCTGCTTTAAGCATTGTAGCTCGGCTTTGGAAATAGGCAAAAAGGACAAAAAGGCATGTATGAATTAGGGGGTAAAAAATGGAAAGGACTTTTTTGATAGCCAAAGCGGTTGTACTGAGGCGCTACCCCTGCGAGCAGTTTCTTCACAGATTCTTCTTTTCCTTCTCCTCCTTTTGTGACTGTATCTGTACCTTGACTTCTGTTGACTTAAAGAAGCTGTGTTTAATAGTACACAGTACAACAGTAACAGGCCCTTCAGACAGCAAAAATATCCCTGAGAGATATCAAGTGGTTAATGCTTTATTATTAAGTTCAGATAAATGATTTATGCCATTTCTAAGTACTTGTCCTCCTCTGAACTCAGTTCATATGGACTCACAGTAACCAAGCATTTGGCTGCGCTCTTTGTGACTTCAAGGGATAGTCCTCGTAACTGTTTAAAAGTCCATCTAATACACTTCTAGAAGGTTTTGTGTAACATGTTTCTACAAGCAGATGGTGTGAAGCAATGGTTTTATTAGCGCTTACTTGGACTGACTTGCATTGTCTCCAAGTTCTGCTACTCGCAAATAATGTTCCAGTTCAGAATGATGAAACATTTACATTCACCATGATGTCCTGTATGACACATTTATATATGCATTAGAGATCACTAACCAACAAAAATTATAATTAAAATTTTGTTTTTATTTAAATGTGAGGGAAAAACGTCATCTACCTTTAATCTACTTATTTGCTGTCTGATGCTTACTGAACAATTTAATAAACATTGTACTAGTGGATGGCTATCCATACGTGTATTTTGATGTCTCTCTGGAGTAATAGGTTCTACGCTGATTTGTCAGCTCTTGCTTGTTGCTGTCATTGCCTGTGTTAAGGACCGTTGTTCCATGGATTGGGCCCCTGTCTTATAGAGTAGCTCCTGCTTAAAGTGCTGGACTGTGGGAAGTTTTCAAAATGTTAGATCTGACTTTTCAACTGAAATAATTGCAGACATTCTTTATCTTCTTTTTGCATCGTTTTCATTAAATGTGCTTTTCTACTCTAGGAAAACAAGATTATAAGAAAACCAGGCCTATGTTAAGAGCTACAAGATTAAAAGCAGAGGCCAAGAAAACTGCACTAGGCATAAAGGTAGAGATCTATTTGATAGCTTATACCACCTTTGTGTATATGTTGTTTCTTTTCCCCATAGATGTACTGTGTGAATATTGATTTCTGAGAGATATTGTTTATGACACGTCAAAATCTAAGTGGAATGCCAGAATCTAAAATATTTATGATGGATTGCTTTTACTTAATCCTAAAATAACTAGAATAGTTGAAATGCTATAAGATTTTAGGTAGTCCATGTCCTTGTTATGATGCATACTTACTTTAAGGTCAATAAAGTACTGTATGCTTAGAAAATTGATCTTTTCAGGGAGCCTCTCTACACACAGAACAAATGCTTTAATGATTTCATATAGTTATAAAATTACAATAAACATCTTCCTTCTTCCTCTTCCTATCCTATACCCAGGAGTAATTTAACGACTGGGTTTGTTAAGTATTGTAAATTCTCAGCATTATTATCTCAGTCTACATCCTTGTGTACTGCCTCTGACTTGGAAAACAGAAGGCTTAACTAACAGCAAAACACATGGAAATGTACTGAACTTTATTTTGGAAATGTCCTTTTTTCAAGCAGGTATGAAGTATAATAATGACTAGTTGATCACGGCTGTGAATATGAGCAAGGAGGACAATTAGGAATATTTTGTGCTATCAACTGCCCAGTGTGTCATCAATACGGGATTTATCTGAACGCACATTGTTTATTTACATTGCATCTGGTATTTTTCCCTCAAACTTATTTTTGAATCAAATTGGTATACAATTAGCTAAGCAGCAAGGGTAAAAACCAAGCAAAATAAAAAAGTGGTTCAAATACCTTGGTCTTCTAGTGAAAGAAACTTCAGAAATGTTAAAAGGAGAACATTTTCTTGTTTCTGGCAGATGAGAAATCAATTTTTTCAAGTTATAGCTTATAGCAAATGCCAAGGTATTACTACCAAGCTGTAACAGCTGTTGAGCTGCCAGATGATGTATTTGGTTGTCTTCCAGAATTTGCTATTATAATCACGAAACAGTGCTTTCTTTTTGCTCCTGATTGCTGATCTCGATCAAGCATTACCGTGCGATGCAGTATGTTTTCACAACATAATCTCCTCAGTTAGTGCTGTGTGTCAGGTTTTAATGAGAAAAAGTAGATCGCCTTTTTTGTTTAAAGGATAGATTATTAACCTTTTGAGTTCAATGTTTTTTCTTTCCTTTCTTATTAAATTTTACTTTTTCTTTTCATTTTACTTTCAATGACATGACCTTTTAAAAGTAATGTTCTACTTGGAGACTTATACTGTACAGCCTAGTTCCTTTAAAATGTGCAAGTTTTTTGCATGTCTTTCACAAGAGAAAAATACGAAACTTGGTCCTTCAAAACCTGTTTTGTTTCCTTATTTTCTTAAGTAATTCTTACTTAAAAATGAGGGAGAATAGGAAAGCATATGTGTAATCATATGTATAATGAGGAATCAAGTATTAGTGAGCAAAGAAATCAAGAACAGTTTATTTTGTACAAATATGTTCCTGCATGTTACAGCAGAACACTAGCTGACTTCTAGGTAAGAATAAGTTTTACCATCAAGGCACACACGTGCTCTCCAGGTCATGGGATGTTGTGTTTCTGGGGTTCTGCTAGTTGCAGTGTGCAATGTCTCAGGTTTGCAATTCTGCCTCTGCCTTTAAAAAAAAAAAAGAAAGAAATTCCTTAAAATATTGTCTTCCGGCTGTGATACTTTTTGCACGCCTCGACCTTAAAATATGACTCTGGATCATCTCTGAACAGATCACAGTCATTTGCTTTGCTTCCTAATTGCTGAGAAAAGCTGATAGAGCTGAAGCAAAAGGGAGTGTAAGTTGGGCACCTTTCCCTCCGGGGATATGCTTGTGGGGGAAGGAAAGCAGGGCCTTTGTATGCATCCTTCTCACTGAACATGCTTAATGCCAACAACCTCAAGCTTACTAAATGTTACGATACTTCTACCAGAATATGGGCAATCCCTGTAGAATAAAACTCTGCACTTCTACTGACAGACCCTGCAGCACTCAGCACGGAAGCAAGGCATATTTAACGTCTCGGGGTAAACTTGCACCTCTTCCCGCCTCGCAGTGACAACTCTTCACCCTGCTCTATCCCTCCAGTTCAGCAAAGCTTCACCATGGGCAGTGGATGCGCCTGGAGTGTCTGCAGGGAAATCGCCCTCCCTACCCCAGGAGAGGTTGCTTAGTTGTGAAGCCCCGTAACCTCTCCCCCTCTTTCAGGCAGGGCTTAATTTTGCTCAGTCCATTGTTAAGTTCCTCCAGCTGTCCAAGAGCAATTTTCTTACGTTCATAGAATCATAGAATCATAGAATAGTTTGGGTTGGAAGGGACCTCTAAAGGTCATCTAGTCCAACCCTTCTGCCGTGGGCAGGGACATCTTCAACTAGATCAGGTTGCTCAGAGCCCCATCCAACCTGACCTTGAATGGTTCCAGGGATGGGGCATCCACCACCTCTCTGGGCAACCTGTGCCAGTGTTTCACCACCCTCAGTGTAAAAAATTTCTTCCTTATATCTAGTCTAAATCTACCCCCCTTTAGATTAAAGCCATTCCCCTTGTCCTGTCACAACAGGCCCTGCT
>NW_008794963.1:1399697-1415376 GCF_000699145.1 Aptenodytes forsteri | reverse complement strand
CTTCTCAGCAGGGCTGCTCTCAATCCCTTCAGCCCCCAGCCTGGATTGATACCAGGGTGGGATCCTCCACACCTATCCCAGATAATCCTCTGTTGTCTTCTGGATAAATTTTTAAATAAGAATTTCTTGAAGTCTCCTGCTGTGAGTGTGACAGCAGGCTGTTAAACCGCTCCTCATGTCTGTGGCTGTCAGAAGAGTCAGCAGAGTTGCTGTCCCATCAGGTTATGTACATTCATGAAACTATTTTGAGGCTTGAGTGTGCATTCCTTTAATTGTTTCCTAATATTCAGAGCTTTTGAGTGTGCCTGAGCTCTTCCTTTGGGGAGGTATCGTCATAGTTGTCACTTCACAGTAACAAAGTTTTCTGGTGGTGATAAGTGACATGATTCACCTTCCAAAGGCTGGGATTTTAGTCTTTTTAGATGATGTAGGCCCCGATTCTGTGCTGTGACAGTTGATTAACTTCAGTCTGTGTTGAGGGAAAAAAAAGTGGTGTAACTACAGTGCAATGTAATAAGTAGGCAGCACTTTAAATAGAAATGTCCAAAGTTCTTGTAAATCTTTGAGAAAACATATACATATATGTATTTACCATATATTTTATTGGTTTGTCCAGGTTTCAGTACATGATACAGTATAGAGCATTTCAAAATATATTAACATTTTCTTATAAAAAGCTATGTTGCAGTTAATAAAAATATTGTAGAGGAAGGATATCCTTATCATACATGTAAAAGTACAAGCTCTCTGGGAAGGAGGAATATTTTTATAATTCTGTGAAATACCTAACACAGTAAGTACCATACTGCCACTTAAAATGATAGGATATTTAGTGCTCCTTGATACCTCTAGAGTTGTTTTGCACTAGTGTCCTGAAGAGTTTACATTCCTGGCTGTAAACTAAGACTTGTTTATTTAGGGGACACAGTAAGTACCATACTGCCACTTAAAATGATAGGATATTTAGTGCTCCTTGATACCTCTAGAGTTGTTTTGCACTAGTGTCCTGAAGAGTTTACATTCCTGGCTGTAAACTAAGACTTGTTGTAGTATTTAGGGGGGAAAAAAAAAGAGGACTGGAAAACAGTGAAGGGATTTTAGTCCTTAATTTCTATGAAGATAATGAAATTCAACTGTTGTGTATTTCACCTTGAGAGCTGACAACATTCGCTTAAAAAAAAAAAGGCCCTATAAATGACATAAAACTTTTCAGAGCCAATCCCCTGGAGATCCGTCACATTTCATCGCTGGCATACTAATTAGCTTGTCTTGTCACACTTTGATTGCCTTGTCATTTTAATGCAAGGTTTAAAGTAACAAAGTTTCTTTCAGTCACTGGCATTTAGTACTTTTTAATTTCCCCAATGAGAGATTTTATCCGTGTTGATAATGTCAGAGAAGCAGCTAAGCACTAATAACTATCAAAAGTTAGTTCAAGCAGGGTGACCATGCTAGTATTTGGTGTGTAATATTTGCTCTTTAAACATGTTTAAAAATTAAATATTGTAGCAGAGCTATTGTGCTGGCTCTGTTTGTATATGTGACACTAAAGCAGACAGTGCCAAAATATATGGTATCTCTTGGAAAAGCAGGACCCCTGTCTTGAGAAACAACTCGGAGAGAAAGCAGTATGCTGTATGTCTCCTGGTGTTTGGATAAGACAAAATTCTTTGTAGCAGTACCAAAAAGGGAGCCTCTGAACCTTCTCTCTGTGGTTGTTTTTTTGTCCCTCCATGGGGGGCTTGTGCTGGTGGAAGCCCACCTGCTCGTCCTTACCAGGTGGAGCAGCAAGGGGTCTGCACCATCGGTGCTAATTCTGCTCTCAGTGGGTGAGGAAGAGGTGCCAGCAGGAGGGTGGCAAGCAGAAAATGGTTTGAGGAATGTGGAAGCTCAGCCCCAGATAGCTGGGGTTTGGTATGCAGAGGCCGAAAGTAATGGGAGTTCTTGGGGAGAGATTTTTTTCACAGGCTGCAAGAATGAATCAGTGGTCTGTGGGGTAGATGATGAAGTTTTCTCTCGTGTTGAAAGGTGGATGCAAATCTGAACAGTAGCATTTTACACCCACTTGCAAAGACATAATCGACTGCAGAATACCACTCCATAGAGAATTATTAGCAATGTAGTACATCGATTGAGCTCAGGAAAAAATGTTTCCTAAGAAAGTGAGAGCTTACTGTCTGTCATTCTTTCGCATATCTACTTAATCTATTGTGTAGCTAGCTAGCTCACTCTTAAGAGTTTATCTCATCTGGAACAAGTTATGTATGAATAGATAACAAGACATTCCTAGTGTATTTTGGCAAAGGGTATTCTCTGATTTCATGCTGTTCATAATCTGCTAAGTTAGTGAACTACATTTGCCAAGATAAGTTGGGAATATAGTTTCATAGCTTTGCAGAATTTAAGGCCACAAGGGACTATTAGATCATTTGATCTGGCCTTCTATATGTTACAGATCATAAAATTTCATCCAAATACTTTCTAGGAAGTCCAAGCACTTTATAACGGCCAAAATACTGGGTCTTCAAACCAGTTTATGTGCCTCACATAAAGAGCAGGGCAGCTTAACGTGCCACCAGTGAACAAAGTGTGATATTCCCAGTGATCCCAGTAGTCAGACTTTGATCCCTGACCTTGAAATGGAAGGGAGGGGAAAAAACCCATACAAAGAGAAAAACAAAATCAGATTGCTCCCACCTGACCGTGGCCAGACCTGTACACATAAGAACAATAATCATGGTGGTTTGAGCATGTGAACAAGATGCACCAAGCAGGAGCTTAGGAGGATTTTCTGTACCATCTCAGAGCAGTAGTCCAGCTTTCTCAGGCTTTGGTCTCTACTTAGGACCAATCTCTAACACTTCAAAGGATAGTTGACAACAACAAAACCTCAAATCCCAGAAATGAAATCAATACAATTGGAGGAAAATTTCCTGAAAAAGAAGGAAACTTCTTTTGATCCTATATAGAAAAGTCTGAAGCACTGAAGCATGAGGTGCCATTACTTTTAACAATCTGGTACTTCAGGGGTTCAGAATATAGCACTGACCATGTAAGTAATCCCAGTCTTCCCAGGGCCCTGAAGGAAGGGAGCAGTCTGGGAGGCTGAGTCCGCCAACTCCAAGGCTGGTAACCAGGACCTCCTTTTCACACAAGCCCAAGTTGAAGTATTCTTCCCAATAGCTAAATAAAAATGTACTTTTTTTAAGAGATCTGACCATAAAAGACTCTCAGACACGGAAGTCCATATTTTCCCCAAGAGGTAACTGGAATGTTCAATCATTCTTGCTCCTAGGAAATGGCATCTTATTTCAAGACTGAGCTTATCTAACTGCAGCTGGACCTTGAAAGGTTCTTGTAAACAAGATAGAAGGACCCCACACTGTGAAGCACCTTACTTAAATACAGGTGTATGGCATATATAGTTATATGCTGTAGCCAAACTACCTCTCATTCTTCTCTATGATAAAATAAATACCAGTCATCTCCCTCCTGAAAATCTCTCCGCCTTTGCACATTCAGAGATCACCCTGAGGGAGTGGTTACCCCCTAAATCCAAAGACCTTTTTAGAGTCACAGTTTTTCAAGGCAGAGCCCTCCACTTTGTAAGTACTATCTACATCTTTGATACCTGTATATATTATCTTGCATTTAGCTATATTAAAATGAATCCTGTTGCTTTGTGATCATATAGCCAGGCCTTTTAGATGACTCTGTAATAGTACCTTGTTCTCATTATTTGAGACAATAATGATCTTTGTTCCATCTGAAATTTTTACAATAAAAAATTTATAACATAAAAATTACTGATAAAAGTTAATAAATTACTTTTGTTACCTTGTATTAGATGTAGAATGTCCTGCATTAAGGAAGTAAACATCCATTTTTAATTATGATTTTGTTGAAATTCTAAAAAATGGTCACAGTGAATGTCCAGATAAAGTCTTGCAGTTAGAAATTATATGGGATAAAAAGGTTGCTTGTCAAGTCCATGTATGTTTGTTTTATTTCTACAGTTATCCTTGGTCAGCATGATTTCATTTTCATCTCTTTTCAGAAATAGCTAGGGATAGTTTAGCATTTCAAAGACAGCAGTTTGTGGTACTCTTTAACCTAGTTTTAATCTGGTTTTGGATGAAAAAGGTACGATTCCCTTTGGAGGACCATAAAAAAATATGTAAAAAATCCAAAATTTCCTGAAAGTGTGATATTTCTCTATATGTGTAGGATACGATGCTGCCATACACAGTGTCCAGATTTGTGTTATTATAGCCAACATCTTTTCCTCACCCCTATTTTTTTCATCTCCTGATTAATCTTGTTTAGATCCCAACTCTGCAACTTGCTCCATCAGGGTGAATCTGAGATCATTATCCAAGTATTTTGGCATGAGAGATGTAAAACTGACAAAAAAATGATAGGAGAATTAAATCTACGTTATGCTGTAATGGTATGTGTTTCCTTTATGGAAGAGTTTCTGAAAAACTTAACCAAGCTGAAATCAGTAGGGTTCTACAGACATTATTCTAAATATAAGAGAATATAATAGAAAATTCTGTTCCTCTTAAAGGCTTCTTTGACTGTACTTTGGGATTTGAGAGCAGGGATGTTATTTCCTAGCGTTCTGTACCATGTTATAAAAGAAAAAAAGGAGAAAAAGCTCTGTGATCATTTTAAGTTTATTTCTGTAGGACTTTTTCTATATTGGTTAATTATTCATGGTGAAATCCTCTGAGTAAATGGATTTCGCAGAGGGATGATGGGGATGATCCATAAAGTGCAAGAGAAAGGGAGCTATATATGCCAAGCGGGGAGTACTTTAACATTTCATTTCTATGCATGGCTTAAAATACAAATAGCAAAGCCTGATAAGTATAAAACAAATTAAAATGACAATATATAATGTTGTTGCAAAGACAGTATAGTGGTGTAGCATCTCATTTGTTATTTACATTGGAAAATTTATGATGCAGTTCTTAAGAGACTGCGTATCCTATCTGAGAGCCAGGTGTCCTTTGTTAGGCCGTTTATTTTAGATTTCTGTTACTCTGCCTTCTTCAGTAACTCAAAATTAAGGTTCTTTCATAATTCTCAAACCTGGAATTTCAATAAGGTTTTTCATTCCCAGGGTTAATAAATACTGATCCAGCCACCCAGTTCCTAATGCCTGCGTAAGGAAAGTAGTATTGTTATCTCAGTGTTAGTCACTGTAAAACATAGGCAGAGGAATTAAAGAACTACTCCCATCAAAGCAGTTACTGGGCAGCCTGAGAATAAAAATCAAGATTTTCCCAGTTCCACTTCCCATAAAACAAATCTTTAATGCAAACATTCCCCAAAATTTTGCTGCTGCTACCACAGCGTTTCATAAGGGAGACTGGGGAGAAGGGGTAGGAAAGGTGAACCTATTGTTAAGCAGAAAGCGTGGCAAGCGTGGCATCCAAACAAGAGAAGAAACTTCTTAATACTGGAATGAATTTGCTCTCTGTGTCAAGTGTGAACGGTGCCTGCATTGTACGGTTTTGTTGTCCACTCTCCTGAGCAGATGGAGCTTGCAGTTGTATGTCACTTGTTTATTACATCCTCTTAAGATTAGTAGCTGTGTGGCCAGATGGGTCTGGGAGCACAGCTGTGGATACAAGGAAATAAATGAAACCTGTCTGATGCTGCCATGCCCTTTTGTGAGATACTGACGTGTTGCAACTGCAACAAAGCAAAAATCACTTTCCTTTAATATATCAGCGAATTAGATGTACTTTCTTTTTTTTAATCAAATCATATGAAATCAGGAGGATGAGGTTCAGAGGACGATGTAATTCTAAGAGGAAAATGTAGTTGAAATCTGTAGCAAACAGCCTCAGCAAATTTACAGGAGCAATTTTAATATGGTAAAATAAATTTAAAGTACATCTCAATTAATCATCCATATAAAATGTAAAGCAAAGATTTCTATAGAACAAAGACTCCTATAGAGCGTATGCCAACTAGGCAGTAGTATTTCAAAGTTTATTAGATGGCATATGTTGAATTATTGATCCAACATTCTGATAAACTATATAATGCATTCATGTAAATGCAAATGAAATGCTGTTCTATAGAAGAATGCCAGATTATGGGCTAGACTTTAAAAAATGAAGCTGACACAGTTTTAACTCCTTCATGGCAGTGGACACACAAAGTTGGTCACAAAGCCACCACCAATCTAGAGATACCGGATGGAATTCGTCCTACAGTGCAGGTCTCCACACCAGAGGTATCACCTCCACTCCCCTTCTAGTCTAAGGGGAGAAAGAGGCATTTTTAGGAAGAATTCACCTGACCTCTTTTAGAGGACACAATGAAACTTACACCAAAGAGGGTCAGATTCTCTCCTTGGACCGTAAAGGGTGTCTGATTGTCTAGGTGCGGTGTAGGCATCTCCTTTCAGTCCCACTGGCAGAGTAGATTTGATGTGGCATCTTCTGTACCAATTCAGATTAGTTGTTATAAAGTCACTGAACTGTTTTTCTTCTCTCCTTTTAAGTATACAGCTGGATTGTTCCGATGCAGATTGTTTGTAGGTTAACATGAAGCTGAGATTTGGAGGGGAGGTTGTTGCTTCTTTTTGCAGAGGGAAAACGGTTTTGGGGGGTACAAACTAACCTGTACTTTTGAGCACCTCCGTGCACGATTTTAAAAATATATCATGGTAATAAGGAATGAAGCAGTGCATGTTGTTAGCTGTGGAAGTGGCACTTTCTGTGAGCTGAAGGAACATAAGGATTTTTCTCAAATTTATATTTCTTCTTTCATTGTCTAGCAAAATGAGAATCAACACTATAGGAAGTGTGCTGTGCTTTCCAGGAAAATAAAAGCTTAAAAATATGAAATACTGTGACTTTGAAAGAAGTAGTGTTATAAAGAGGATGATCATACTATGATTTATTATATCTGAGATCTAAAGTTGGAGCTTAGCAGAGTCCAGCCTTAAGATAGAATATGGTGATAGGCAGTCACATAATGAGTATGACGTGTAGTACAAAAACATTATTCTGCTTCTGAAAGCTGCTATAAATCATGTATACTTTGGAAGACTCTTTTATGTTAATTAAGAAAGATGCAGCAAGTTGCAGTATTTTATGGGAAGAGAGGCAAGTGCAAGTGCAAATTGTTGTGCTTTGCCTTATTGCAGAGGGGAAGGAAGAAAAGTTTCGTCCAATTCTGAAGGATTTTGTAGCTCCATATTGTAATGCATGCCAGGAGGTTGGGAGGTAGAGGTAGCACTTTTCATTGACTTCCACCATACTGTGTTTGCTTCATTAAAAAATTACAAATTTGTTGGCAAAAAGCAGTAACATATTGCTAGAAAACATCAAAATTCACAGTGTAAATTCGTAACTTAAATTTGTGTTCAAAACTGTGGTTTGTGAATTCTGTCTTTTCTTTTAAAAAAGAAAGAATAGCATAATAAAAGGACGTAAAGCTCCTATTTCTAGGTCAGACGAAAGATCTTTCTTTAAGCCAAATATCCTATTTCTGGCAGTATATCAGACTCACCAAAATCTTTACTAAGTGAATGGATTTTGTAACATTCTGAATCGCAAAGAAGAAATCATTAAAGTATCAATGCCTTATGCAATTATATATGTCTGATGTTATTTTGATGTGCATTATAGAATGGAAATAATATTTATTCCTGATTTATCTGAAAATATGGTACTATTTCTAACAGGTTTTGTTTTATTTTTTTTCTCTTATTTCTACAGGAAGTTGCCCTTGTCCTTGCAGCTATACTGGTATTTTTGTTGGCTTTCTATGCTTTCTTTTATCTTAACATTTCCACTGAAGTTGACCTTGATCTGGATCCAGATGAAAACTAGCAGATGCAATGAATCTATCATCAAGATTTCTTCAGCTTGAACAAGACTATGTAGGAACACACAGTCCCTTCACTGTGAGACAGTAAATGATGCCATTTCTTGCAGTCCAAATTCATAAGCAAGTTTTGCAATATGTCAGTCACTTTAACATTCCAGATCTCCAAAATAAGAGGACACTCATGCCCGGCAAGTGTATTTGGTTAACACCAAAGCCAGGAGCAGCAGTACAATACATGAAGTTTATTGTTTACGTTATTTTTTTCTCAGGCAGAGAACTTTGATGTCAAAAGACAGGTGCTATTGTTATCGTGGATGTTGATGCTAACTTCACAGGAGGAGAGTCTGCCTTGACTAAATTTAGGAATCAAAGCTTCCTAATAGCCAAATTAGGTTCCTTTCCCAAAAGAAAGCAGAAATGCCAAATAAAAAGTCTTTTCTTGATTTGTATTTAAAATATATCAAAAAACCCTCATCCTTTCTCTCCCTTTTAATCTTCCTTGTGCATGTGTGCACACGCGCGCGCACAAAGATGGAAGAAATTGTAGGAAAAAAAATATCTTTTTAGAAGCAGTCTGTCACCTCCTATATGGACTTAATTTTATGTCATCCCAGATTCTGTGTGCCCATATATCTGCAGTAATCTTTTTCATTCTTTTGCCAACTGTTCAGCACACATGTGTTCTGTCAGAAATGGCACCTGGATGACAGAAGCTCTAACATTCGCATATGCCTCTGAAACACAGTTCTTTGCCTCCTGTGCTGTCTGAACTAGTGTAAATAGAAAGTTCAGTCAATGTTGGTTTTAATTAGTGTATTGCTCTATTATTAATATAAAGTCAAAACCGTATTTTAATTATACTCTTCCTGCTGGTTGTGGTATCAACTTGCTCTACCTGTTAGCGGGATGTTGTAAAAAAATTGCTTTCCAGTTATACAATCATTTTAATCATCAAACTAATGTGAGAAGTTGTAAGTATTAAGAAACCTTTTTTTCCATGCATACTAATAATTGGGAAAATCTTGGCCCCATGACATCCTTCAGTTCTTGCGAAGTACCTTTCAGAATATGCACTGTAGATAACATTTCTGATCCCTTTGGTAACCACAAGCCACTTGAAGAAGTTGGTATGTCAAAGCAGCTGCAGGGAGCTGTAAAATTCTGGCTTTTTCCTGTTCTGCTTTGGCTTTGGCATATAACTGAGCTTGTGGCTGTAAAGGTTCAGTTTTGATCCTTTTAAAAATGTGGTTAGTCTTTCTCTAGTTTGGATTCACTCTGATACCAAGAAAAGCATAGAGCCATTGGTGCTGAATGTGGCAAGGGAGTTAGGCAGATTGACTTCCAGAAAAGTTATCATAATTCTGAAATTCTGTTAGCAAACTAGCTTGGTTTTATCTTTGATACCAATTTCAGGGCTGAATGATAGGTTTAGTTGCAACTGAGATGTTTACTGACTTGTTCCAGAAATGCCTGCCTAAAATTTCTTACAGTGATTTTGAAGACAAAGGGATACAAATCATAGCAAATATTATAATGGAAAATATATTTATTTTAAATTGACACAGTCCCATTATCACCACTTAAGGAACTTAGATCGATACAGTTAATTTTTAAACCATACAGTAACTATGACCATATACATTATGAGTCTCTAAGGATCCACTTCCTATCTGTCATACTCCTCATTCACTTTGTGCCACGCAAAACAACTCCTCTAGAAATTCAGAGTACAACAGTCTTCCAAGAAGGATATGAAAGAGAAGCATAAACGTATATGTGCAAATATTTCTCATTTTCTAATTATGACTGTTACAGACACAAAATCCTAACATTTATGCATTCATATGACTTACAGTCCGCTAATACTCGCACACATGACCAAACGCTTAGCAACATGTTGCATTTATGGTGAAGCATTATCTGACACATGGCCCGACTTTCAGTGGAGAGAAAAGCATATCACAAGCTGTCTCCTTGGATGTGACATGCCTTTCACTTCCCCAGTGCCACACCACATGTCACAGAAGCTGCAGACCTCTCCTGTTGCTTTGCATGAGCAATTTTCTCCTTGCATAAAATGCTGGAAGGATTGCTTTCTTAATGTCTGCACGTAGCTCTCTGGGTGATGTGTGGCCTGAGAATGATGCGTAGTTATCCCCTTCATGCAGGTTGTCTTGTAACCTGCTTTCTGAATCAGATACATGAAAAAGCAAGATATTCTTACTGTCAAATTTATGAACATGAAGTTCCTAGAACAGGAAGATTGCATTTCCCATAATTATGACTCATAGACAAAATCCGAAGCACGTATATGTGTGATTGAAGCAGCTTCCCTGATTTGTGGCTTATCAGTCCGTATTGCCCACAAGTGCCATAGTTTGCAGTTTGTCTGTTGGCTTCCTTTAGGTTAGGCCTTTTCATTCACATGAAAGATATTCTCATGTAACAAAATTTCCTTTTGCTCAGATAAACTGGATAGACTTCTGTTCAGTGTACGTAGAAATGCATGGCAAATATTGCTGCAAATACACTTTTTCTCCTACCAGTACAATAATTTCTAATGGGACTATGTCAATAGTTTTTTAAAGCTAAAAGCTCCCACTTTTCATCAAATTATTCATCCTTGGTTTTCTAAAAGGCACAAGCACAACAATATTAGCAATGAGGTCTGATTCTGAGCTTACTAATTTGTGATTCCCCTGAGTTCACTGAAATTACAACTGATTTACTCCAAGGGAAAATCAGAATCTGACCTGAAGTTATTTCTGCTTTCTGGAGCACTACATTGTCCATGCCTGATATTTTAAAGTAGAGACTGATTTTAATCTTGCAAACGTGGCTTATTTTGCCCTTAATTATACCTGAGATTGAATGCCTCTTGGTTTTTGGACCACCTATCTTTGTATGAGTTGCTCAGTGTCTATTTTAATAATAAATGTATTTTTACTATTTTTGTGCTCTTATTAATGTTGGATGTGTCACACTGAATTATATATATATTTGAAAGGACATTAAAGCAATCTAAACAGCACAGTGTTCAAATGCGAGCAGTGATATTCACCAGTTTTAGAATATCTGGATTATTCTAGGCAGTTTAACTGCCTAAGCCCATATTAAAACTAAGCATAGCCTGTGAATACTTAAAAGACAATAAAGAGAACTTCCCTTGGCATGCTACTCAATATCAATAGAGCAGATCTCTTTCTGCAGACAAAGTTGTTCCATGTAGCTGCCATCAACTTCAGACAGATTGACGTTATTATAAAAGTAATACTTTTATATGCTTGTTTCAAAAAAAGATTGCTGATCAAATCGTTGACACAGCAGCCCTGGCTTAATGGGGCAGGTTTTTTCAAGGATATTCATCTCTGCGGAAAGGGCAGATGTCGGTATTGATGTTGCACTCTGCTTGTGGAGTAAACTGAATTTCTTTCCAGCAGAGGTTGTGGAGGAGATGCCTGTGCTGAGTCCTCGCGCTGTGGGTGGGAGCGGATGTCCCATCTGGAAGAGTCTCTGGCTAGGAAGGCACGACAGTCTTCCAGCAGTGACTTTGCTCAGTAAATCTTTCCTCAGCAGTTTTCCTTTTCCTTTTGATCCTACAAAAGCAGAACCAGCGTGTAGACCATCTCAGGACAGAAGCCTCAATATAGTAGTTTTACTAGTGCTGCTGGTGAACGTTGCCAAGGAAAGGCTTTAACTCTATTTCCTAGAGTCCATAAATACATTTTACTGGAAGCTTAGGAGGCATGTTAAGCATTTACCTAATGGACCCTAGAGATATATTTAAACTTCTCTTGAAGAACGCTTTATTTAAAGTTCACTGTTGCATATCATATAGACATCATGTGATTCAGGATCTGTTATAGGTCCTTCCATGCATCAGGCCAGCTATAGCAGGGACGACACATAGACTGTGAGATTATGCCGCAATACATAACTGCGAACATACGTAACGTGAGCAAACTCATCTGTTTTGGTGTCATCTAGAGTAGTTGACCTAACAAGTTGTGTTTGAAAACAAACGGTTTTTAAACAACCCTACTAAATGAAGGCACAGTGAAAGCCCTACAAAACCGCTCATCCCATTTCCATGAAAATTGCCACCATGGAAGAGGCTTATCTGCTGACTTAGGGCCAAGTTTTGAATGCTGCCCTTTCAGGGAGGAAAATGTTGCTAGCAGCTCACAGTAGAGTGATGATTCATTTTGCTCTGATACGGGATTGTGCCTATAAGGCACAACTGAGCCAGCTGGTGAAGGTCAAATGCATTCGGGACAATTCTCAGTAAAGGACTGTACTTGAAATGCAGACTAGGCAAGTTAGAGTGCCAACAAACAGGATACTACAGATCTTGATCGCGTTTCAAGTTTTACTTACAGTAGCATAATAATTAGTGGTGCTTATGACTAAGAAAATAACGATACGGTACATCAATAAGACAGCAGAAATGTGATGTTGGAACTGCTTCTTAAAAGATTTTGTAGTGGATTATGCCTGCACTTTGGGAAATGAATCCATGAGATGAATAAACTGGCAAAGATTGTCTGTGATCTGATGCTTACAGTATTTTTCCCTGAAGGAGCCGATGGACATATTTTGCAACACTTTTCCCCATCATCCTCTTAGTTTGCTGCAATACATTCTTTTGTAGATGTATTTCTACACTTTTCCAAGAGTGGAAAAATATTTGTTGTAGTTCATCAATGCATTAATTGACAGAATCCTCTACTCTTCCTTTTATTCCCCCTTAATCACAACCAAATTGGTGGGGAGACAGCCAAAATGTTAGGTACCAGTGTCTCTCAAGCAGATGTCACACCACTATTTTTTAGCTCGTTTAAATGAATAAACATGTTAAACTGTGAAGTATTACATTTTAGATTTTTTCATTAAAAAAAATGGGACAATCTGTTTACTGTCCTTAATTGAGACAACAATCCTGGTGGTTGCCAGTTTTGGCAGTTGTAATGATGAACTATAAATATTGGGACAAATCAACTAACTGGCGATTGTGGAGGATAGTTCAAGTAGAAGCCTCATTCTGCATGAATACTTTTTTCAGTGCTATATTTTTTCTAAGTAAGTTCTATAATTGTTATACTGGTTTTGCATGTTAAAACCACAAATAAATACATGACTAGTCAAACAATAGGCTTGATTCTGTTGTCTTATTCTGAATCACTAAAAAAGCAGATAAAAGCTGACAGCCCTGCAGCACAGTTCATGCCTTGCCCAAATTCTCCCTAAAAGGTGTTTGTTCAGGTCAGTTACAAATGTGAGCTATGAAGAGCTTCATTTTGCTGAACCTTGGAAAAACTGAGCAGCATATAGATCTTTGGGAGTTTGCCATTTCACAAAGAGATTGTAGGAATTTTAAAGAGCGAAGCCACAGGAGATGAGTATGGAGTTTGGTGGCAAACTGATGTCATTCTCCTATCGCAGTTCCTCCGGGAACAAGAGTGGAAGAAAATCGAAGTAAAATGGCCAATTCTTCCAGGAGACAACCACCTCACAACTCACCGTGTTGCTCAAGAAGAAGAGGGTGGAAGAAAAGCTAATTCTGATATCAAATCAGAGCTGCCTCAAATTCTTATTTGTCATAGGGCAAAAAAAGGGACAGGAGGAGATAAAGATGTCTGAAACAAAGCAGCTTCTCATTGGATCAATGGTTCATTTATTTAAGTAAGGAATAAACAGGGTTTGGGGGATTTACACAAAGCATGTCGGGCTAATTGCTGTTGCCTTCATGTATTAAAAAAGTCACATTATGCCAAGCTACAGTAGCTTTGTGTGTCTGTTATTGAGTTAAATGTAAATGTACTGATACTGGCAGTGTCCTCATTTCTCTAGAGACACCTTCTTCTCCTGTGATACTGCCAGCAGAGAGGAGGGACAGGGAGGGAAATGGCAGGGGAGCCCTTTTGCTGATTTTGCTGCTGGTGTTTAGAGTAGGACTGCAGTCCTGGATTGCTTTGGACAGGCTACAAAAAAGAACAGAGCAGAGCTTAACCTACAGGGTGAGTGTCCTACCATCACTGGTGCCTGATTTGTTACCACAGACAAATAGAAGCTGAGATGTTCATGCTTTTTACTTTTATTTATTAGGTTCTCAGGGAGGTGCCAGAAAAATTGTCTTTTGTTGTCCTTTTGAAACTTGTTTCTGCATAGTTGTTTCCCTTAGTGTCTGTGGGGCTGCTTTGCAGTCAAAGAATGCCACGCTCATGCCTACTGCTTTGGGTAGGAAAGTTGTAGATATTATCCTTTTGCAAGGAGGGGCTGGGGAGTGACCTGCCAGTCCCCTGCTCTCGCCTGGCTGAAGCTGAAGAGGCCTCAAGTAGCTATTACTGTGTAATACCGTAAGACTTGCTCTGGTTTGGGAAGGACAGCAAATTCTGAATTCAGGGCAGCTTTATTTAGCCTTTCCTGCCTGAGGAGCCTTCAAAGCAGCCCACACGGTGAAAGTCAGGTTTTTGCTTGCTTCCCTTCCTTCAGCTTCTCATTTAAAAGATGAGCTAAGGTGCTATGGTTGTCTACTTAAAGCAGGGCTGCTTAACAACGGTATCATGGGTTCTCACTGCCCTAATGAGCTTGTGACTGTTCCTTCTTAAAAGGCAGACAATCATATTTGTGTTTATCTGTTCATTAATTGTAGCCGTTCTCGAGCTGCTCTTCTCAGGTAGTACTTTACCTTTGTGCCACTGTGTTTCTGCTGCTCCAGTAACGATGGGATGTGCTGAACAGAGAAGAGAGTAGAGCGTTCTTCTTCAGATCATTACCAAAGCCACAAATTCATTTAAAGTTAGGCAATATACGTGGGGAAAATTTTTCCAGTGTGCTATATAGATTTTTATTTTGAAGAGCAGCCCTTTAAAACCTGCTCTGTTCTTGTGAATGCCATTTGACAGTCCCTGCCCTTATACATGAAGGCTTGTGAATTCACGTTAAAATAAGATGTTATAAACATGATTGCGTTATTCATGAGAATGCGTCAGAATTTTTTTTTCTCATAAACCGGTCATCAGCTGTTTTTAATTAATAGAAAAGTGGCTTTGTTTGTGGATGATACAGTTGGGTCAAAAGTAGCTTCTCATCTGAAATGTTACAGAATGATAATTACCTCCCTTTGGTTAAGGGTTGCTTCAAAATAGGAATTACTTGTAATATGTATGACTTTTTCCAAAGACTGTGATGCTGAAATTTGGTAAATTCTCCACAGAAATATCAGATCTATGACTCTACCAAGAGCAGTGGTTTTGAAATTTTTCCTTGTCAATGAGTTTTACCTTCTGTATTAGGAAATTTTCAAGTTGATATCATGATGGAGTGAGTAATGCCTGAAGGACAACTGAAAAGAACAAAATAAATGCTTAAGGGACTCTTCACATGCATTATTCAACCTCTCGTATACACACTACTGTGACTGGACTATGTCAGTGTTACAGCGTGATGGAGAGGCAATGCATCTGAGACAATCTACTTTGCTTGTGATTGTTGCACCCTCAAACTCACGGGGGCAAGTGTTTCTGCTACACTATGTTAGAATCATAGAATCATAGAATAGTTTGGGTTGGAAGGGACCTCTAAAGGTCATCTAGTCCAACCCTTCTGCCGTGGGCAGGGACATCTTCAACTAGATCAGGTTGCTCAGAGCCCCATCCAACCTGACCTTGAATGTTTCCAGGGATGGGGCATCCACCACCTTTCTGGGCAACCTGTGCCAGTGTTTCACCACCCTTAGCGTAAAAAATTTCTTCCTTATATCTAGTCTATATCTACCCCCTTTAGATTAAAGCCATTCCCCCTTGTCCTGTCACAACAGGCC
>NW_008794963.1:1387787-1396954 GCF_000699145.1 Aptenodytes forsteri | reverse complement strand
CCTCATCTTCCTTTTATCCCCAACGTACCTATAGAATCTTTTCTTGTTGCCCTTGACATCCCTGGCCAGATTTAATTCTATCAGGGCTTTAGCTTTCCTAACCTGATCCCTGGCTGCTCACACAATTTCTCTGTATTCCTCCCAGACTACCTGTCCTTGCTTCCACCTAGGCTAGGCTTCCTTTTTGTGTTTGAGTTTGTCCAGAGGCTCCTTTCCATGCAGGCCTCCTGGCGTTTTTTTCCGCCTTTTTCCTTGTTTGGGTTGCTCGGGCCGCGAGGAGGTGATCCTTGGATATTACCCAGCCTGAATGTTATGCTCTTATACACAAGAGATGTCTCTTACTAAATGAATTCCTACGTACAGAAGAAGATAACTTCTGTTTTGTACATCTTCATGTAAAATACACAGATAGAAGAAAGAAAAAACGCTCCCTGTGAGCAAGGGCGTTTGGAAACAAGAATCATTCCTGCAGCACAGGAGTTGTGCACAGGCATAAAACATGTTAAGTTTAAAAGACAATACAAATACAGAAAGGAAGTTTTCATTACACTGCACATTTAAAAGAATTAAAGTAGGCCTCACCCCTCTGTCACATATTCATCATTCCTTACAGTGCAGAATTCTAAAGTAGTTTCCACAAAGCTATTATTCCCCGTATTCCACCTCTAGTTTGGGGATCGTCAGTGCCAACTCAGAATGAAAAATGATCTTGTATTTCCCAGAACTTAAACAAGAAAATTAAAGTATCCTCGTTAAGCATTGAGTTATTCAGTTGCTTTGAAAGGGTCTACCAGAGGGTATGTACAATAATATATAACGCAAAGTGATGTAGAATAACAGAAAAAAATTATAACTAGCTTTCAACCAATCAGCTAACTGTGGAGCTGGCCTGGGGGCCTTCAGCGCTTCCATGCTGCTTCCTTGCAATGCCTCGAGGAACAGATCTGTCACATCCACTCATCAACATTTATCTCAGTTACCATCTTAGTTTTTGTATCCTTTGTAAAGAATTAAAACTTCAGGGTCATTGGTCTGGAGAAGGCTGGTTTTGATCTTTGCACCTAGATCAGGCCTTCCAGCTTGCTTAGATCAAGGCTCTTCACCAGATTCCTTCTAGAGAGCCATGAGCAGTTTGAAAAGAGACTGCATACGCTTCCATCAGGTTAGCAATGAGATAACACAAGATGAAGACACTGAAAAAGCGACTCAGCCTCCCTTGGAGAGAGAAGTATTTGCTGAGGTTGTCTGGCAGTGGGGTACCAGATATGCCAAGCTCTGTATGAAGGGAGGAGTGAGCCCAGGCAGACGGATCTCAGGATGTCAGCAGGGACTGGATGCAGATGTACTGCCAGATGCTTCTTCTTATGCACTCCCTCCTCCAATGGCACAAACCCAAGAAAACTTATGAGAGGACTCCAGTGCAATCTTGCTCTTCAGGAGTAAGAGTCGAGATCATGAGAAGTATCTCTCATGCTAAGGATGATGAAAAGTTGGTCAATTCATTAACAACTCAGGATTATAGGACGTGCTAAAATAAACCTTCCTTAACCTAACAGCAGGGGTTCGTCTGTAACTGAACCTTCGTGAAAGTCTAGGCACATTACAGATAACAAAACAGTTTAATACTTGTAATGGGGAAATCTATGCAGCTGAATTTGAGAGAAAAAAACATTTCAATGAGAAATGTTAATTCTGTTCCAGAGGAGCTACAAAGTCCCTAGCTCTGATGGGGTCTGAGGAAGGAGTCATGTACACTAATGATGTCTGCCTCCTTTCATCATGTGCTAGTAACAGGGTAACACATCTTTCCATCCAGCCAACAGGAATACTTTAATTAAGTAAAACAGGATTACAAAACACCAGGCTACCTAACTGCCCCAGTTTAGAGAGCTGCAGAAATAAAACTCTCAGTTCATTAAATTATAGCTTATATAGATACCCCACTATTACATGCCTCACAGCCAAATATCAAAAACAGATCCACCAGCAACATGTTCCCGTGCTGTCAAGTTCTCCTGTGTCTCAGAAGTCTTGAGGAATACAGAGACTGTCACATGTGTGAGAGATTTTGTCTTATGTTGCTCCTCTCACAAGGTGTTCCTTGACCTTAGCATAGGCTGAGAGCTGAAGCTGGCAGGCTAATGAGGAGGAAAAAGAGGATATTCTCTAAAAACCTCTACTATATGCTAGTCTTAATCCTTTGGAGGCAGACATCACAGCCGTCCTTGGAGGTGAAACTGGGATAAAGTACTCCAGGAAAGACGCTGTTGTTCCTCTTTGGAAAGCACAGTGGAAAAAGCTTTGGGCCATCTATGTCCCAGTAGAGGTATAATCAGTGATGTGGAAGGCTGAATAGATGGTCCTGAAAAGAGGACAGCAACCAGCAAGCGGAGCAACCAGCCCTTCTTCTAGAGCCTCAAATCCACAGCAGTGCCGTGGCCCAAAGGAGCAGCACTGCCTCTCCATCCAAAGCCCAAGCCTTCGGCAAGCTCACTCTGCCTGGGAGCTTGGGGAAAACAAACCTTGTGTGCCCCTTCAACAGCAACTGCACAGGATGTCTCTCCAAGAATGAAAATTTGCTGACACAGGAGAAAAGAGCTTGAAAACCTCTGCATAATACTACCACCCACCAACACCCACTATTTGTGAATTATATCACTGGCTTTCATCCCTCTGAAAAACGGAGTTGATTTGACTAATACTGTAATGTTCTTAATGACTTGTTTTTTGGATATTTGGCAGCTGCATTTAAAAAAAAAAAAAGCCCACACAGATAGTGGCTTGATTCACTGCAGCTGGCACAGATCGCCCTTGCTCACAGAGATGGGTGCAGTGCCTCTGGCAGGGCAGCTTGTGTTGGAGAAGGCAGGAGCCTGTTCAGGGTTATGCCCTTGCGATGCACTTCTCCCAGTGGTATTGCCTGCTCTGGGAGTCCTGAGTCGCTGCAGGGCCAGGGCGGCTGACGGTGCTCCTTGCTGCTGCATCAGCCCTCCGAGCAGTTTAAGTATTGACAGGGCTTATCTGTGCAGTAGACCCCAGCAAGCAATACCCTGGAGGCAAAACCAAGGCAGGAATGCATGTGGGAGGATGAGCAGAAGCCCCAGGGGACACAGAGCCTATACGCTAAGTTGTCAGGAGGATGGTGTCTAAATCCAACTCTCATCAGAAATGAAGGGAATTTAGAGGTTGGTTAGGTTTAGGGTTGATTCTCAGCTGGTCCTGAATGTACAGTGAACAATTGCCCACACCACAAGTGTCTGGAGAGCAGAAGGCAGTCTGGAGTTGCAGATGTGTGAAGCACATGTAGCAGCCTGCCTCCGAAGGGCTGCTACCCTCCAGGCTGTCTGTCCCTGTCCACAATGGGACCACAGGTGACTTTTGCAACAACCTGTCTGGTAACAGACTTCACGCCATGGCAATATTAAATTTACTTCTGGGTGTGCTCGGGTTTGTGGGCCCGTGATCTCTGAAGGGCTGTCCCCAGCTGCTGCAAGGACAGCCCATGTTTATTGCCTGAATGAAGGGTGAATATGCATGACTATTGCATTGCGAAAGACTCTGTGGGCACATTCAAAGTAATTCAACTTTTGGTGTAAAGGTTCTAAATTTGCTCTGGCATAATTATATCCTTTTTGTTTATGACTTGTGACTTGTTTTTTTCTGATGTTTTTCATACAGCTGTATCTCTAACCACCACTAAGATTTTAGCAGAACTTTAGGAGACTGTATCACTTTCTATCTCCCACACACATGTGTGTTTTCTTGGGCTGCATTAAATACGATGTTTTGCGCTCACTATATTTTGCAGGAAGCCGGTATGGCAGAGTTGCAACGTCTGAATAGTTCTGAATTGAAAATATAAGGAAAAGAATAAACCTAGACCCTCATTTCCAAAAAATAAATTGAATAGTTGTATACATTATTCAGTCATGGATTAAAATACTTATTTCTAATTATTAAATCATTAATAATTTAAATACTTTAAAATATTTTAATTAAATCCACCACGCTGAATAATACTAAATTCATTAAGATAAAAGCGATAGGTTGGGATGAATATTGGCATCTTAAAAAGTGGTTCACTTCGCTCACTGTGTGGTGCTGGCAGACTTCATCCCAAGACTTAGTCAGAACACGTTTCACAGCCATGGGGAAGCTGCCGTGCTGGTCCGTCACCAGCAGGTTTTTCCTTCCTCCAGCATGGTGTTGGGATAGCTGTACAGCTTCAGATTTTGCCGTTAGGATGAGGCAAATCTCAAAAACCTAATAATTACTAAAGACCCTGTAGAACTTTTCTCCAAAACTAAGGGGTTTTAGCTGTGGTTTTCCTACAAACCTCAACTCAAATAATTTCCCTTTCATTATGACCTAGTTATAGTACTTCTCCCTTCTCCTGATCCTAATCCATCACACAGCATGATATTATCCGTGTTTAAGCAGATGTGATTCACTCCAGAGGTGGCTGCATTTCAGTTACTGGATAAAGTGGTCCCACCGCATCGTTTTGCAAAGTTTGTAGAATGATTTGTGAGGAAACATTCTCTGTAAATGTAAATTATTTTGCTATTATCATTATTATTATTATCATCATCATCGTCGTCAGCTACTAGGAGTGAATAATAAGAATTTATTTATCCACATTTGGAGTAGAAAGAAGCACACAGAGGAATACAGGAAAGGTATTTGTCTACCTATTGCTTAATGTGAATGGACTCATAGTTTATTATCAGCATTGTATTTTTTGCCTTGGCTCAGCTAGCACTAAATGCAATGAAAACAGTTTGGAGGTATTTGTCTGAATTCAGTAAACAAATTGTTTTAAACAGTTTTGAACATGAATTTCAAATTACAGCTTCATTTTCCTGGCAGGCTTTATTATTCAGTTGTAGGACATCATTACACTGACTGTGTGAAGCACTCAGAGAAATGGTTTACAGGTGCGTCTCACCAGTTGCTCATTGTGACAAGATTCATACCATTAAAAGAACGGCTGTAAAATGCTCTACATGGAAATCCACTACTTGATTATCTAAACATGGTGCATACAACTAATTCCTAATAAAATCCGTATCGGTCTTTGTTAACGTAGCCTGTTCTCCAACAGTGGGGAAAAAAATCTGTCCCTTGTACCTCTGAAACATGCTGGCTGATGGCAGAAAAATATTTGGAAGTTCCCAAACACAAACCCCAGGGTTTAAGAGGATTCAAGACCAATGAAGGTTTTACCCATTGCAACACTCTAGCATTGCAGTATGCGATTTCTCAGTCCCGGATCCTTGGTTGGGTACCCAGGGTTCATGAACAGCACATGCGGGTACACAAGGATGGAGTATGCTGCCTCAATTGATCAGAGAACACAGAGATGTGGATGCCAGGAGCCCATCTGAAATCCCATGCCCTTCCCACTTTTGAATGGCTTTTTAACAGACTTTTGAATTTCTGTGCCATCATGAAGACTTGTCCCTTTCCCCACCATCTGAATGCTCTTTTGATGGTAGGTGCTTAAACCATCTCTGTCAAAAGTGAAGCGTCCGTCACATCTCTAAATCACAGTCCTGATGGAAATTACCACTCCTTTTCTGTGAGAAGGGATGAGAAAATCTCACACTGACTTCCAAGGAGATGAAGCCTCCTGACTAGAGCGTATCACAGGAGGAATGAGCTCTGACTGGGCAGTCAGGCATTGAACTGTATCTCTCATATCCCATTCAAATACTGCAGTAGCTTAGAAAAGAGGAGGACTCCAGCGGCCATATTTCAGAAGAAATTGATAGCTGCCATTGTGTTTTATGTAAGATCCAATTTCAGAGCTGTTCGGTAGGAATTTTCAGAGTGCTCAAACCAGCCCTGGGGGAAGATAAACAGAGGAACATATTTTTTGGGTCCCAACTAAGCTGGTGCCTGAACTGCATGTTAGGCAACTTGAGCTTTTTAAGACTGAAGAGCTCTTGGGTATCACCAGAATTCAATATGTCTGGGGATCTTTTGTACTAGCAGCTGAAGTCAGGGAGAGTTTGGAAACTTCCTGGAGTAGACAGCAGAATCTTTGGTTTGGATGTAAGCACATAAACTCCACCTCTGCCAGGTTTTGAGCACCTAAATCCTTTTCTGAGTACAAAGATGTGACAGATATATGGCCACCCTTCAATCTGAACTCCGAGTGGCTTTTTCATTCTTACTGCACAACTCAGGAAACTTTTATACATTAATTTATGCTCAATGTATATTGAACAGCACTTTTTATCCTGAGTTTTCCTTCCACCATTTCTTGCTAAACTAGCATGCAGTGGGCATGAAAACATGAGGGGTTTCTATAACAACACTGAGAAATAATAAATACTACAAAGCAACTCTGCAATCTCCAAATAATGTAAATTTTTTTTCATTTAATTACTATCCGCATTTCTGTCCAGCTTCAGAATAATACAGCTGCAAAAGTAATTAATTAATATAGGAATGCAGTTTAATAACAGCACAAGGGTTCTGTGTTCACCCGTTGGTTATGGGCACTAGCTAGCTTGCTGATAACAGGTTATTGCCATTGTTGTCACCTCATTAGAAAATTAGCATTTAATTAACTTAGGAAGATATGGAACAATTTTGATATGGGAAATATTTGTACACATTGTCTATTGGAATTAAAAGCTCCCATCCAGTAAAAAGCACAGCAGCCTCTACAGCTGGTGGCTGTTGGCCCACAGAAATGAAACAGACTCGCCAGTCTGTGCAGCTGCAGTCGCTGCCTTTGATTTGGAGGGGAAAGGGAAGCTGTGAGACGCACTCGTATCTGAGTCATCAGATGAAAGGAGTGACCCAGCAGTGGTGTCAGCACTTGCCCTGCAGGCACTGTAGCAAGTCCCCAAATGTCTTAATGCATGGCCAGCACCAGCCTATGAACTGTCAAGTAAAAATTTTGAAGGAAAGATGGCCCTGCTTCAACCTGGGCCTGATGCAGCCTCTCCTGAAGTCAGTGGGAGTCTTTCCACTGACTCAGTGGGCTTTGGACAGCCCCGCTGGGGTTTCCTGGCCCGAGAGCCCTGGTGCTGCTGTGAGCCAGATGCAGGGAGAGGCATGAAGCTGCAGCAGGTGGGGCACGCAAAGAGCGCCCCCCCCCCGCCAGTCTGGAGGGGCAGAGGGTGGGGAGGAGAACGGGACAGCAAGAAAGGGAAGAGGCTGCTGAAAGGTAACTGGATTTTCTTGCTGTTGCTTTCTTGTGTTGACAGTGGCTGAATGGTCTGAGGTTTGATTTAGGTGCTTTTGTGGATTTAAAGATCTTCTTTAAACTGCAATGTTGAAAAACAGCCTTAAATCTCCTGCTAGCAAACACAAAAGAGAAAAAAATCTCTGGCTCCTAGGGTGATTTGTTATTCTGACCGGATACTTTTATTTAGGTTGATGCAAAACCAGAGGAACAGTCAGACGATGTTGAGCCTCGCTCCTGTGGGGTGAGGAATTCACACCTACGTGTGCCAGCACCGCCGTGCGCATCCGTGGGGGATTCCTCCGAGCAGGGGTAAATGGTTGTATCACCTCTGTCATCCCTCGGGCTCGGGAGCAGATACTGCAAACCCTCTGCACATGTTTAATGTTGCACATGCAAAGCCGTGGAGTCGTGCCAGCATCCCACAAGTTTCTCCCACTGATGTCCCCGCAGCTGCAGCTGTGGCAGCAGGATCTGTCCTAACCCCAGGCTGAACCAGCCCTCTGCAGCAGCCAGCCTGCCTCGGCTGCACTCGCAGCCCTGCTCCGGCGTCTCCAGGTACTTCTGAGAGAGATGTCACTGCCCTTGCCAGCAAAAACAGAGCTCCCAGCAATTCACTTGCCCTTCCCCAGCCCCGCCGAGCAGTTTACCACCTGCCAGGAGCACTGCAGCAGGACATTAGGATCTCACTGAACAGGGTGGGTGGGCTGTATTGTGTAAGGCTGTCTCCCTTGGGGGGCTCTCACTCCTGTCAGTGTGATGGGCTGACAGGTAGGGACCGACAGCACCCATCAATCACACCTTTAACAGCCTGAAATGCTGCCATTTCTCTTGCGGAGAGCAGCAGCCAAGGCGACAGGCTGCACGGGGCTGTCAATGAGGCAAATGTCCTAGGTGACAGAGCTGCTCCTGAGGGGATCTCCCACAGTCGTTCGTGTTTATCCTGGGCAACTGCCCCCTATTCTTCCTCCTGGCGTGAGGTGAACAAATATCAGAGCTGGAGGGATTAAGAATAATTGTGTTGTGATCGGCACAGATGCTTTTTAAGGCAGACACTGAAGTGCGTGACGCTGCTGTACGCTGTGTGTCAGGGCATGAGGCATTCGGATAAAATGCAGTGGTATTCCTTCAGCAAAGGACAGCCAGACCCAGTACCACAGGGACGAGGTGTGTATGGCTGCATTACATGCCTTTAATTGGCGGCAGCAATTAAAGGCTGTTTGTGCGTTTGAAGCAAGCAGTGGAGATGAACATAAGCACCGAGGCTTCACCATTCCTTGAGATGGAAATGATCCTGGCCTTGAGAACTGCAGCATCATTTTATCACCCAAAAATCATCCGGTGTGTTCAGAGTAAGATCAGTGCTGAAGGTCAAAGGTGGAAATAATGTAGCTCAAAGTCCTTTCAGTGCCCAGCAGCAATGGTTAAATACCTGAAGGGAGAGACAAATAAATGAGGAAGCAAAGCAAAAAGCAGCAAACAAAATGTCTCATTAAAATCTCACTCTGTGTCAGTCTTATGTTTTTCCACAGCTGGTTCAGAAGAACTGGCTGCTTCTAGCTCCCAAATAATCCCACAAGCCTGTTGTAAGGAGCACAGGTTGGGCCCTCATTGACAAGTGACTGTTGTTGTGTGTGTGGCTCCATAGGAAGACATACGGACAGATCTTGGCTGGAAAGCTGCCTGGCAGAAAAGGACCTGGGGGTGCTGGTTGACAGCCGGCTGAACATGAGCCGGCAGTGTGCCCAGGCGGCCAAGAAGGCCAATGGCATCCTGGCCTGTATCAGAACTAGTGTGGCCAGCAGGAGTAGGGAAGTGATCGTGCCCCTGTACTCGGCACTGGTGAGGCCGCACCTCGAATACTGTGTTCAGTTTTGGGCCCCTCACTACAAGAAGGACGTTGAGGTGCTGGAGCGTGTCCAGAGAAGGGCAACGAGGCTGGTGAGGGGTCTGGAGAACAAGTCTT
>NW_008794963.1:1383790-1387547 GCF_000699145.1 Aptenodytes forsteri | reverse complement strand
TCTTTACTGAAAGAGTGGTTAAACATTGGACCAGGCTGCCCAGGGAAGTGGTTGAGTCCCCATCCCTGGCAGTATTTAAAAGTCGTGTAGATGAGGCACTTAGGGACATGGTTTAGTGGGCATGGTGGTGTTGGGTTGATGGTTGGACTCGATTGATCTTAGAGATCTTTTCCAACCTTAATGATTCTATCATTCTTCTATGATTCTATCTCTCTCTGGAGGGGCCTGATGAGCCGTTGTATAATGCAGACTGACTTAGGCCAGGGCCTTCAGAAGAAAACGCGACATAGTCATACAGTTTTACATTGGCCTTTCCATTTACATTTTCCTATGTTTACACATTGCTCTCACAGCCAATAATTTATCTTTGGTGAGATTCAGACCACCTACTTTGGTGCTAAAATCCAAGAATATGATTTAAAAACCTACAGGCCATAGCAGCTTAACCCTAGAAGCACCTACATCCATTTTAGACCCCAGAGCTCCTCGGAGCAAACACCTCCTGTTCTCAGGAACATTTGGGTGTTTAAAGGAGCAAGAATCGGAACATGGAGCCATCACCTTGTGCTTGTGCACGGCAGCCAAAAGGCAACCGAAGCACGGTTGGGCTCTCTGACCCGTGAGCCTGTGTCGGCTTGGGGCCCAACATCAGCGGCAGGGTCATTGCGTCCCTGCTCCGTATACTTTACTGCCCACAGGTTATCCCACTTTCTGGATGAGACTTGTGGGCCACATCTGTACTAGCAAATCACACCAGGCCAGAACACAGTTGTGTCTCCCACAGGACCTTTTCCTTGGCAGGTTTTTCCCCAGCAAGATTTGGGCCTGAGCCCACCTGCTATGGCCAGTCAAGGTCTGGTCAAGATCTGGGATATCATGTCCATGCCTGCCTATCCTTTACATAACAGCCACTTCTGCCGTCTCTGGGCACAGATGTGCAGTAGTTGAATCCTTACAGCCTTACAGTCCCTGCTCTCAGAAAATGTAAGGACAGTTACACTGTGGAACGCTGATGAAATTTCAGATAGCGCTAAGTTCTGCCCCCTCCATGCTACCTACATTCTGGCATTTCACTAATTTGAATTGCTGATCTATTTAAAATGTAAATTGCTGATCTATTTAAAAGACTACAGCAGGAGCACAGTTTACTTGGAGATCCAGCTGGGATGGAGGGTCAACATTCAAGTTCAGTGTTTTCTTTCTAAATAACTTGGCTGCTAGAACAACACCTCAAGGATTTGAATTTAGTAGATCAAATTTTCTTCTCAGTACATCCCCACTGACACCACTTAGGTCAATGGACCAGCTTGTGATCTCAGTTAAATCAGCATGTATTGGGAGTAACATTACAGAGACTAGTGGAACTATTCCAGATTTATATTGGTGCTAATGAGACCAAAATCTGGTCCAATGTACTTGCAGAGATAGAGCTGAGAGCAAAGCATTCATCCCATTCCTCAAGTAAAATATACCACTCTGCAGACTTTTTAAAATCTTTGTACACAAGTCTGTGTATAACAATAAGAATGAACGCTAAAAGGATAACAGATTAAAATTTATTCACTAACCTATACCAAAAGTAGTAAAACCTGGGAGTGTTCCTGAGTAGATGCAAAAAAATATTGGTCATATCAGATAAGCTACATGAATGCTCAAGTTATGAGTTAGCAATTATTTTTAAAATGTTCTAGTTTAACACAATATTTTGAGATGAGAAGAATAATTCAAGGTTCCAGCCTTGCAAAGACTAGAGTACACTACCCTTGTTAGTGGTACCAACATCACATTTACTTAAGTTTTTTTAATCACCCATATGATTCTTTGTACTTCTATTCCCAAATACCTGCCAATTCCTTTTTTTTTATTCTTTCCACCTTAGCTTCTTGGTGATTTGTCAGCTTTTTCAGAGGACATTTCAGAAAGCAAACTTTTTTTTCATTATATGCATGAAGAACAGTATGAAAATTTTATAGTTGATATAAGAATGATTACCAAAATCAGAAGAGAATTATTCACGTTCTTCTTGAATGCTTATTACAATAGAAGAGACTTCCCCCTTTTTAGCTCATTGGAAACATCTGAATTCTACCTGTCTGGATGATGAAAAGTGGTAACTAGCATTCTGATAACCAAGCTCCCAGTGTTAATACAAGTGAGATGCAGTTGTAGAAACCAATGGGCCATCAAAAATAGAAGTATGAACTGCAGAACAACCAGAACAGGTCCAGCTCCTCTAGCATTAGCAAAACCTGTAGTTCAAAAGGCCCTACCCATTGGGACAGGGTAGCAGAAACATCTATGAATTGCCTTCCACCAAGTTGGTTCCTTTTTCCAGGTGTGCAGAATGCTGGTCTGGAAGTGTGGGAGCCAAAAAAAAAGGAAAGATTTTTCATAAAATGAAAAACAGAGGAAGAGAGATACCAAACATATATATCTAAGCTGTCCTGTCCCTTTCCTTTCAAATTAGATGAGAATATGGAAAGGGGGAAAAAAAAAGAAAAAAAAAAGGGACAGTAGGGCAGGGGAATAGGGGAAAGCTAAAGAAAGGTTTTAATCCCTCAGGGATCCCTCTGAAGGAGGATGTTTCCTGTCTTCCTGCTCTGGGAGTCCTATTTCTAGGGTTTTGCTTTTTTTTCCTCCTTCTTGCTTTCTTTTGCAGTTATATCTATATGGACTGGGATTCAGTATAGAAGAATGTGTATATACATGCTTTATGGGAATGCTTTATGGTTTAGCTTTATGGGAATCAGTGGAGCTGTGCTGTTTTACATGACAAGAGGATCACACCTTCCGACCTGGTATTTAAACTGAAATAGCATAATTTGTACAGGGTTTGTATGTCTGTTTTAGTCAGTTTTTGATATGGACAAGGGGCAAAAAGCACACACAGATCTTTATTATCATCGCTAATAAGAATCTGAGCTCCAAACTTGATAGTATGTGACTGTGCATAAAATTAACTACATGTGTCTGTTAGCAGATCTGGCTGAAGTTGTGTGTGATTTTGTTCTGCATGCATATTTGTTTTCAGTCATATTTACAGGGGTGCCTCCATCCTGATGCTTCAGTTAACTGTTACTTTGAGGAAATAAACAGAGGTGAAGGTCCAGTCACCTTCAGCTGTTGGAAGCTAATAAGGTGTTAATGAAACATTGGCAAATAGCAGCAGTTTAGCACTCGGTTGACACTTGATTTTTAAAAGAGACAGAGTGTAAATAAGCTGTGTTTGCAGTGAAAATTAAAAAAGTGGGAGGTGGGGGAACAAATAACACTCTCACAGCTTACTGGTTTTAAGCAGGAAACACTTGATAGACCACATCAGGGAGACTAACTCGCATGCCACAGTCACTGGCTGTCAAACAAGACAGGATGGCAAAGGGATCTGTTTTCATACATGCCTTTTTAAGACACTCTTAGAATCATAGAATCATAGAATCATTTAGGCTGGAAAGGACCTTTAAGATCATCGAGTCCAACCATTAACCTAGCACTCCCAAGTCCACCACTAAACCATGTCCCTAAGCACCACGTCTACACGTCTTTTAAATACCTCCCGAGGATGGTGACTCAACCACTTCCCTAGACAGCCTGTTCCAATGCTTGACAACCCTTTCAGTGAAGAAATTTTTCCTAACATCCAATCTAAACCTCCCCTTGCACAGCTTGAGGCCATTCCCACTTGTCCTATCACTTGTTACTTGGGAGAAGAGACCGACACCCACCTCAGTACAACCTCCTTTCAGGTAGTTGCAGAGAG